>NC_058135.1:210614780-210778230 GCF_016433145.1 Gracilinanus agilis
GATGAAGGGAGGAAGGGAGGGAAGAAAGAACAAGAAGGAAGGGAGCAAGGAAGAAAAGGAGGGAGGGAGGGAGGGAGGAAGGAAGGCAGGCAGAAAGGGAGGAAGGAAGAATGGAGGAAGGAAGGAAAAAAGGGAGGAGGGAAGGGAAAAAGAATGAGAGGGATGAAGGAAGAGAGAGAGGATGGAAGAGAGAAAGAATGGGAGGAAGGAAGGAAGGAAGAAAGGAAGGAAGGAAAAGAGGGAGGGAGGGAGGACGGAAGGAAATAAGGAAGAAAGGAAGAGAGGGAGGGAGGAAGGGAGGGAGGAAGGGTGGGAAGAAGGAAGGAAGAAAGGGAGGGAGAGAAATATTTCCTGCCTTCAAGGAATTTACATTCTAATAGAGGTGATACATAATGAAGAATGGTGGCTAGAAGAAGGAATTTTTATTTAGGAAATTACTAAGATTGTGAGGTGAGTGGGACTCTGGAGTCACCCATTGTCACCTACTTTCTAGTAGCAATGGTAATATTGATTTGATTACTGCTCCCAGAGCAAGTGGTGGAAAGTGGTACCAGGGACCAGGATTGGGAGTAGGAGTGGGGTTGGCAAAGGGCCAGTAGACCTGTGGCAAATATGAACTACTTTTAAAAATGTCATCTAAAGAGAGATGGAGCAGAGACCCAGGACCTGGAAGAACTAGATTGCTGGAATGGGACAGGGGACTTGCCTCTGTGCAGAGCTGTCTCATCTCCCAGATCAAGACTAGGACATGTGACTGACTGCTAAGGCAGGGGCAGAATAAAGAGTAAGCTCTCAGTCAATAATGAAAAAGAACTTGAGACTGTCAGCTATGTTATTCCAAACTTTAAGCTTCAAACCTCCTAAGGGCTGAAGGGAGGGAGAATCATGTGGTTGGAGGGCCTGCAGGGTGGAAAGCGATCCTGTTTAAACTTGGGCTGTACTGCTTTCATGGGAGAAATGGAAGTCTTTTGGACACAGCTGTCCATTCTCCCAGGCACTGGCATCATTTGGTGCTTGTGTCAAAGCAGTCATTGCAAAATCAGCACCTTCATCATCAGTCCAAACTCTTCCACTTCCATCCCCTCCATGTAGCGTTTTCCATTTTTGTACCTTTGGCAAGGTCACCATTGATTTTTGTCCATTCCATTTGTATAAAGAGTACCAACCTTTCCTCTAAAAGATAATTAAATCCTAAACCTTAGCAGTCTTACAAGCTAGCATTATTTATCAAATCCCAGACTCTATTAGATCAGCCATTCTATAGTGTAAAACAGAAGGCAATTTTGGTGTAAGAGAAGGCACTAGCTTGGTCATCAGGATGCCTGAATTCCAGATCCCTGGCTTTGTCACTAACTTTTTTGCTCTGTGACCTTAGGCAAGCCATTTATTCCCTAGGGACTCAGTTTCTTCATCTGTAAAATGAGAGGTATTAGAACAGATGTTCACATTCTTCTTTCCCTTAAAATTCTATAAACTTGTATGCAGAATAGGGGCGGGGCAAGGCAATGTAATAAGATTTTCCCGGGGCTCACTCTGTCCCTCTAGGGATGCTCTTGCCTCAGCTAGTTTGTTTATCAAAAACAGAGTCCAAGATTTTAGAGCTGGAAAACTTATTTTAGAGCCTTAGAGAGCCTCAAATCTAAGAGTTCTCAAATGTTTTGGTTTTAGGAGTCCTTTATACTCTTAAAAATTATTGATGAAGCCCTTCTCCCCCAAGAGCTTTTGTTTTCGTGGGTTGGATCCATCTCTATTGGCCATAATAGAATTTATGATGTTTTAGTCTTATTTTTAAAATGGTTTAGATTTCATGAATCCTCTAAAACAGTCTCAGGGATCTCTACAGATCCCTAGACTACACTTTCTGCTCTAGTCCAGCCCTTTCATTTGAGAAATGAGGAAACTGAGGCCCAGAGAGATAAAGGTAACTACTCAAGGTCATATAGATAGCAACTGGAAAAGCACAGCTTTGAACCCTGATTCCGGACTCAGTGTCTTTTAGGACCAGATTCAGGAGCAGCCAACGGGACATGCATCATTTTCAAAGATCAGACAAAAGATTAGGTTCTTGAATGGCTCCATTCATTTGGTAAGCTTTTAGCACGTATGTCACAAAACCTTTTACAAGGTGCTTTATCGGCAGTCGTGGCAAAAAGGAAACAATGAAGTTTGGAAATTTAGCTTTTGTTTTTTTTCCAGTAATTAGGAAGCAGGGTTCTGTAAAATTAAGAAGAAGAAGAAAAGAAGAGCTACAAATTCCCTTCAGCCTTCTGGTTCATCAATACATTCGTGTTTTCCCTGGGAGTTACACCATTTTCCCAAGTTCTAATTAGACCCATCAGCTTATTGGAGCAGATGGTACTGATCATTTAAAAAGGTCTTTAGCTTTAATGATCTTAGTGGGATAAATGTAGAGTGAGAAGGGACCTTAAAGGTCATTTAGTCTAAGACTCTCATATTGCAGATGAGGAGACTGAGGCCAAGAGAAGTGACTTATTCATGGTCACATGAGAATAAGTCACAGAGCTGGGAGTGGAAGTCAGATTCTCTGATATCAGCTCTGACTCTCTCTCCATGGTACCATCCCTTTCTCTCTGCAGTGTGTGTGTGTGTGTGTGTGTGTGTGTGTGTGTGTGTGTAAATTCCAGTCCCCAGTATGGAGCTTCCCTTCACTAATGCAGATTTGGAAACTTGTAACCTTTAGTATCTGAGAGTTGTCTGGGGATCCCAAGAGCTCAAGTGATGGATGGTTCCCATGGCTTGTGTCAGAAATAAGATTTGGACCAGGGTCTTCCTGATGCCAAGGCTGGCCCTTTATTCACTGCCCAATGGCAGCTCCTTGTTATTTCTCATGCAAAAAAGTCTAAACTCCTTAGACTGACATTTGTCAATGAGGAACAGGAGCAAAGAACACTCATGTGTGAGCAAATAAGACTGGGGGAAGCATCATGGCGCCAGGCAGTGGAGCCAGAAGAGCTGCTTGTATGCTGGCTTTGTCATTCAGTAGCTGTATGACCGTAAGTCACTTTGGCCTCTTTGGGACCAGTTTTATCATCTGTAAAATAAGGGAATGGATGACCTCCAAGGTCCTTTCTAGCTCTAAATCTAACTGAGTGACCTTTACTTCACTCATTCTTTGTCACCTGGAAAATGGGGTAGTGTTTCTTGTATTGCCTTGGTAGTTGTATAGTGCTTATTTTATGCCAGGCCTTTAAGCCCTTTACAATTATTATCTTTTGATCCTCACAATGCTAAGCACCTTACAATTATTATATAATTTGATCCTCATGACAATCCTACAGGGTAGGTGCTGTTATTGTCCCCATTTTATAGTCGAGAAAAGAGGAGAAGTAACTATCCCAGGGTAACTCATCTAGGAAGTACTTATCTGAGGCTGAATTTGAACTCAGATCTTCCCGATTCCAGGCACAGTGTTCCATTCACTGTACTACCAGCTTGCCTATAACACAGGTTTGTTGTAAGGTAAGTACTTTGCAAATCATAAAATATCATATAAACATGAGCTACTGCTCATTTTTTCTTTTATAAAGTTCTATTCTTTTTTTAATTTATTTTTTAGGGTGCTGAGAAAGTGTCACACTTTTAACTAACAAATTTCCACATAAATTTTCTGAAGTTACATGATCCATTTTGTCTTCCTCCCTGCTTTTCTCCCCTCTCCCAGAGCTGACAAGCAATTCAGTCTGGTTTATAGATGTGTTATCATGCAAATCAAATTTCCATATTATTCTTTTAAGCAAATAATCTTGTAAAACCAAGACCCCAAGTCATATAATCAAATAAATAAGTGATAAATCATATGATTTTTTTCTGCATTTCTACTCCAACAGTTCTTTCTCTGGAGGTGGATAGCATCTTTGTCACAAGTCCCTCAGAATTGTCCTGGATCATTGCATTGCTGTTAGTAGCTAAGTCTATCACATTTGATCGTTCCACAGTATTGCAGTTACTGTGTATAATGATCTGGTTCTGCTCATTTCATCTGCATCAGTTCACATAGGTCTTTCTAGCTCTTTCTGAAAATCTCCTGTTTATCATTCCTTATAGCATAATAGCATTCCATCAGCAGCATATGCCACAATTTATTCAGTCATTCTCCAGTTGAGGGACATCCCTTTAGTTTCCAATTCTTTGCCACACAAAAAGAGCAGTTATAAATATTTTTGTACAAACAGGTCCTTTCCCATTTTTTTTTATCTCTTTGGGATGCAGACCTGTAGTGGTATTACTAGACCAAAAGGCATGCATTCTTTTATAGCCCTTTGGGCATAATTCCAAATTGCCATCCAGAATGGTTGGACCAATTCACAACTCTTCCAGTAATGTATTACTGTCCCAATTTTGTCACATTCCCTCCAACATTTTATCATTTTCCTTTGCTGTCATATTGGCCAGTCTGATAGGTGTGAGGTGGTACCTCAGAGTTGTTTTAATTTGCATTATGTGATAGAACTTTTTTCATATGATTATTGATAGTTTTGATTTCTTCATCTGAAAATTGCCTATTCATATCCTCTGACCATTTATCAATTGGGGAATGAATTGGATTCTTATCAATTGGACTTAGTTTCACGAAAGGTTCTATTCTTGACAATCTTCCCAGCCTCACTTAACTCATTTCACTCCCCCAATACTCCAGCCACTAGGGACTCCTTTCTGTGTTCTATGCATCTGCCATCTTTTCTCTCTGTTCTTGCTCATTGTGTTCCCAGTGCCTGGAATGGCCACCCTACCCCCATCTCCTAGAATTCCCATCTGTTTCTCGAGACGTAGCTCTCCTGATGTCCCTTCTAAGAAGGCTTACTCATCCCATGCCCGGACATCTCATCTGCATTTTTGTGGTTCTTGCATGTGTCTATCTCTTCTGCACAAAGGAAGGAGCAGTATCTTACTCACTTTGGGCTCCCTCTCACTGCCTAGTCTTGTGCCTATGGCATTGTAGGTGCTCAGGAATGTTCGCTGGCTTGCCAATGAAAGCACTCAGTATTTATAAAGAAATGTTCTGAAATAGGACAAGATGCAGGGCCCGCCATATTGCTCCATTAGCTTTAAAATCTGATTTAGTACAGGGCATCCATTAGTGCAGTTTTAAGCTATGCACCAATAATTTGGGGACATGTTGTATTTGGCAGTGGTCTCTGGCCATCAGAATCTTAGAGCTGAAAGGGAACCTAGAGATGATCTAGGCCAGTGGTGTCAAACTCAAATAGAAAGGGACCTTTACTATGGTGTGTTGTTTAGTTGTTTTTAGTCATCTGACTCTTCGTGACCTGTTTTGAGGTTTTCTTGGCAAAGATACTGGAGTGGTTTGCCATTTTCTTCTCCAGATCATTTTACAGATGAAGAAACTGAGGCAAACTAGGTTAAATGACTTGCCTAAGGTCGCTCAGCTAGTAAGTATCTGAAGTCAGCATATTGACATGGAAAACCACAAATTAACATTGTCTATATTGTATGATATCTTTATATATTTTGTTAAACATTTTCTAATTCCATTTTCATCTGGTTCAGCACCCAGGATGTAGTGCCCAGAGCATCAGTTTGATACCTCTGATCTAGGCCAGATCCTTTTTCTATTTGGTGAATCCTACAGACCCCTTTTGAGAATATTGTTTTTAGATACATCAAATAAATGATCAAGGAAACCAATTAGATGGAAATACAGTAAGCAAAATGTTCTCTAAAAACAAACAAAAGAAAAAACAAATCCACGGGAAGTCTATTGGCCTCCCAAGCTAGGGATTCTTATTCCTACTAAATTGTTCGGTCAGTGGAGATGTACAGACTTTTGCCTTTATTTTAGCAAAAAGAACAACATACTACATCCATCCAACTGCTTGTCCAGTCCTTTCATTAAAAAAAAAATCCTTACCTTCTGTCCTAGTAACAACTCTAAGACAGAAGGGAAATGGCTAAGCAAAAGGTGTTGTGACTTGCCTGGGGTCAGACAATTAGGAAGTGTCTGAGGCCACATTTGAACCCAGGTTCTTCCAACTCCAGGCCTGGCCCTCTATCCACTGAGCCACCTTGCTGCTCCTCAGTCCTTTTATTTTTTAAATGAGGGAACTCAGAACCAGAGAATTGACTTGCTCTGGGTTTCACAGGCGCCTTCTTGGTTCACATCCAAGGGATCATAGTTTCCGAAGTACCCAAAGGACCTTGTTTGACTTGTCTGACGACATAGAACCCAAGGATGGTGTTAGAGTACGCCTCTAGAGAAATGTAATTAGAGAATTACTGGAGAGTCTTTCCATTTTGTGTAAGTATTAGAGTTATCTCATACTCTGGGATGACATTGAAGCTGATGGCCAAGGAAAGCTAAGCCCAAAGAACTCTGCAAAATTTTTGGTGTCATATTAATTTGAAAATCTGGAGCAGATCTTGTGGGGGGGGGGGGAAGACAATTTCCCCTGAAATTCAATAGAATGAGAGATTATTTCTGGAGGAAATACTGCTAAAACCACAATCCCATTGGAATGATTATTTCCTCCACTGATTCTTCCATGATTCTTGTCTATATCTTTCTAGAAATCCTCTGTAGAGGCCTTACGTGTCTGTTTCTTTGAATATTCCTTGGTTTCCAGTGCTGTGCTCAGGCTGTCCATCCATTATGCCATTCCTGATACGTGGCCAGCTCACTTCCTTTTTCCTGGCCGTATATGTCCCTACCAGCGTCTTTCAGGCCACTTCTCTCTTGTGAGTCATGGCTTGTAATATGCTTTAGCATGCAAGGAAATGTCTTTCTGGAAATAAAGTGATTTACAGGGGTAGCGAGGTAGCACAGGTCGAGCACCAGGCCTGGAGAGGGAAATTCTGGGTTAAAATCTGGCCTCAGACACTTCCTAGCTGTGTGATCCCGGGCAAGTCATTTAACCCTAATTGCTTAGCTCTTATATTTTAGAATTGATGCAAAGATAGAAAGTAAGGGCTTAAAAAAAAAGGAAGAGGAAATAAAATGATTACTTACAAAAGCGACACGGCTTATAAGTCTTTATCCTTGCCATCAGTAGATGTGTGAAAGAGCACAATCTTGAAGCTTAGCTCGTAGGAGACCAGATGGTACAAGCTGTGCACCATAAAGCCATAAGCAACTGCTTAAGTGTCTGAAGAACAATCGTGTGAAGAACAATAAAAAAGGCTCAGTGAGGATGCCTTCCTTCTCTTCCTGGGGCTATTGGACTTGGGAAATTGGAAGGCATAATAGGGACTTCTCTCACATACTCATTTCAGCTTTTGTTCTGTTTAGAACCTAGAAGAGTGTGACACAAAACAGTCACACTCTAAGGGTTTACTGGCTGAAAAACGGAGGCTCAGAAACAACACAGAGCCTCCTGCCTCTTGCCTCCTGCCAGAGATGGCTGGGGGGGGGGGGTGTCCAATGGATAGAGTGCTGGACCTAGAGTCAGGGAAGCCTGATTTCAAATCTAGACTCAGACACTTACTTGCTGTGAGACCCTGGGTGAGTCACTTAACTTCTGTCTGCCTCAGTTTCCCCAACTATAAAAATCAGGATAATAAAGACACCCACCTCACTGTGTTGTTGTGAAGAGAGATTTGTGAAGTAGTTAGCATGGGGCTTGGTACCCATTAGGTGCTTGTTTCCTCCCTTCTTGGCACCTAAATCTCATCCTAAACTCTTAAAAAATTTTTTAAAATCCTTATCTGTCTTGGATTTAATACTATGTATTGGTTCTAAGACAGAAGAGTGGTGAGGGCTAGGCAATGGGGGTTAAGTGATTTGTCCAGGGTCACATAGCTTGGAAGATTTGAATCTAAAACCTCACATCTCTAAGCCTGGCTCTCAACCCACTGAGCCCCCTAGCTGTCCCCTCCCCCCCCAAAACTCTTGGTATTCCCATCATTCCTAGGCACTCTTAGTTGGATAAAGACTATTTCAGCTGAGTCTTCCATGCTATAGTGTAATGAAACTGGCCTCCAGGGTCCACAGTGGGATGGGGAGAGCATCTTTGTTCTCTTGTCTATGTGCCATTGCCCCACATCTCTCAGGGACCAGCACACGTGTCCCATCTAATCTGAAGACTTTCCTGATCCTCCCCCCATTGGGGTGGTTTCACGACATCCTCTCACAAAGGGAGTCTTGTAGCACTGAGTCCTCTCACGCATTTTGTATAAATGGAGATGTTGAACCTTGGACTTCATCCCCCACAAGTCCCTTTTTCCCCAAATTCCCTTTAATCTCTCCTATGCCTCCACATTTGTGTGGTCACGTTATTGTTTTATAAGTTCTGTAGCTCCTCCCTCTCTCTCTCTCTTCTTCACCAGCATGGCTGATGTTAGTTTAGCACCTTTTCACTCTAGTTTTTTTATGTGAGTGTATTATTAATAAAAAACTTTATAAAATAGAATACTTAGTTATTGAATATTAATTTTCAAATCCACAATTTGCTATCTCTTGTGTTATAGCATCACCCCCAGACTGTAGACACTTTGAAGGCAGGACAAGGTGACACACACCTTGGAGTCTCCCCCAGTGACTCATGTCATTGATGCTTGTTGAGTAAATGAAGGGCATGAGGCTCCTCCATTGATGGAGAGCACGGGCTGGCACGCTGCCCCCTCTAAGGCGCACTGGAGAGAAAGTGCTTCATAACCTGAAAGCACTGATAATTCTGGGAAGCAGCAGCCCAGGCAGAATGGTTAGTCATTCAGTCAGTACCTCCTGTGTGCCAGGCACTACTCTAAGTGTTAGAAATAGCAAAAAGGGGTAAAACCAGCCCCTGGCCTCTAGGAGCTCCCCAACAGGGGAGAGGATGAGCAAACAAAGAGGGACAAGCGAGCTTTTCAAACAGGAAAGCACTAGAATTGAGAGGGGTTGGGGCCACACACACAATCATCACATCTTCATATGAACCTTTAAATCTTCCCATAATGAGGTGGTGCAGTGGATAGAACACTGGGCTTCTCAGAAGCATCTTCATGAGTTCAAATCTTGTCTTTGATACTTACTAGCTGTGGGACCCTGAGCAAGTCACTTTACCTTTTTTAATCTCAAGTTTCCTCATCTATAAAATGAGCTGGAGTAGGAAATGGCAAACCACTCCATATCTTTGCCAAGAAAACCCCAAATGGGATTACAGACATTTGGATGTTGAACAATGGCAATAATCTCCCCAAATCTACCACCTTGTACCCCTTCCTACCCTTTAAGTGGATAATATTTAGTGTCCCTCAGTTTTTATTCAGTGAACATTCAATTCCTATTAAACACAGAAGATGATGTTTCAAAAAAAAAAAAAAAAGAGAGAAAGGCTTTCAAGATTTCACATTCAGGACCTCAGATGTTTCTTATCCATGGCCCCTGTGTGGAAAGAGAGGACAGGTAACATTATCCCCATTCAACAGATGAGAAAACTGAGGTTGAAAGAAGGGGAATGATTTGGACAAAGGAACGACCATTGGACATAGGCTCTGGTCTTGGCTTTTCTCCTGGCTGGATGTATGACCTTGGAAAAGTCACTTTTCTTCGGGCCTCAATTTCGTTGGGGGGAAAATGACACAAAGTTGACCTTATCTCATTTAGGCAAGGAGATGGGAAGTGGAATGTCATGCATGAAGAACAAGTAAAGGGATCTGGCACTGTGGAATTCAAGGTCTCTTCTGACTAAATTTTCCCGATTGGCATTTGGATAAACCTCCGAGTGATGAGAAAGGGCATAGTTGCTAAGTGTTCAAAGGACGAAGGCGCCATGCTAGATGGTAGAAATTGCTCTTTACAGTTAGAACAGCAATATTTAAGGACTAAATATGCCTTTTAGGAACTTATCTGTTGACTATCCAGAGGAAGGTGATCTGCCCCTGCCCTAGGATGTCTTTATCCCCTTCAAACACTCGAGAACAATGGCTCCCTTCTCCATTTGTTACTCTTTGGGAGAGTTTGATATTTGGCTCTTTTTTTATCCTTCCTTATAAATTAGCCTCCCCTTATCCTGAGTCATTTTTGTGTTTGTTCTGAACTCTTCTTCCAGTTTCTGTACATTCTTCTGCCCTTTGGGAAGATAGTCCTTTGATTGCCACCAGATGTTAATCCTTTTTCCCTGGCTAGATTTCCCAAGTAGATATGGCTTAATATTGTTTCAGACAGGATAAATAACTGTATCAAGTACTAATGATTCTAAATGTTAATGGAGGGGATTCCAAAATAGCAGAATCAAGCCTGTTTAGGCTTCTAACAGATTCCATGGAGCTAGAATCTGATTGCTTGCCAATTTAATGATAATTTTTCTACATCAGGCTCCTTCATCTGACAGAGGAGGAAACTCAGTCTCCTAGAGGCAAAGTGATTTGTCTATTAAGTAGCAAAGACACCCCTAATGTAACAGTGGCTAACATTTAACTAGCAACTGTTATGTGTCAGGCACTGTGGTAAATGCTTTATAAATATGATCTCATTTTGCTTTCACAAGAGCTTTGAGAGGTAGGTGCTATTATCATAGATGAAGAAACTGAAGCAAAAAGAGGTTAAGTGATGTGTCCAGCTAGTTGAGTATGTGAAGCATATTTGAACTGAATTTGAATTCAGATCTTCTTGACTCTAGACCCTGAATTCTATCCTTGGTGCCACCTAGCTGCCCCCCTCTCCCCAGAAGATTTTGTGAGCTGCTGTCATTTATCACCTTGTGGCCATTCCTCTGGTGATGAGCCTCTCCCGCCATAGTTAGACTGGTTCTTGGATGGCAGATGGACACAGTCTTTCTTCCACATCTAGTCAAAGCCTTGGAAGCTCTGCTGATCCTTACACTGAATTTGCAGAGAATCCAAGGACCCAGGGTCACCTCCATGTCACAATGAGACTTTAGAGGACGACTTTCAATCGGGGTGTCAATAAATAGATGCATGACTGTTCCCTAAACATCTTTCTTTAGACTTTTCATGATTTTCATAGTTCTAGTAGCTGAATTATTCTATGTCATTGGGTTGGATTCTGGTGCTCAACATCTGATGTCAAGCTAAACAGCCTGCCTCAATTCTTCTTTAAGCCATAGTGTCCTTTCTGAGTTTGAGTTTATAACCTAAAAATCCAGTACAACTGTGAGTTGTCATTACCAGTAAAAAATAATCACTTAAATTTGTAAGTTATAATAATAATTTGTAAACTATAATAAAAATCACTTAAATTTAGAATGTGCGAAGTTTTCCCATCTATTTTATCATTCAACACTCAAAAGCCATGTAAAATAGGTAGTGCAAGTGTTATCCTAGTTTTATGCATAGGGAAACTGAGTCCCAGAGGTTGAAGCTTGCCCCAGGTTACATGATAAGTGATGAGGTTAGTACATAAAACTCTACTTCCTACTGAAATGATCTGTCTCCTCTATCATGTTGCCTCCCAGATGATGGAAGCCTTCAGGTAGATAATGGATGAATGACCACTCATCAGGGAGCTTAGAGAGGGAATTCCAGTTCAGATATTTCACACCAGATGGCTTCTGGGGTCCACGATGAGATTCTGGGATGCTTTACTGGAGCCATTAACATTAGTGAGAGTCAAGCAGTAAATGCACAAGCCCAAAGGGAAATGTTCTGGTCCTCATCTTCTGGTTTCTCTCTGCAGGTGACAGTTCTGGTCCTCTTTGCTTTGGCGTTCCTGACCTGTGTTGTCTTCCTGGTCGTCTACAAGGTTTACAAGTATGATCATACTTGTCCAGAAGGATTTGTTTTTAAGGTAAAGCAATAAATCATCCATGAGGCATTGGGGATTTATTATCACGTTGGTCCTTGTAGGCTGTACTTCCCTCATCCCCAAACCTGGAGTATATAAAGCCCAAGGTCGGTCAATGATCAGTATTGTTTTTCAATATAAGCATATGGCTTGTTTTTCCTTTTGAAGATGGCTGTTGGGATTGTCCCACATTTGGGATCAATCCATACCAAGAAGTGATTCCTCTTTTCTTATCTGTGTTTTGGGGAAATCTCTCGATACTTTGGCACAGTCCTTCTTGCAACATTTTGGAATATAAGCTCTTTGAAGGCAAGGACTACTTTATTCTGTCTTGGTATCACTAGAGCTTAGCACAAATAGCCACTTAATAAATGTTTGTTAAATAAAGTGGGTTTCATACATTCTTAAAATTCTCAAACCATGGTGGAGAGAACATGTAAGTTGAATGTTGGGGTGAATTGAAAAAAATAATTTGGATTGAGTACTTGTTTGAAACACAGAAATAGGAATTGCATTAAACTAAGAGACAGAAGACCTCAAATTCTAACCCCATCTTTGCCACTATGTGACTTTGGCTACATTATTTTTTTCTTTAGGCCTTCTATTCCTTATCTAGCAAATGAAGGAGGTGAGGATTTTTTAATTGGAAGAGGCCTTGGAGCAAATCTGGTCCAACCCTATTTATAAATGAGGAAATAGAAGCAAAAAAACAAAAAACCCAGAAAGGAAGAAACAGGAAAAAAAGAAACAGAAAGGAAGTGATGTAGCCAGGATCACATGAATAATAAGGTCCAGAGATGGGCTTTAAACACAGCTTTCTAAGGTTTCTTCTAGCTTTAACACTCTATGCCCTATATTCTAAGGATAATTTACAATTCTAATTTAATTAATCAAACATTTCTCAGGTGCCTGCTATGAGCAGTGCTGGGAACATAACTAAGAAACTTTAAAGAGTTTATGATCTGTAATATTGGTGAAAATAAGGATATTATAAATTTGTATGGTCCTTTAAAATTCTCATAAACATTTTTATATCCATTATCTCATTTGATCCTTGTAACAATCCTTGAGTTAGGGAGGTGAAATATTCCCTTTTTATAGATGGGGAACAAGGGCTCAGAGAAACTGTTTAAGAATAATGTTAATAATATTAATAACTGACATGTATATAGCATTCTAGAATTAGCAATGGGTGTGATATACATTATTTCATTTGAGTCTCACAATAACCCTGGCCAAGAATTATTTTTGCTTTTTAAAAATTTTATTTTTATTGTCATGCAAGCAAGACACACTTCCATATTGGTTATTGTTGTAAGAGCAAAGTCACACATAACCAAAACCCCCAAATAAAGCCATAAATATACTGATGTGAAAGATGACCACAACAGTTCTTTCCCTGGAGGTGGAGTGTACTCCCTGTCATAAGTCTTTCAGGATTGTCCCAGATCATTGCATTGCTGAGAGCAGCCAAGTTTTCACAGAGAATCATTATCCAATATTGCTATTATTGTGTACAATGTTCTCCTGGGTCTGCTTATTTCACTCTGCATCAGTTCCTGCAGATCTTTCCAGCTTTTTCTGAAATCATCTTGCTTATCATTTCTTATAGCACAATAGTATTCCCTCACCAACATGTACCACAATTTGTTCAGCCATTCCCCAACTGATGGACATCCCCTTGATTTCCAGTTCTTTACCACCACAAAAAGAGCTGCTATAAATATTTTTGTACAAGTAGATCCTTTCCCCTTTTTTATTATCTCTTTGGGATACAGATCCAGTAGTGGTATTCCCGGATTAAAGGGTATGCACAGTTTTGTAGTCCTTTGGACAGAGTTTCAAATTGTCCTCCAGAATGATTGGATCAGTTTACAACTCCACCAACAATGCATTAGTGTCCCAATTTTGTCATATTCCCTCCAATATTTACCACTTTACTTTTCTGCCATATTGTTGGCCAAATATTAACACACTCTCTAATTTATAGATGAAGATGCAAGGACAGAGTTGGTAGTTACTTGCCCATGGTCATTCTGTAAGTATGGGATGGGAACCCGTCTTCCTGACTTCAATAGTTTGGCTAAAGTCACATGGTTAATAAATGATAGAAAAAGGACTTAACTCCAAATCTTATAGTGAACTGGATGAGTATTAGCTTTTAATAGCCAGCAAAGGTTACTATTAATTATAAGTGAGAGTATGTGCAGGTTAACATTGTCTTTTTTCACTGTAGTGTGTAGACAAATCATAGGATTTCTATACAAATTTATTTCATGTGTTCTTGAACTTAGTAATACAGGTTTAAAATATATTTTAAGAACAGAGTAAAAACCTGAAATATGAGCTAGGGAAGAAAATTAGGTCTTCAGATTTTTTTTTAAAATTGAAAATATATGGCACAGAAGAGGGGGCAGATGGCCAGAGCTGTAGGCATTCTCAGGATAAGTGTTTATTCAGAAAAGGTTTATTGAGTATTACTGTGTGCTAGGGGCATGGGGGATACCAAACCATATAAGACACGGATGTCTACCTATAAACAAATGCCTTTGGCAGCAAAGTAGCAGCATGGCATCTGAGGTTCTTTCTGAAAAATGTTGAGAGCTGGCAGTGATCTCAGTGTCCATCTGGTCCAGCCAATAGCCAGAAGGAATTTCTACTATGACCTAAATGAGAAGTAGTTATCTAGCCTCTATTGAAGAACTCTCCTGTCAAGGCTGCCCTTTCTGCTTTTGCACAACTATTAAGTGGTAGGAAGTTTTTCTTGACACGAAGCTTAAATTAGCCCCTTTGCAACTTATACTCATTTTTTGATTGTTGTTGTTCTGCCCTCCGGTTCCAAAGGAACAAGCCAAGTGCCTGTTTAGAAACCCGTCTTTCAGAAACCCGAATAGAGCCATCCTGCAGCCACTGAGTCATTTCTTCTAAATATTCCCACATTCTTCAACCAATCTTCCTGTAGCATGGACTTAATAGGGATAACACCTCACAATCAATGAAACTATAAAGTCTGAATAATAATAATAATAATAATATTCCTACTAGGATGCTCTCTCCAATAGACATCTTTTGGCTTACTAATAACCCTCTTAAACTCTAGTACCCAGAAGTGAACAGGGTTCCAAATGAGATCTTATGAGGGCAGAATAGGGTAGAACTCTACTTTTCTCTTCCTGGAGGCTGTACACATCACACTCTGAATCCTATTGAGCTAAATTTCTGAAATCCACTAAAATTCTGAAATCTTTTCAAGAACAATCATGTTGTTCTAATCCTTGCTCCCCTCTCTTGTGTTTGTAGACCTGGTTTTTGTACCAAGGGCAAGACCTCACATTTATTCCCAGGGAATTTCATCTTATTAGAGTCAATAATGCTCTAGTCTAGCCTATCAGGGCTTTTTGGATCCTGACTCTTTCATCTGGCATGCTAGCTCTCTCTCTCAGCTTTGTGTCCATCACCTGTACAGTGGATGGCACAAGAGTGTCTAGCATGGAGTTCCTACAACTAGGAAGGGGGCTATGCTCTAGGAGCAAAGTAGAACTGAAATAGCTCCAAAGAAATTTGAGATGAGCAGGGTCAGAGACATCTCCATCCCAGATGTTCATATGGGGTATATGTGTCCAACTTGTCATAGAGCCTTCTAAACTCATATTGGTCTTATTGGCCATAGTCAGACATATCGTACATGGATCCCAATGTGGTGATGCCATTTTAGTCCTCTGGGTATGAAAGACAACAACTAACCAACTAAGCATCTCCTAGTGTTTTTATCTAAGTCATTAACAAAGATATTCCATAACCCCAAACTTGAAAGTATGCTACTGGAGACATGCTACCATATGGATGTTGAGCCATTAATGACTGATACTTGTTGAGTCCAACCAGCCAACCAGTTTTGAATGCATCCAACCGTAATGCTGTCTAGTCCATATTTTCCATCCTTTCTATGAGAATAATATGAGATACTCTAGCAAAATCTTTGTTAAAACTGAGGTAAATTCTGCCCTTAAAACATCTGCTCACAGTGTGAACCTGGGAAAGTCCCTTCACCTATCTGTGACTCATTCTTTTTACCTTGGATTGGACTTAATGATTTCTAGATTCTAAATCTATAATTCTACAATCCCATAGGTCCGGAAAGCTGCAGAGACTAATTCAATATTACATGGATAATAAGATGCAAAGCTTAGGTGAATAACTATAAAGACATAATTGTTAGGTGGCTCAGTGGACTGAGAGGCAGGCCTATAGATGGGAGGTCTGAGTTTCACATATGACCCCATTATCTAGCCCTTATCATCTTAAGACAGAAGATAAGGTTTTTGTTATTGTTTTAAAAGATAGTTAATTCCAAAATCTATTTCAAATCTAATCCCAAATCCCTTTTCTTCCAGATGGTTCTATATGGCTTTCCCTACTTTGAGGGTTCCTCTAAGGAGAAAACTAAAATCACTCCATTGAGTCACATTAATAATAGTCAGCATTTATAGGGCACCTACTGTGTGCTAGGCATTCTGCTAATTGCTTTATAATTATTATCATCCCACTGGTCTTCACAAAAACCCTGGGAGGTAGATACTATTATGTTCTCCATTTTATAGTTGAAGAAATTGGGGCAACCAGAGATTAATTAACTTATCCAAGGTCATTTAGCTAGTGTCTGAGTCTAGATTCGAACTCAGGTCTTCCTGACTCCAAGCTCATTCATTGCATCTTCCAGCTGTCCCATGGGGCACAATGAATTAAAAATTCAGAATGGATCTTAAACCTCCTTTCTCAGGGTCATTTCTGCTATATTAAAATACATAGAAATCCACATTACATGCAGAAGGGACACAACTCATGAAGAGCCATTTCTTCAAATGCTCTCAGGAATCATACACATTATAGACCAGACACAGAGATGTGGTTTGAATGATAGGGTACAGTCAGGTAGAATCAGCACCATTTGCTCAAACTCAAAAAGCAGGGATTAATCAATTGATTTCAGCTTGGAGGAGAGAATCTATTAGAGTATCCCAGGTCTCGTGTCCCTGGCCTTTTCTGTTCAATATTCTGATTTGATGATTGACTTGGCTGAAGGGAAAACTGGGATATTTGTCAAATTTACTTATGGCAAAAAGCTGAGAGACTAGTTAATCCATTGGATGGCAAAGCTGGTATTCAAAAAGATTTTTCTGACAATTTGGAAGGCTGGACTAAGTCCAAGAAAATAAAATTTAATAAAGATAACATTTTGCAAGGTACAACGAAACTATATAAAATCCTACACACAAGGATAATATTCCTACTACGATGTCCCATTGTGGCATGGAGGTGACACTGAGTTTTCAAAGAGTCAAAGCTTTAACGGGGTCTATCAAGCCAGAAATGTTTTTGAATACCAAGTCTACCTTCCAAGGACCCACTGAGTGGCTCATCAACATTGGACTGGTCCTTTGATAATGAATTCTATGGACATGCAACTCATAAAACAAGAGAAAAATACAAAATGGCCCTAGGTCCTGAGTAACCCCTTCGACTTCTGCAATGACACTTTTCATCCCATCTAGAAAGTTTCCCATGGCTATTAGTGTTCTAAATGCAAAATTCTTGTTCAAAGAGCAACAAATGGACATTCAATTACTCCTAATAGTTGATATTTACATAGGTGTGCTCATAATCTTACACAAATATTATTTCTCTTGAGTCTCACAAGCCCATAAGACATTATTATTCTCATTTTACCAATTGGGAAGATTTTTGAAGGACACATAGTAAGTTAATAAAGTAGAGTTTGAACTCAAGGCTTCTCAGATCCCAAGACCAGTGTTCTATTTACTATACCACGCTCATTCTCTGGGATATACAAACAATTCATGTGAAAATTACTTGGGAATTTTCATGGATGCCTCTTGAAATTTTGATCAATGTGACATGGCAATCCAAAAAGCTAGTATGATTTTTATGTAGCATTTATAGATTTATAATGCCTAGAGTAAGGGAGAGTCTATCATGCTATAAACATTCTGAGTATGGCCTCCTTTTGACTATGGTATCTTTTTCTTCTGCCCTGATCACATAACAATTGGAATTTTCTCCAATTCTAGGAGACATATTGAAAAACAAGAGCAAATCCTTAGAACAACCCAAATGGTGACCTCTCTCAGCGCCTCAATTTCCTCATATGTAAAATGAGATTGGAATAGATTTATAATATCTCCTCCAGATCTAACACTAATTCCAATTCCAACAGCTGTTTGTTTAAAAAATTATTAAAGAAATGATTTAACTATAAACGAACCTTGAATTCTATGTGCCACCAATTTGAGTTTCTCATTTCAGTTTTCTCAACTAATGGAAATATTTGGCATTAAGCACAATGTTAAATAATAAAACTATACATACACAACACACACACATTAAGCACAATGTTAAATAATAAAACTATACATACACAACACACACACAAAGGTTCGTCCTTTGTTTTGAAAAGGACCAATGACATCAGAGGGTGATGTCTTGACCTTTGTGTGAATTGGATTTAAATGAGGCGGTTACACAAAGTCTGTGTGTGTGTGTGTGTGTGTGTGTGTGTGTGTGTGTGTGTGTGTGTGTAGAGCAAGAGGAAGGGAGAGAGGAAGAGAAGAGAGGGGTGAGAGAGAGAGAATAGGTGGGGAAGAGAAGAAAGAGAGAAGAGAGAAAGGAGGGGGGGAGGAGAAAGCAAGGAGGGAGGAGAGGGAGGGAAGAGAAAGAGAGGAGGGGAGGAAGAGGGAAAGGGACAGAGACAGCATCAGAGAGAGAGAGAGAGAGAGACAGAAAGAAACAGAGAGAGAGGTAGGGAGAGTTAAGAGAGGAGGGGAAAGTGAATTTTATTAAGGAGATTTGGACATGGTTGTAGGAATTAGGGATAGAATAAGAAGAGCCTGAAAACTGGAGAGAATGCAGGGTGATGGTTGTGGGTACAATTTGTTGGAAAGATGGTAGATGATGGAATACAGAGGAAGAGGCATTGGCTCAACCTCTTCATCAGAGACTGGAATAAAAGAGGAAATAATGAGCAATGTCAGTGAATGAAGTGGGAGAAGGGGAGAATACGTGGTAGACTTCAGTTTTATTTGGATCAAGCAGGAAGTGAGTCTTTTAGCAGAGGGGTTTAGGAGAAGGTATGCTGGTCTGTTTGGAGTAGCCACTCTGGTGACTGGGGCAATCATTTAGGGAGGAATATCTTTTGTTGCAATAAGGACTCAGTTGAGATAAAAAATAATAGTGACTCATTATCACTGAACCATTTAGAAAGAACTCTACTATTTGTTTCATTTGATTCTTATACTACCACAGACCTCCCTATTCCAATACAATTTATTTTTCATCTTCATTCAGGCAGGTAACCTTGATAGGTCTGAATTTCTTCATCTCAAAATGAGATTGATCTATGTTGTATGTGTTTGTTTGTTTTTTAAGACCCTCACCTTCTGTCTTAAAACCAGTACTGTGTATTGGTTCCAAGGCAGAAGAGAAGTAGGGCTGGGCAATGGGAGTTGAGTGACCTGTCCAGGGTCACACACTTAAGTGTCTAAGGCCAAATTTGAACCCAGGACCTCTTGTATCTTGGCTTGGGTTCAATCCATTTAATCACCCAGCTGTCCCTGCCCCCCCATGCCTCTTTGGGGTTTATTCTAGCTTTGAATCTCTGATTTTATGACCCCCACCATGACCTTCTCAATCCCCAGCTTTCCCTGCTTCAACCTTTTTGCATATTCCTGCTCCTACTTAATTAATTTAGATTCAACATATATTTATATAGGGCAGGGCACCCTGGCTGCTATAAATACAAAAAGGGAAAGACGGAAAAACACAAAACACAAAACACAAACAAAATAAAAAGACTATAGAAAAAGTCACAGTCTTTAAGGAGAATCAATTTTATTGGGAGTGAGGTATAACACATAAATATATAAGCATGTATAAAATGATAGCATTTACTTACCTACAATTAGGAAAAATGGGTGGAAGAGAGCCCTAACAACACCTCAAAAGCTCAATATGGTGGAATGATTGCTGGTTTTGGAGCCAGAGGATCTGTGTTCAAATTCCACCTCTGTTACTTATTAGTAAACTTGGGCAAGTGACCACACTTCCTCATCTGTACAATGGAGGCTAAAATGTAGTCTATAATCCTATAAATTCCATTTGCAAAGGGTTTCCTCCTTATCCTGTAATTCAGAGAAATTTTGAGAGGCAAGATGGCACAGCGAATAAGGGTCCTGGACTTCCTGGACTCCAGTCATGCTTCAGACACTTCTTAGCTGTGTGGCTCTGGGCACGATGGCCTAATAATGCTCCTTCCTGCTGGCGGTGACCCTGTGCACAAGGGCCATTAGGGCTTCCTGGAGGAGGGAGCCCCCTGGCTACACTTGAGAAAAGCTAATAATTCTTACTGGTGAGGATCAATATGAGTTCCAGTAAGGGGAACAGCTGGTGAAAGGGCATGAAGAGGGGGGTAGCTAGATGGCTCAGTTGAGCTTTGCCTGGAGATGGGAGGTTCAGGGTTCAAATCTGGTCTTGGACACTTCCTAGCTGTGGGACTCTGGGCAAGTTATTCCACCTTGACTGCCCAGTCCTTGCCGACTGAAAATAGAGGTTTAAAAAAAAGGACCAAGGATGACTCCAAGACTCCAAATCCAAGAGAGTGGGAGAATGAGATGCCCTAAATAGCAACAAATTAAAAGGTGCATGTGTGTTTAAGGGAAGGAGAGAGATGATGAAAGGAAGTGAATGCAGGGGACGCAGCTGACTTTTCCTAGGAGTTCGGCTAGGACCAGGAGGAGAGATTTTGGACAATGGCTCAGTGTGGTCTAATAAAGGGTTTTCAAGGTTGTGGAGGAATCTTGGGCATGTTGGATGGCAGCAGGGAAGGAATAATTCTTCACATTTGTTTTGTGCTACTTTTTGAAAAACTCCTTACTTTCTATTGATATTAAGTATCTGTTCCAAGGGCAAAAGAACAGAAAGGGCTAGGCAACTGAGGTTAAAATCATTTGCCCATTCCCTCCACTTCCTTTTTATTGTTTTCCCCCATTAGGCTGTAAGTAAGGTCCTTGAGGCCAGGAACTTTTGATCTGTAATCCCGGTGCTTAGCAAAGTGACCCGGCATATTTGTTGTTGTTAAGAGGCTTCAGTGATATCCAACTCTTCGTGATCCCTTTTGGGGATTTCTTGGCAGAAATACTGGAGTGAGTTGCCCCTTCCTTCTCCAGCTCATTTTACAGATGGGGAAACTGAGGCAAACAGGGAAAAGTACTTGCCCAGGTGTCTAAAGGCCAGATTTAAACTCAGGAATAAAAATCTTTCAGACTCCAAACCTAGCACTCTATCTACTGTGCCACCCGGCATACCCGTGTGTCCCAGGACACTGCAGGTACCCCCAAACTTCAGTGGTTCCCTAAACTGGTGCTGAAAGCCCTCTCCCAGCTGGTCTTGATAGCTTTCTAGTTGGCACTCGCAGAACCACCTGCAGGCATGTTGTGGTTCATCTAAAACACCACCCTGTGCCCCTCAAACGTGCTTGGCACTCTGGCATCTCTCTTCCCTACTTACGCCTGGTCCTAATTCTCTCCTGATCTGTTTAATTGCACTTATCCCTCAGCTCTAAAACCACGCATGCAGGAAGGCTTTCTTGGTCTTCTGGGTGATTTTCACCCTTGGGCTTCCCATAGCATTTTATAACTCCTTTGTGCATTTTTTTCACATTATATTTTAGAGCTCTCTGTGTCTAGATCTTATTTGTCCACTTAAACCAGAGGAGAAATTCAGCAAGAGAGGCGACTACCCTGTTTTATCTCCACTTTTTGTCCTGGCCAGAGGGTAATAACACCCTGCTGGGCACTTGTAGGTACTTAAGAAATACTGGTTGTTACTCTAACCACAGGAGCTGTTCACATTTCTGGGCTTTAAGGTTTTAGCCTGTGAAGTAGCTGGGGCAAATGTGACGAGGAATCTGAGCCTTGGCTTCTCCTAAAGATGGCTGGTGTGATTAAGTGCTTGAACCCTAGGTCTCCTAATTCCAAATCCAGTCTTGGTTTCACTTCTTCCTCAAAAGGAAGGGATAGAGGGGCCGTAGACTTATTTACTGCTCTGTGCCACGCACTCAGCCAAGTCCTTTACAAATATCTCATTTGGCAACCCTGGGCCAATGGCAATGTAGTATCTATGGTAGACAGGTTGACCATTGGCTAGTTTTAGAAAAAACATTTTTGGAGGATTTCTTTCTTTCTTACCAACCATGTTACAGATTAATTGCAGTTAATTGCTTCACTAGTTTCATGCCCGAGATTTATGGTGTGTCATGATCTGCCTCATCAAGAGGAAAATGTTCAACAAGGATCTAGTACTCAGGCCATCTTACTCATCCATTGGATTAGGATCAAGAATTGGTGGCAATAATTTCAAGTCCAGAAGGCAACTAGAGAGTTCATGCACTGTTTTGAAGAAAGAGAAGTAAACAAGAAAGGAAAAGCATCGGCTCAAATGAGTTTTTAGCCACAAGAATGCAGCTTCCTGGTCATGCTCTAGAATCAGTATTCATTTGTTCTCATTTCCCACATATACAGTATAGCACAATCTTCACCAATCCTCAGACACTTGCAGATAATGGACAAATTTTTTTAAAGGATGAAATTATGCTTTTTATTTCTTCAGACTGAGCTAAGAAAATTTTTTGCCAAGAAAATTCCATTAGTTTAATTATTATTAATCTATTGCATAGGATTTTAGAGCTAGAGAGGACTCCAGTATCATTCTGCCCAACATTCTAATTTTATAGATCTGGTCAACAGACTCAGAAAGGTTGGGTCACTTGCCCAAGATCATACAAATAGTAAGAAAAACAGCTGTGATTTGAACCCAACTCTTCCGAGTCCAAATCCTTTGTCCTTTCCTGCTGGCCCGTCATTCCTCAATAGCCTGAAACCACAATGGTTTTCTGATTAATTTGCAGTTAGCCCGATCTGTGTGAATTAATCTTATGACAAGGCAGTACTTTCTTCTATTAAAAAAAAGTGCTATTAATATAAAGTGTATTGCTAATATCAAGTTTCAATAAATAAAATTCTGTGAACATTTAGAAATCTAGTACATGCAGGGCACTGTACTAGTTATTGGGGACAATACAAAGATACACACAATACAGTCTCTGTTTTAATGGAACTGACCATTTTTTAGAGATATGAAACACACATGTAAAGAAGTAAAATAATAGTGGAAATAGAAAAGCAAATGCTTGCCTGAAGAAACAAAGTTCATTTCCAATGGTTAGAGGGTATGGATTGGGAAGGAAGGAATCAAGCATTAATTTATTAAGCACCAGGAACTCTGCTAAATGTTTTACAAATATGATCTTATTTGATTCCTTGCAATGACCACGGGGTTATTTATCACCCTCATTTTATGGCTGGGGAGCCTGAGGTTAGGTGACTTGCCAGGGCAAGAGTGGTCACTCAGCTAGTAAGTTATTTGAGGCTAGAATTAAACTCAGGTCTCCCAGACTCCAGGCTCAGCACTTTTTCACTGTACCACCAGCTGTTTACTTGGAAAGGAGGTATTTCATGTGAGTCTTAGCAGACAAGTCTGATTTCAAAAGAAAGGGAGGGAGGAGAACTTTCAAGAAAGTTTCAAGCATTGGAGGTTATAAAAAAAAATGTAGGATATATGCATTAGTAAGAAACAAGATGGCAGAAACCCAGAAATAAAGCTAATGGTAGCATCAAGGAAGGACTGAAGTTAAGGAGGGTGCCCTAACCTCCCAAAGAACAGAGCCTACCTTTAAAAAGGCTGAGAAAAGGAGCAGACATTTACAAAAACAACACCTAACTATAGAGAAGTTTTATGGTGACAAAGAGCAAGGTACAGACACAGAAGAGGACAGTGGAAGCAAAACAGACACATGCAAAGTCCAAAAGAAAAATATGAATTGGACTCAGAATCTGGAAGAGCTCAAAAAGGATTTTAAAAAACCAAGTAAGAGAGGAAAAGGAAAAATGGGGAAATGAAAACAATGCAAGAAGAAATGGACCAAATGAAAAAGCTGATGGAGGAAAATCATTCCTTAAAAATTAGAATTGGGCAACTAGAAGCTAATGACTTCATAAGATATCAAGAAACATGGTGGGGAAAATAGTGGCGTTGCAGAGGGTTTTGTTACGGTGCTGTTTGGGCTTTATTCTTTAGGCAATGGAGAGAAGCTACAAAGGAGGTTTTTGTTTTCAGTACGGAACGGGAGCATCTTGTTCGGATCTGTGGATCAGGAAGAGATTAGGGTACTCTAAGAAGGAGGGGGTGGAGAGGGCAGAAGGCAGAGAACAGATACTGGTGAGGAAGCATTAGTCCCCCAGACTTAAATGACATTCTGGGCTTGGTCCCTGGCAGCTGGAGGACAAAGGAGCGGATGGGTACTGGAGATTGTGATGGAAATCCAGCAATGTCTGTCTATTTTGAGATAAAAGGTGGCATCCAAATAATCTGTTTTTCTTTCAGAATAATCAATGCATTCCAGCAGGATTAGAGAACTACTACTCGGAACAGGACTCCAATGCCCGGGGGAAATTTTACACAGTCATAAACCACTACAACTTGGCCAAGCAAACCATCACTCGCTCTGTGTCTCCATGGATGTCAGTGTTGTCGGAGGAGAAACTGTCAGAGCAGGAGACGGAAGCGGCTGAGAAGTCCGCTTAGTGGGATGGGCCCGTCCTTTATGCTGTCATTGGAAGGTAACCGAGGGACTTTAAGGAACATTTCATTAAATATAATTATGGATAATTTAGAGGTTACTCATTTATGGTGCAACTGCTTCTGTCTGCTGATACTGCTTTGCCAATCAAACTTGCTGTGGAACATTCCTGGGCGTCAAAGCCAGCGCCTGTCAGCATTGCTTAAAGAGCTCTAATGCCATCCCCCACACTAAGAAATCCTCCTCACTTAGCTACCCGCAGAGGGCCCGGATGTAGTGGACGCGGTCAGAAAACAGACGCACCCTGGCGAGGCCGGGCTTGGGGACTTCCCCTGAATCACGCATTTTACCGTTTTTCATCAGCCCAGCCATAATTAGAATGATCTCGTGTTCGGCTCACAGGGAGCCAAGCGCAGAAAGTCCTTCCAGCTCCCATTCAGCGCCGAGCTGACCCCCGGGCCGTCCAGGAACGCCCAGTGGAGCGGCCTTCGAGGACCATCCGGTGGCATATTTATCGCATTTGCTCTCTGTTGTTGATTTGTAGGTGACGATGAGGTTCTCTGCACCAGGCATGCTCCCTGTGGTTTTCTTTCCCTCCCAAGTGAACGTCACTGCATTTCCTCTGTGGTTCTGGCACCTCGGTAAAGGGGTGGATCCAAACACACACGTGATCGCTCCCAAAAAGCATGAACACATTTCACTAGGAATGTCCCTGGATGGTGGGACTGCGTGTAGGAAATGGAGGGCGTTCTGTGTAGATCCTGGGACGGCCCTCTTGGAGAGGGAGGAAAACCCTTTTTTTCTGTAGATAGTCCACGCTGTAATTTACCTGATAGGAAAGGAAGTCTTTGGTCACGCTGGTTCATTTTTATATTCCATTAGAAATGGCTCTATGCTGATCTTACTGTTTGCAAGTTAATTGTGAAACACTGTGGGGCTTGGGAGTGGGTTGGGGAGGGAGATAAACATGTAGTGGCTGTTTGAGCTTTTTGAATTTCTGAATTGCAAGAACTGAGACCAGGTCTAAGAACCTCAAAGAGACAAAGAACAGGTTCAAGAGAACACGAAGACCAGTGTTGTACCTGCAAGTTCAATTAGTAAAGTTCATTTCACAATCTCTGTAAGAAAATCATCTTTCAATTTTATTCTGAACATCAAATATATGTTTACAAAGTTGCCAGTTAGACAAAATAAGTGTGTAAAACAATTAAATATAAAATGATATTCACAGATTTTTTCCTCTCCATGTTATTTTGAATGTGCTGTTTCTAGTGGACATGTCAAAAGTTTCATTGTTTTTAATAGCTAAAAATAAACGGCAAACAGTAGTAGGTTGTTCTCCCAGATTTATAGTCAAACAAACATGGTGAGCATGGTCAGTCCTACCTTAGGTTCCTTCATTTTTCTTCTAAAACGAATATATTTTATTATCAAGAATGTTTCTAAACAAGGACCATGCTTTCTTAATTCTATTGTTTTAAGTACCAAATATACAATGAGGGTTCACTGAACAGTTATGTACTATAAAAGACTCTGAAGGATGTTGCTAAGCTGTATGGAATGCATAAAAAGCAATAAATTCTGTGCCAAAACTTTTCCTGCATAAAAAAAACTGAAATCCATGTAAACACATTATTAAAACAAACCATGTTTGTATTTTTTAGTAGATAATATACTTTATTGACTGTAAATCCGATCGCATGTAACTTTTGACATTTTCACTCTGTGTAAATAAAGTACAATAAGGATATCACTGGCTGCCTAATATCTGTTTCAAGAGACCACATGCATTTTCCAAACATTACAGCAGAATGAGGTACATGAACACACATTGACAAAGAGGGCATTTTGAGGCTGAGACATGGCAAGGCTTCTTGTCTTAGGGCAGCCCACCCAGAGGTGGTTCACAGATGTTGGTTCCTTCAATCAATAACTAATCTTTCCAGTTTATACTCTCTAGGCAGCCAGCTGCTGGGGGATAAAGTAGGCCCAGGACTTCCTTCCAATGTAGATTTCCTTCTCTGTACAAAGAATTCCTCTGAACGCAACTGCAGGAGACTGAGCCTAATATGAACTACCTGCCGGCCCTGTCACAAAAGCATATAGTGTGATAATTCCATTCAGGAGCCAGTTCCAAAACAGCCCCTAACTTAGGCTACTGGTTTTTATTTAGGAGTTTATGCCTTGATTCTACCCTAGAAATAAATACTTGATAAGACTGGCTTCTACAGAGGTGATCTTTGGTGCCACTGTAGCATTTCAGTACCTCATCATTACATGATATATACTCTAAAGGATCTATAAATCTTCATTTTTACACTTTTAATCTATAATAAGCTAAATCATGTTAAACAAATTCATAAGATTAACAACTGGACTATCATTTTTCTTGTTCTACAAATACAATAACTCTTGGTGAATGAACAGTTATAATTTCAAAAGATGAGAAATAGCAAGAAAAGGAATCGAATAATCATTTTGCAGGGAAATTACATAAATATTTTCCCTGAAGTTGAACAAGATGGGAAATTAGGCAGTCTCCCTGCATAACATCTCCCTCAAATTAATTTCTATGCATTTTCTGTAAACTCAATATACTCTTTATTTTGAGAGGAAGCTGAATTTCTCTACTGGAGCATCCATCGTTTTACATTTTTAAAAAGGTTTCAGTCAATGATCCATTTTACTTTTTATTACTAAGCTAAAACCTTCAAAGTACAAGAATTCATTGGGTCTACTAAATGTACTGGAGGATTCTCTTTGTGAGTGTACAGTGTATATACAAACATCCATAATCATAAAATTCTTGAGCCACGATTGTGTGACAATTGTATAAAACACCATATCGTACATTCTGCTTTGTTCAAAGGAAAGTATTCTGTGATTTAATGTACAGATGAGCAAAGAATCAAGGCCTTCAGGAAGAAGACAACCCCAGCCCCCAGCCTCCACCAACCCTCAAAAATACTCAAACCAACTAGCTATCATACCAGTCCAGGAAAAGCAAGGAGAATGAACACATCACAAGAAAGAAAAGAATCCAGACACGGAATCCTGCATTGTTTTTAATTGCCTGCAAAACAAAACATTCAATCACTTTCCCAAACTTAAATTTTTGAAAAGCACAAACATATCCTCTTTCTTCTCTATGTGACCTCTAAAGTCTTTATCAAGCTTGAAAATTCTACAATTCTGCGAAGCCCAGTTTGGGCAGCAGCCGTGTTCCTCTGAGCTGCTGCAGAAGCCTATCCCTGCCTGTAGGCCAGGGTTCTCGTGGCCTCTCATTAGCCCACACTTTTTAGGCTGCATGGGTTAAGTCAAGTTTTGCTTTCAAACCTTGGTTTTAAGAGGAGTATTTCTTTAACACCTTCATTTTGAAATCAAAGAAGCTGGGGCTGAGGGAGGGCTGAGGTCACTTGCCAAAAGAAGCAGAACCAGAATGTGAACCTATGCTGACAATGACATGTACTTTGGTACATGTTTCCTTTAAACAGTGAATTGAATTAACTAATAAAGGCAAGAGGCATGTTTAAATGAATCAGAAATTATACCAGGAAACAAACCAACCCCTCAACAACCAAAAAATAGCCGTGCTAACGGTCCCCTTGAGAAGTCTTAGAGCACTTCTACAGGGCTTCAGCCGAAGCCCATGAAGCTTGACTGAAAGTTCATAAATGTGTAACAAATGAAAATGAACAGTAATGAAAGTAAAGTTTGGACTAGCAGACACCTGACAACAGCTAGAAGTATATAGAGACAACCTTAGAAAATGAAATAGTGATGCTATAAAGCAAAGTCTTAAAAATTAAACTCGACTTCACTATTTCCAATGATAAACTATGAAGAGGGCAGGCTGCGGGCTGAAGCACAGACTCTTGTAGTCCGGCTCTGGCACCAGGTGAGTGTGTTCCCCTGTAAGAGTATTTTTCTCTCCGTTTCTTGTTCCTGAGAGGGGTTCACAGAATCCAGTGTCTAGCCAGGTAAGAAGACCGGTCTTACACACATGCCCAGAGTTAAGCATATGACTAGGAACAAGATGTCTCAATTTAGATACCACATCGGAATCTCAGTATCAATACCTGGTATTAATAGGAATAATTATTATCTAAGCTGTCTCTAGTCTTCTCCCAGTGAGGACAGGCGAGGAGTTAGGACAGCACTAGGAAAGAGCGCAAAGATCCATCCCAAACCAGATGTCACAAGCAGGAAAATTTATCCACAGATTTCCTTAGAACATTTACCTACCTCTCTTATATCTTCGTTACCTTCTTTAATATTCTCTGTTGCGCCTACAACTAGCTGGTGAATGTTGTCGATCTCAGTTTCCTATTACAGAAAAAATGTTAGATAAATGCATTTTTTAACCTATAAAACAGGTAAATTTAGGAAAAAATGTGGATCTAATAGTCTAAAATAGTTTCCATATTATAAGCATGCAGCAGCTAAAAAAACAAACTCAAACCTCAAACTAGATGATTTTTGGCTAATGGATTCTCTCTCTTCTCCAATATAGTTAAAAAAGTGTTTTTTTTTTTAAATAAGTGAATGTCTGTCTGCTCATTTCTCTTCCTTCAATACTCCCTTCAAAACCAGAAGGAGAGATAGTTACATACATTCTCTCATTCGAGGTCCCTTTCTTTCACTTTCCAACTCTGAGATTGTGATACCGCTAACATTCAGTTTGAGATAACACAAACATATAAGCAGTGAATTACAAAGCATATATTACACATTCTTAAGAATAGCATTGAAACTTGTTATTGCTTTTATCTTTTAATTATGGTTCTTTAGAGAACCTTAAAGCAAAAGCTAATTAGTTATCAGAATATTAGTTTTCCTGTGAGATCAATCAATATTAATATTCTCGCCATATAGACAAAAGAAGGCAGACATTTGCTGTGAATCTCAGAAACAAAGGCAGGATGTAGAAACTCTAAATCTAGTGCTCTGTCAATTTCAATTCCATGTAATTCTGCAAACGTTTAAGAAGCACCTAGTGTGCCCAGAGCACTGTGTTAAATGCTCTCCTCCAAAAAAGTCTCCCCCAAACTTAGGGGGATCTCCAAGACATGCAACAGGAAAGAGTTTAAAAGAATGAGGCAAACTGAAGAAAATGGCCACTATGAAGAGACTTCCCCAATCAGAATAAACTTCTGGAGAATATAAACTTCTGTCTGATCTGAAAAGAAAAGTCAGATCAAAATTCATGCATGGGAAAAAGATTTTATCCTTAATTAAGAAGTTGGGATAATTTAGATAAGAATAAGATTGCAATGACTTGTGCATTATCTATAAAAAAAGATTTGCTAATCAAATATTTTTGAGATAATTTTTAGTATTTTACATAAGTGAACTCCTGATATTTTGACACCACCATTCTCATACATGTATAAATGTGTTAACTTTGGCCGTTCATCTAATGACTGGGATTACAACACGTACTTGAAGATATTCTGTAATTAAGAATTTTCACCACGACCTTTAATCAGTAAGTACATACCTTTCCTGTACTTCAACCCAACTGGATACGTTTTTATAATGCACAAATTAATAGCAGCGATAGTTATACATGAGAGGCATCAGTTAGAAAGACATACTCCAGGGCTCATAGTATTTATTAGCTGCTCTTTTAAAGTGACTGTGCACATGATTTTTTAAACTGTAGGTATGTAACAGATCTGTTTTCCCACAATAAAAAAAATTAATTTCTGATTGCACCACAAACCTGGGCTAATGATCTACAAATGTATATTCTACACAAGGGCAGTCTATTAATTTTATGATGTTAAACTTATCACATATATGAATAACACTTTAAAACATTATTAGATGCAATGTTTAGTTGAAAACACGATTCATTATTTGATTTTAACAATTAAATTTAAAATCTGGTTCATTATATACATGGAGCTTAAAGAAAATAAATATTTTGTTTAAAATTTCTTTTTATCAAAATTGCCTACTCTAACAACTAGGAGAAGAGACATTTTGCTCTTCTGCGGCATTAGCTTTTGAAAATTAGAGGCACATGGCAGAATTATCAAGTGAGATTTTCTAAGCAAAACAAAATATTTACTAGTTATCTTTTTTTAAGGGAATCTCAAGGTTTCGGTTATGTAATAGGCCACAAAGCATAACTCATTCTAATAGAAAACAATGAAATTTTCTATACATTAAACACTATATAGTTTAGGGAGCAGTGCCATATTTCCTAATTCAGGTTCTGTTGAACTCCCACACTTTGCCCTTATATTTCTAGATTCATTTTTATTTTCTAATTATTTCATTTTATTCACATGATCCTTTAGGAGAATTATATTTAGCACTTTAATCTTCAATATGCTTTATTAGTTCATACTACAGGCTTATTACCAATTAAAGCTGTTAATCTATTCTGTCAAAATACCATGTTAGGTGAGAATGGAAACGGGGAATGTTTGTCCCTTGACAATATTGTTGAACGTGGGGCCAGTAAGCAGAGTGACAATCTATGGAGCTAAAGTTGCCGGAGTTCCCTCACTTGTTTGGCTCATGACCAACTATCTGATTTGTACTTTGAGTGACTGTACAGAAGAATTTCATGCCCTTATGGAAGGACTTGCTTGTGATGGATTAAGTATAATGTATTAGTTTTACTAAAAAGAGCATGATTTAGAATGTTATAGAAGATATAACAATATCAGGCAGTATCAGAAAAATAATGTGATTAAGAAATAGGCAAGTCATTCATGATAAGAACATTCCAATTTTAAACAGGGATATCTTTACCTGTTGCAAAACTTTTTCGGTGAATATCTCTTGAAGTCTGGAAATTTCAACCACTTTTCCTTCAATTTGCCTTTATAAAAAACCAGAAAGGATTTAACACACTATTATATTGATTGATATATATCAAGAAAGAGATAAAATTTCAGTGATAATAGTCAATCCCCAGAGAAGAGCTAACAACGATAACTTTTGCCAGAAGTTATAGATCTTTAGTGATCTCCAAAGAAAGTCTTTCCAATGTGATGGTGGACGCTGGGAAAATCCAAAATAATTAAATAGACAAAATGGCAGAGTAGATTAATTTTAAATATGGCTTTAAACTTTAATTATTTTTTATTCTTTATCTAGTTTTCCCCATTTTAGTAATCTATGTTGATCCAATGATTAAGCTGGCATTTATAAAAAAAAAAAGATGGATTATACAAATATTCTTTCCATTGTATGATCATCCTATGAATGGATGTAACAACACACTTTTAAATTCTTGCTATGGATTGTTAGGTCTTTGAGAATGGACCCAATGGTGGTCTATAAGTTTTGTCACCTGATACTTAAAAGACACAGATTCTTGTATGAGGGATACATACAAACTTTTACATTATATATGTTTTTCAAAATACACAATCAATTTTACTTTCCAAACATTTGATGAAGAGAGTTGTGCTCAGGTTATTCCAAACTAACTACACAGTGCAAAAGGTTCCCTAGACTCCATATTTTTTTCTGAAGGACCAGTTTTGTTTTGTTTTTTAATTTTTTTAAACCCTTACCTTCCACCTTAGAATCAATTCTATGTATTGGTTCCAAAGCAGAAGAGTGGGAAGGGCTAGGCAATAGGGGTTAAGTGACTTGCCCAGGGGCATAGCTAGGAAGTGTCTGAGGCCAAATTTGAACCCAGGACCTCCCATCTCTAGGCCTGGTTCTCAAGCCACTGAGCTACCAGGATCTGTGGTTTTATCAGTAATCCCTTCTCTAGGGAAGAATCCACTTCAAATAAGCACAAGTTACCAAGGACTAAAAAAATGTATCTACTGCATGGAAACCAGCTTTCAGATCGTGATCCTTCCTGGATTTAGGCAGACTGGTCTTTGGGTGAAAGACAAAGTCTCTATTGCTGCATCTGCACGCAAAAATCTTAATAGGTTGTTAGGATCTTCATGCCAAAATAAAGCATTAAAGGAAAACTTGAGAGTAGTCAATATTAGTTATTAATAATAACAATAATAACAATGATTATAATTTCTTAAATACTCTATTGGCATTCTGCTTTCTCTTTTAAGTACTCACAATAGGCCAGCTATGAGGAAGATCCAAATCCCAGCCTATTTAAACTCCTTGGTCTGTATGGTATTTTTCCCATCGAAATATCACAATAAACATAGAGGCTAAAATTGCTAAGAAAAGTTCAAAATGTGTTTTGAAAAAACAGGTAAGTTGTCATCAGCAAATGAGAAACATACCTCACTTCATCAAACAAACTGTTCATTTCACCAACAAGCCTCTGATTTTCTTGTTCAAACTGAAAAGGAAACAGACACACCTTATTGACTGTATCATATTGATTTCTAGTCAAGACCAGAGGAAGAAAGAGGATATAACGTGACACATTGAAAAATCAGATTTGCATTTCAGCAGTCATTTAAGATATACTTGATGGACATTCCAACAGCTTGAAAAATATTAGGATAAATCTAGGATTTTTTGTAGTTTCACTTAAAAAAAAGGTGTCGACTATGTTTACGGAACCCCCAAGTTTGTCCTGTCCCTTGGGAACTTGCCTTAAGGGAAGTCCCAGAATGATCTTGTCTTAGACTGTACAATAAACCTTAAAGTACCCAATGATCTCAGCTTAGACAGAATTAGTAGATATAATCAAATCTTAAGTACCTTTTTGCCTTAGAAGTTTCTCCCAAATCTAGCCTCAGGCACTTGCCAGATATGTGACCCTGGGCAAGTTACTCTGACCATCTCTGTTTCTATAAAATGGAAACTTATCGCCCAGGATTGACATGAGAATCTAATGAGATAATATTTTGAAGAACTCTGAAACCTTGGAGAGTGTTCTATAAATGCTAGCTGTTATTACTTAGAGGGGTTATGTTTCTGGCAACTCCAGAAGAAGGAGAAGAGCACTTGTTCTTCATCCAGAGAATATGCTGAATGTCTCTTATTCCCCTACCGTACTGGGAAGAGACTAAAAGATGGGAGCTGAGGATGAATTCAATCCAGCCCCTCTGAAACAATTACCAGAGCAGCCACCTGTTACTTGTGATAGTCTCAGAGCCAGAGATGGTAGAGGGCCGATGCTGAAGGAGGACCAACCAGAAGTGATTCTGAGGTCAATGAGACCAAAGTTGCTAGGGGAGTCGTGCTGCTGTGGATTTGGAGCCTGAGAGCTGAGTGTTTGCTTCCCATGTAAGAGTATCTTTTGTTGTATGCCATCTCCTACCATCTTGGGATGAACTTATAGAATTGACACAAAAAGTGAAGTCGGTCTGGCTAGGAGAATCTGAATCCCAGCCCTTTATTGACCCTGATGAATGAAGAGTCATCACCATTTATTAAATCAGTCAGCACTTAGTAAGTGCCTATACACCAGGTATTGTGTTAAGCACTAGGTATACAAAGAAAGGCAGAAGGCAGGCCCTGCCCTCAAAGGCAGAGAGCCTGCAAATGACTATATACAAATAAATTTTTAAAAATCATAAATGAGAAGTAATTAAAATAAAGAAGGCCCTTGAATTAAGGGGGCTGGGAAATACTTCTTGTAGAAGGTGGATTTTAGTTGGGACTTGAAGAAAGGGGGAAGCCAGGTGGTAGAGATAAGGGAGAATGTTCCAAACATAAAAAGGACAGTCAGAGAATATTCCCAAGAGTAGGGAATGGAGTATCTTCAGGGAATAGTCAAGAAACCAGTAAAATTGGATCATAGTGTATGTGGAAGAGTATAAGATATAAGAAGACTGCAAACGAAGGAGTAAGAGGAAGGTTATAAATATTAGACCTTTGACAGATCACTTTTGACAGCTGAATGGAGGATAGTGACTGGAGGCAGGGAGAACAACCAGTAGCTATTGCAATAGTCCAGGTGTGACGAGATGAGGGCCTGAACCAGGTTGATATCAGTGTGAGAGGAGAGGGAGTATTAAAAAAAATGCTATGAAAATAAAATCAACAGGCCTTGGAAATAGACTGCATATGGGAGAAGTAAAAATTTGGGGGTGATCTCTGGGTTGTAAGGCTGGATAACTGGGAGGATGGGTGGTTCCCTCAAGAATAACAGGGAAATTAGGAAGAAGGTTTAGTTTTGGATGTCTTGAGTTTAAGATATCTATGGGACAGGGCTGCTAGGTGGCTTAGAGATTAGAAACAGGCCTGGCCACAGGAGGTCCTGAGATCAAATATGATCTCAGATACTTCTGAGTGGGGTTAGTGACTCTGGGAAAGTCACTAACCCCAACTGCCTAATCCTTACCAGAATTGATTCTTAGTATCAACTTTAAGACAGAGGGTGAGGGTTTCAAAAAATGTCTATGAGGATATATGATGTGAGATGTCTAACAGACAGCTAGAAATGCAAGACTGAAGGTCAGAAGAGGGGTGGGAATCTGAACCCAAATATTTCTGTCTTCAAATCTGTGTTTTTTTACATTAAAATATCTCATGGTTCTACTACTCAAATATTTCTTAGGCTTCCTTAGATAGGGCCCAATATTGATTAAAAACATGTAACTACTATAGTATATAAGTGAAAATGATTTGGATTCTTGGCCTGCTCAAAAATTTTAGCATTTCTGTTCATAATTCTAATGACAAAATGCTCCTAATTCGTGTTTACAAGTGACATGGGTATAATTTAATACTGAAATGTTCTTCACAATTCCAAAAGACTTAAGATGAAAAATGCCATTCGTTTCCAGAAAAAGAACTGATGGAGTCTGAATGCAAACTGAAGTATAATTTTTTAAACTTTCTTTTTCTTCTTTTGGCCTGTTTTCTCTCACAACATGACTAATATAGAAATAAGTTTTGTATGACTGTTTATGGATAACCTATATCAAACTGCTTGCTTCTCAATAAACAGGGAGGGAAAGAATTTGGAAATCAAAATTTTCTAAAGAATGTTTAATTCTTTTTAAATGTAACTGGAAAAAATCTAAATAAAATCTTCTACATATACATTTAACTCCTTTAATGCTAAGTACAAAGTTTCATCTCTTTTTAAGATTCTCTGCAGTTGCAGTTTCTGATGGGGCAGCTGGGTAGCTCAGTGGAGTGAGAGTCAGGCCTAGAGACCTAGGCCTAGGTCCTAGGTTCAAACCCGGCCTCAGCCACTTCCCAGCTGTGTGACCCTGGGCAAGTCACTTGACCCCCATTGCCCACCCTTACCAATCTTCCACCTATGAGACAATACACCGAAGTACAAGGGTTTAAAAAAAAAAAAAAAAGATTCTCTGCAGTTGCAGTTTCTGAAAAGCACTTTTAGCCTCTGCAGAGTGAACGGACCAGACCACAATATTTAAAATTAATAATCAGATTTAATTCTTTTTAAATGTTTTGATGTAGCCTAGGCATATACCTAATACCTCAGCCCACAAGGAAGAAAACCATCCCAATGGAATGGATAATTGAAATTAATAGCCAGGTGCTTTAAGAAGAGAAAAAAAAAAGCTTAAATTTAAAGTACAGCTTTTGTACAACACTTAGTGGACTACATGAAAAGGAATAGAGGAAGAAAAGAGACTAAAATGAAAGTGCATTTACAGAGCTAGCATAGATTGGAAAAAATAAATTGCTGACATCAATCTTTATTAGGTTTCTGAATGATGTAAAATATTTCCTACATTTAAAACCAATAATCATACAATATGGTAGGAAAAGTACAAATACCAGATGCAGTCTAATAAAATATCTATGGACACAAAATTGGAAGATATAGTTCCAATTTTAACAGAAAGAACTGAAAGTAAAGTAGGAAGACACTTGGGTCTGACATGCAGTTTTCTACTTGCTATCTGTGGAACTGTGCGTAAGTAACTATCTCACTGGGCTACAGATGACTGATGGGGTTAGATTAGATAGCTTTTAAGGTCCCTTGTGGATCTCAATTCTACAATCTTAGAACTCACTGCTGACTTACTGTGATTTGAGCGTGTCACTTATGTGCAGCTCAAATTTTCCTTGTGAAAAAAATAAACTTATATATGGGGCCAATTCTAAGGTTTGACATTAAGGTCTGAAAGAATTTTGAGATCTTAGACATAAAAGTTCCATGTACATTTCAGTATATCATTTTTACTATTACAAAATGAGGATAGTGATGTAATATTAAAATGCATAAACTCTCCTCATTTTCAAAATATAATCACTATTCTTCTGTAAAATTAAGAGAAATAATTCCCAGGTAACACCGTATTGAGGGCACTGGTCAATACCTTAAACTTGAAAGCTCACACAAATATCTAAGGCTTAAGTTAAGGATCTCTTGGGTCCCTTATAACTTTAAATCTATAATTCCACGACACATGAAAATATAGTCAAGGGGCAAGCATTCCATCTGCTTCTTTCTTGACTGGTCTTTAGGAGAAATCAGGCAGGGAAATAAAACTGATAAAATAATAGTATTTTATTAATAACAGCAGATTTTATCATAGTCCCAATGGTATTTGCATAGGGCGATTTATAGATTTATTATGTTTTTTCTGAGGCAGTCTGGTATAGTAGCCTTTTAGTCCTAAGGCTTCAATTTGTTACCAGTTCTGCCATTGACTAGCTGTGTTCATATACTTGGACCAGGTAGCTCTCAGGGTTGTGGTGAGGAAAGTGCTTTGTAAACTATAAAGCACTCTATAAATCTGAATGAGTGTTATTTAAATTTGACTTGGTTTCAATATCTAAATGGCTGCTGGCAATGATTAGTCAGTATAGGGAATCATTAAAGTTGTCCAAAGCATACCTTGAATGCCACTTTCCAAAAAAGTGGTCACTGGATTAACTCATTTCTCTCCAAGGTTATGATATGGCATTTTTTTTTTTAGCCCAAAGGCTTTGGAAGTAGAAGCTAATTAATAATAGTGCTGTAGATTATTAACAAGAGTGGTTAAGATAATGGAAGGCATACAACCAATCTTGGGCTAGTTATTTACTGGTTGCTCAGGTCAGAGGCTACAATGTGTGTAAATCTGCAGAGCTCTTGACTTTTTTCTGCTCCCTATTGGCACAGGGGTCTGTTGTTGACTAGTGTCTTTCCAAATAATTTCAAAGTCTGGTTGTGATGCCAAGGGTTCCCCCTAACTTCTCACAGAACCACAGAACTAGAAATAGAAAAGACTTTAGGATCTAGTTCAATCTAGTTTACAGTCTTTTGATGTGTGTGTGTGTGGGGGGGGGGGGTGTCAGGGGAACAATGGCTGTCTTAGCAATCTAGACAGCAGTTTTGGCATTCTGCTTTATCACTGATCCTAGAAACTACAGGAATGCTCCACTTATTATCATTCATTTCTTCCAAGAAAGCACAATATTAGGTGAAATAATGTTAAGTAAAATGGCATTACAAAAGTAGTTAACTTCAAGAATGATGTCCTAAATGTGAAGCTGACCAAATGATACAATTGGTTTGGAGGTATTGCATAAATGATATTGTTGCAAAACAATGATTATGGCACTTTCATATGGGGCCTCTCCATTTAGGATGAAGCTACATTTTTATGAATATCCAGTATTGAAGGAAAGACTCACTATTAAAGCATGAAAGGTTCATAGTCTAATTAAAGACTAAAAATCGACTTTGAGAGTATATTTTTTTTAGTTAAATCCCTTCTCAAATAAAGGAAAAAACCCTCCTCTGTCTTGAATAAGTCTTAAGCTGGGGGACCCCCTTTTCCTCTGCCAAACAACTTCTATTGCTTAATTAACATCTCTGCTATTTAAGATGATGAATTATTTAGGTTGCAAGATAACATGCTATGAGAAAATATTCAACTCAATAAAAGTTGGGAATACATTACCAAAAAGATAGAACAAGGTGACAAATTACATAGTGTTTATCCTTGATTTAATGAATAAAAATAATATTTGTGCTTTTTTATTGTCTTAATCTATCAATGAATAGATGTGGTTTCACTCAAGACAAATAAAATGAATAGTTTAGGAAAATCAGACATTTTCACTACCGTAACATCAGAAAACAATTTTGTTCCACTCAATCTGACCACAAGACATATGCTTATGTTAACTCTAGACCATTAATATACCTATACTATGGATAATAAACTGAAATTTACTGTGCAAATCATACAATACCCTGCAACCATTTTGGATTATATAATGATCCTTCCTATGGGTGACATAATGAATTAAATTGCTGTTATAGGGTTTAATTCATTATACTACCCTAAGGAGGAAGAATTTGGAAACATGGATGGTGAATTATAGACATAATTTCCTATAACACATTCCGATTTAAAACCAATAGTGCACCTTACAAAATATTTCTTGGTTTTCATTTCCAGGGCTGAGTTTTTAAAATAAAATTTTGGTTAGCCAGATTCTAAGATATAGTACTTAACTAGTGCTCCCAATTAAGGAAGAAGTGAAAGGAACATTAAATAGCCTATCATAAAAGTACTGAACATTTTACCCTTAGAGTCTTAAAGCTAACTTATTATTAATAAAGTCGATAATCACTTGGGCATTCTACCACATCAAATCAATGAATATTAGTAGGTAACCGACTACATCAAATCAATTAACATTATTAATACCAATCCATCAGGCTGCTCTCAATTTTATTCAACTGTGTATTTTTTTTTTTTGGTCATATGAGTCTTGATTGGAATGGCCTGCCCTCCCTCTATCACCTAATAAAGATCTAATATGTTTGCCACTTTCTCTATGAAGGTGATCCTTTAGTTGTAAGGTGATCCCTGCCCCCGTTTCTTCACAGTCCTTTGGCTCTCTCACTTTTGTACTCATCACATGCTGCTTTGTAACTATTTCTATATAAAGTTTCTGCTCCTAATTAGGTTTATAAATTCCTTGAGGACACAGACTATGGCCTTTCTATCTTTATAATCCCCTGGGGTGTAGCACTGGTACTGGCACATAATTTCTTGAAATGAACTGGAATATCACCATACTCCTTCCTAATGATTTAAGGGATGTTTGTTTTTTAAGCTTAAGATACTGTAAACAAATTAAATACAAGTGGCATAGAAATACATATCATTGTAAAAAAATGTTTCTTATGCATTAGCTGAAATACCACATTGGATACGATGCTATCCTAGTACAGCCAATTCTACCTCTTAAAGAACCACTACTAATTCCTCCATCTGACCAATTAACTTTTCAAGCTTTCCAAAAGCACAGGCCCAATGACCATGTCATGCTCTTCAATACACTCCTGGAGTTTTCTTTACTGGAACATCAAAAACAAACTCCTCAGTTTGGCATAGTGTCCCTTTCCTCCCTTCTGGTCTCCCTCCAGTCTCTTCTGGTGCAGCCACATAGAATGAAGAGAATGGAAGCTCCTTGAGGGCAGGGCCAGGTGTTTTTGTTTTTTTGTATCTTCAGCACTTAGTATAGTATGTAGCTTATAATAAATACTTAAAAGGGGTTGCATATTGACTGATTCCACTAATGCAATGAATGTTATTCAAAACAAAACAAAAAGGTAACTACTTTCCCAGAGGGCTAAAAGTGGTTCCCTAGTTTCTGAAACCAGAATGGTTTCCCTAGAATCTCCCTGGGATTTAGAAAGAATAGTATGATTCCAGCCAAAACATAGCAAGTTGAACAGATAATTTGATAATCAAGAAACCAGATAAATAAGATGACTTTTTTCCCTCAACTGACAAAGCCAGATAATTAATCCCTTGAGAAACTCAGTTTTGTTATTGTATAGTCATACCTAATTTCAAGCTTTCTGATCACATTTAACACACTTCTCTTCCTGTAGTGTTCTGGTCAAATACGGACCAAAAATGAGGACTTCCAAAATTGTTTTGCCAGACTATCTAGCTCTATATTGAGGGATTTGTTTTCTGTTTTTAATATGCTTAAATGGTGAGGGAGACATAGTGGAACTGATATGAGATACAGGCTTCCCCTAGACACCCTAACACCCAGATTGTGTGGCATTCCTGAAGTGCTAGGAAGGTGACTTTGAGACCTTCTGGCCCCTCCCTTCATTCCTGATGAGCATAGATAGGCACCTCCCAGCTTGCTCCTAATAAACATCTACATTATTATCCCAGATATATGACTATCCTCTAAACTGAATAGTTCACCCCCTTTTGACTTTTAGGCATAAAACATAACCACATGACCCATCTCGGGTTCCAGAGACCCAGTAACATGCCATTATCATCCTTTCTCTAGTCATGTAGACCCTGTTGTCCAAAGGATATATAAAGCCTCAAATCCATCTCCTCTAGGAGGCAGTGCTCTGCCTGCACACAGTCTTCCCAGCCATTTCAACATGAATTCCAAATTAATAAATTTCTCTTTTTATTTTTAAGCTAAGTTTTGGAGTCTTGCATTCTTGAAAAGGGTACCTGCCATGAACCTTGGGTTTTCGTTGTAAAACTCTCCCACAACAGAACTATTAAAAGTAACCCCCTTTATAATTTGCTAAAGCTGAAGTTTGTTCTTCTTGTGACTATTCCATTCCTAACTGTATTTTTTCTTAAACAATCCTCTATTTGTCTCCATCTGCTTTCTTATTGAACTTAAAATATTTCTACATCAAATTCTCTGTGTGTGTGTGTACCCTTTCTTTACCCATTTCAGATAAAAGTGAAAAATCATTGAGATATACCTCCTCCTCTGTGTTGGTATTATTTCTGACATATCTCAATTATATAGTATGTGAAATACATATATAAATGTATACACATACATATATATTTATATATGAAATTCCTATCCCAACCTCATCAATTACCTGGTATATTCCTTTTCCTTTCATATTTCTTCTAATAAAACAAACAAAACAGAACATAATCATAGTATAGACTATGCATATTTCTTTCCTGACTTCCTAAATGATGCTAAAGACAATAAGATTCTTGTCTCTTCTCTCACTATAAGTATAAAAATATTTGGCCATAATTAGCCCCTTACATTTGTTCAAATGTATTTACCTTTCTAGGTTTCTCTTGTCTTCTTGTATTTCAAAGACAACTCTGGTATTTTCATTAGGAATGCTTGAATGTTCCCCATTTTAATAATGGCCCATTTCCCTTTGTAGAATCATAATCAATTTGTCAGGGCAGGTTATTCTTGATTTTAAATATTTTTCTTTTACCTTTTAGAATATCATATTCCAGGATTTTCTCTTCTCCAAAGCTTCTGTGGACTAGTCTTGAGTGATCCTGACTGATTCCTTGTTATATCAATTCCTTGTGACTGCTTGTAGTATTTTTTTCTTAGAACTTGAAAGTTTAGATTTTGGTTATGAAGTTCCTGTATGTTTTCAATTTGATGTTTTCTATCAGAAGACTAGCTTATTTTTATTTTGCTTCTACCTCTAGCAGATCTGGGTAATTTTCTTTTATGATTTTTTAAATTATGGTATCTATTTTTTGAAATTTGGTCATAGCTTTCAGGGAATTCAGTGATTCTAAAATTAGCACCCTTCAATCCAATTTTTAGGTCAGTTGTTTTTGAGAGTAGATATGTTTTTCAGGCCTCTCAGTATTTTGAGTTTGTTCTAATATTTGTTGTCTAAGTGAATTGCTGAGTTCTACTTGCTCTATTTTTCATTACTGAGTCTACTACTTAGGTAAAGTTTTTGGTCTTCAGGTCCAAGTTATTCTTCCAAATTTTTCTTTAAGAATTCTAATTTCATTTGTTGATTTGATTTTCTTTGATTGGGAAGCTTGAACTTTTTAAATTGAGAAACATGGAGCCCTTGGCTCACACAGCTCTGATAGATGAATTTTTGGCCTTATCTTGTTGGGAGCATTCATGGACCCTATACAACTTGCAGCAGTCACTTTCCCCCATCCTGCTTTCCAGTACCCTTTTATGAGCTGTTTTCCCCTTGTTAGAATGTAAGTTCTTCAGGGGTAGGGACTGTCCTACTTGTTTTTATTTGTATCACCAGTATATATTCCCTAACACATAGTAAGCACTTAATAAATGCCACTTACTCACTTACTTGTTCACTTGCTCTATCTATCTATCTATCTATCTATCTATCTATCTATCTATCTATCTATCTATCTGTCTGTCTGTCTGTCTGTCTGTCTGTCTCTCCAACCATCCATCCGCCCACACACACCTTCCTAATCTATGCTTCCACTCTTGGAGTCTTAGGAACCAAGCAATTTTTAAATTTTCTTGAGGCTCTACTTATACTGTCTGTGAAGTTACTCTTTTTTAGATTTACCTCTTGGGCTGCTCATCACTTTCACCATGTTCAATTTTTTTCTGCTTAATCATATAATTAACCTCACTTCCTGCTTGAGATTTAGTGCAGGCTCTATCCTCTCACAGTTTCTGTCAGTCTGGATATAGTGCTGCTCTACTGTCCTGGGCAGAATGACTGGGACTAGACCCCTGCCTCCTGATGCATTCCTTGGTTTCTGTCTTATCTCATGGCTACCTATTATGGGTGCTTACCTTGGTCTCATTTTTCTTTCCTTCTCCACATATAATTACCGACTAGGAGTTGGTTTTGTCCCTGGGTATGGCCCTGACTGAATGCTAAGTATTGTGCTGGTCTAAGGCCTCCTGGAAGGCTCCAAGAAGTGACTTTCTGGTGCTATACCACATTTCCTCCCAAATAATCACCCACTAGTAACAGGCCTGTGGAAGATCAGACCAAGATGAGCTCTGAAGGATCTGCTACAGGTCTGGCACAAATAGCTTGTATGAACATTTGGGATGGAGATGCATCTTTTATTTCTTTTGAGCTACTGAAATTCTGCTTTGTTCATAGAGCACATACTGGATGTTCCTCTGCCAGTGCCTCCTATGTCTCATAATCAATATTAAAGTTCTTCAGAGAGACCTTGAGAGTGTCCTTGTATTGCTTTTTCTGACCCTGTGTGAGTCTGGCTTTATGTGAGTTCTCAGTAAAATATTCTTTTAGACAAAGTGTGATTGACATTTGAACAATACTATCAGCCTATCAGAGTTATACTCTGCAGTAAAGTATGAATGCTTGGTAGTTCAGCTCAAGAAAGGATCACCAGGTGATTTTCGGAATTTTCATAAGACAATTTAAATGGAAGCAGTTTAGTTTCCTGGCATGAAGCTGGTATACTGCCCAGGTTTCACAGACATACAACAATGAGGTCAACACAATAGCTCTATAGACCTTCAGGCTGGTGCTTTCTTTTGGGGCCTCTCCTAGCTCTGACAATGTATGTGTTACCCTCACCATCTGTGTATTCATAGTATACTGCCAAGGTAAGTAAACTTATCTACAACATTCAAAATTTCTCCATTTGCTGTATCAATGGTTCCACATATGGAAGCGTGGTGCTGGCTGGTGAAGAACCTTTATTTTCTTGGTGTTAACCAAGGCCAAATTTAGCACAAGTGGCAGAGAATCAATCCATGCTTTGTTGCATCTCAGTTTTAGAGTCTGCAATGAGGGTACAATCATCTGTGAACAGAAAGTTGTGCACCAATTCCCCCTCCACTTTAGTCCTGGCTTACAGTCTTTTCAAGTTAAAATTAATTTACCAACAGTGAGGAAGCTGACCTTGAGACTGATTGAAGGCATCTGACATTGCTGAATATATCATGTTAAAAATCTTGAGAGCAGGCATATAGCCCTGCTTCATTCCACTGGTGACCAGGAAAGCATGAAAGCACTGTTGATTATCCAGAACCCATGTTGGCATGCCATCAACATCAAGGAGTTGCCTTATAGTATTGATGAACTTCTCTGGGCAATCAAATTTTGCCATGATCTTCCATAAGTTCCCACAACTGACAGAATCCAGGGGGCCTTAGGCAGACTAACAAATGTGAATAGACCTCTGTTCTATTTCTGGCATTTCTCCTGGAGTTGTTGGGCAGCAAATTCCATTCCTTGGCTCTTTCTGATGACCATCTTCAAGGTGAAGGATCAGCCTATTAAGGAAGGACCTGGGCAAGAATCTTGCCAACAATGACTAGAGAGAGAGATTTGCCCTGTGATTGTCACAGGACAACCTATTTCCTTTCTCTTTACAGGGTAGAATAGAGGTATCCTTGATATACTAAGGGAAAACCTCCTCTTTCCATATAACCTGGAAGATTTCAGTCAGTTTTTGTATGAGCAGTGGATCCCCTGCCTTGTAAGTCTCTGCTGGAATGGAATCAGCAACAGGCACTTTGCCACATGAGAGGAGCTTAATGGCATTCCACACCTCTTCTTCAGTTGTGCCTCATACCTTACTGAGGAAAGAGACTATTTTTCATCCATGTCAATGCTCAACAATTTGGAGTATAGTCCAAGACTTTGTCCTAGGCCCTCTTCTTTTTTCTCTTTATATCTTCTCACTTGGAAATCACATCAGCTCCCTTGGGGGGGGGGGCAATTATCATCTCTATATAAATGATGACCAGATCTACATATTCAGTTCTCATCTCTCTTCTGAATCCCAGAATCACATTAAAAGCTCATAACCCTGGAATTCTTTTACTGCCTTCTGGCATTACATGGGCTAGCCAAATGATCCTTCTTCCTGTTTCTCACACATGGTATATCCCTTTTCCCCCCTCTATCCCAATTCCTGGTGTTTGAGATGCACTTCCTTCTCACCTCAGCTTCTAAGAATCATTTGTTTCTTTCAAAGTTCAGCTCAAGCACTACATGAAGTTTCCTTATACTTCCAGTGGCTACTGCCTTCTTCCTCAATTATCTGAAATATGACTTTGAAATAGATTCTTTGAGGGAAAGGCCTATGTCAAGTTTGTATTTCTTCAGTACTTGGGTGACTGTTGGGCCATTAATGCAAGGAACAATATTTTGTCTAATAAATATTTGTTCCTAACTATATTTAGAGTCCTTCTCTCCCCATTTCAGTGCAAGAATGGGGTATAAAAAAAACCTGATTTTAAAACAGTTGGCATGATACTGTAAGGGGGAAAATAAGAAAAAAATAAGGGGTTTTGCAACTTTGAAAACTTAGCAAGAGACATGAGTTTGCAAAGGAGGGTCTGGTCACATGCATGGAACTGAAGGAGCAATTCCAGGATTTGGGAAAAATATAAAATGGAGGACCAAAAGACTGTTGAGGGTCCGTGGAGAGTGCAGAGTGCACTTCCTGTGGCAGTCTGTAGAAGGTGACTTGCCTTTCCTGATACCTAGAGGTCCTGTATTCTAGTTAGTGAGAAGATTCCTGAGATCCTATCAATCCCCATTTTCAGTTACCATCTCCCAGATATCTTGTGAGCTCCTGATTACTGATTCTTGAGAGGTTTCCTGACTGAGTGTGAGTGAGAGCCAGACCTTGAAAAACTCTGTCTTTGGACCAGAGGCCTATAGCTATCTTGGCCTCTGAAGAATTTCATCAAGATTACAACATTTCCACTCTGACAAACTTTTACTGTGACTCTCTTTAATTTAAGGACCAGTCAGCTCAGGTTAGAAAGTTAGTTTGGGTTTTAGCGAGATCAGAGTAGTAAAGTGTAGCTTGAATAACTTGAAGATAGCTTCGTGAGAGGCCCAAAGAACAGAGGGAGGAATATCTAGATTTTAGAATTAGGGACTTCCTCTTCCCTGGTCCTCCATCATTTCCCTTTGATTTACTATAAATAAATCTATTTTACTGGTTTAAAAAGAAAGTCAGATAGGGTAATGGCCTAAGATTGACTCTCAGGCCTACTGAGGTCTGGAGATTGATTTCCTTTGAATATTAACAACAACAACTCCACAAACTCCAGTGAGCCATCTTACTCTCCTATTTTAATACCTAAAAGTGAGCTCTTGTCAGTGCTACTGGTTTCTGTTCTACAAAATATACCCAGAAGTTATCAACTTGATAATAATCAAAGAATGGAGACAAAACAATTTAAAATTAACACTTAGAATAAATGTATATGGGTTTGTTTTTAATTTTCCAAACATTATTCTTTTTTCACATTATCAAAATACAAAATAATCTGATTAATTAAAAAGTACCAGCAGCAATTCCAAGAGAACCATTTAAATTAATATTTTACTGTTAAGAAAATACTGTCACCTATTATTAGTATAATGATCCCACAGAGGGTACTATTTTAATTATACCACCATAATTCAAAAGATCTTTGATTTCATTAGTAAAGGTTCTCCCACTAACAATTCAAATCACATGGTTACATGACAAATTCTGTGTCACAGAATTTATCACCTGGTGAATAAATCTTTAGTGATGAATCTCCCCACAATTAATTAGGCTGATCTTTTAATAATTCTCACAGGACTATTTGGCTTCTAGTTTAAAGCCTTTCCAGGCTAACAGGACTTGCCAGGGTCCACTACCCTTCAAGAGCCTAGGGTCACCTTCATGCCATAATAATGCCTTAGAGGAGGGAGGGTTTAGTGTTAATGGCACAATAAAAATTTTAAAAAATAAGAAAAGCTGTATTTAAAAACATTTATTATACATCTACTCAATATAAAAAGAAAATCATGCATAAGAACTTTTACTTAATAATAATAATAATATGTCCTCTTCCTAATCTTTGCTAAAAATAAATGATAAAATATAGAATAAAATTACCACTTGTATTTCTTCTGGGGACAGCTCATCTTCACCTCTGCCTTCTCCCCACAGTCCAAAATTAGACTGAGCTTCTGTCAAATTCTTATCTACAGAGAAAATACATACAGACTGACTCAGAACAATTGAAATTGGTATAAAGCAAAAAGAATTTGCATATAAAACAGGTTAATTTATTTTGTGAATGTATAAAATATAGGAATTCATTTAACTTCATAGATTGATTCTTTAATTTGTTATGATGATTATTGATATCAGGTATACAATATGTACAAAATGATTCTTCCATAATCTATATTTATTAAAAATTTTTTAATGTTCAAAACTTAAAAATTGCAATTTTATGAGGACTTTTTTTTAGCTGACGGGACTGCACAAACAAAGAAAAAATAAATAAATAATGTTTCCTAGGGTTCATTTAAATTAAAGTATTTAAGTATCTGAACATATTTAATGTAATTTTTTAATGGTCAATTCTAAAACTCACTTTAGTCTTCCCTCTCCCCTTAAAAAAAATGACCCTTTTGTTATTTCTTACCAGATATATTTCCTAGCTCCAACAACTGGGGAATGGCTAAAAACTTTTAATTGAATTCTATTACATCAAAATAAATGATGAAAAGACACAGAATGGCACAGTTAGTAAAGAGTCAGCTTCAGAATCAGGAAGACTTTAGTTCATGTCTCACCTGACACATAGTAGCAGTGACATAAGTCATTTAATAATTCAACAAGCATTAAATGCTTCCTAAGTAGCAGCAGGCAATGTGCTAAATGACAGGGATACAAAGAAAGGGGGGGGGGAAGTCCTTGTTCTCAAGGAGCACACATTCTAATAGTGGAGACAGTATGTGAAAACTTGTGGACATAAGATGTACACATAGCATAAATAGAAGGAAATGACTAGCAATGGAAGTGAGATTGGAAAAGGTTCCCTAGAAGAAAGTGAAATTTAAGCTGAGTCTTGAAGAAAGCTAGTAAGGAGAGGTGGGATGGGAGAGAATTTCAGATGGACTGTAATGCCTGAAGGAAAGAGATGAGGTAAGAAGACAAGGGGAGACAAAAGGAGGGGAGGGAGTGAGAGAGGAAGAAGAGGAGAAAAAGCAAGAGAACAAGAGAATGAGAGAGAGACAGATGGACAGACAGACAAGTACACAGAAAGGTTTCTCAGCAAAGAAGAGCAACTCTTCATCATGGAAGATAGAGGTGAAGGAGATGCTTGAGAGATATGAGATGAGCAGTAGGGTCCAAGAAATGGGAGCTCTTAGTGAATGGCCTCAATTTTTTTTAAATGAAGAATGAGGTGAGGTCCTTAGCTAAAAGGGTTGGTGGTCACAGAGAATTTGAGAAAGGATGAAAAGGTTTGGCATAGCAGCTATTTTGAATGAATGAGACAGAACCTATTAGGGAGATGTAAGAAGGATTACCTTCTTCCAGTGTCTAGTTGAGAATTTGTGAAATATATTGTGGTAAAGGAAAGATTTTAAGTCAGGTACTGAACTCATTGAGAAAAGATGTGAATGTCCCAGCATCAACAGATAAAAGCCACAAGAAAACTGTGGTAGACAGATAACAATTATGAGGATCTCTTTGGGTTAATATTTGAATAGTGTGTTTCCTCCTTAGACAAAGAGAAGCTGCTGAGTAATGGTGGCAGAAAGGAAAGCTAGAAGTGGTAATGGGAAGAAAGGAGTATTCCTACTATCACACCATGATCAGTGAGTTTGAGTATATGTGGAAGAACAATTAGTACTTAGCCTCTAAATGCCACAGGAAGCTATAACTAGAATAAGAAAGAAGTCAACTTAAAAAAAAATCTTTATGTCAATTATCTCTAATAAAGGTTTTATATCCACAATAATTATATCACTAATAAAAATATTCTAGACCAAAAGCCATTCCCAAAAAAGATAAATGGTTAAAGATATGATAGTATGGCAAACTATTAAACATATTAAAGAATGATCCAACCCTCCTTAACAAGTAGGGGAATACAAATCAAAATAACCTTAAGGCATAACCCACATATTCAGCAAATTGGAAAAGATGACCAAAGATAGAGACCATAAATTGACAGAATTCTAGAAGGCACATTTTTGCCTTTGTTAGTGATGTTGTGAATTGGTCCAACTATTTTTGGAAAGGATTTGGAACTGAGAATTTTGTCCCAGAGATTTTACTATAAGGCATGTAAAATCCCCTTTCCTGGAGTAAGAGTAGGGAGAGTGTTCTCACAAAACAAACAGGTAAGGAAACTGCATCTTGAACCCTCATTCTTCTTCCTGTAATGAAGTTTCTGATCCCACCATGCATCTTGGATAAAAATACATCATAAAGAAATATTGCTCTAAAAAGAGTTAAGTATCTACAATAAATATGCAAAGTCCTTTATAACTCCTTTTGGGGCATCTGGTGGCTCAGTGAATGGAGAGCCAGGCCTGGAGATGGATATCCTGGGTTAAAATCTGTCTTCAGCCACATCCTGACTGTGTGACCCTGGGCAAGTTATTTAACATAACTGACTAGCCGATACTGCTCTTCTACCTTGAAATCAATACTTAATATCAATTCTAAGACCGAAGGTAAGGGAAAAAAAAAAGAATAAATGCTAAGGGGAGATCAGGAGTCATCTCTTGGAACTCCCTTCCTGTGCTTCTAGCACATCTTTTATTCTATCCACTTTAATCCTACTGCACCCCAGGCCCTTACATTCTCTTCTCTCCAATTCCACTGGGTCCTCTGGAATTCATGCTTTATTATTAGTAAAAGGCCCTCCATTCTTCCCTGTCTTTTCACATTCTTTTGATCTTATGCCCATGGAAATCACTCTGGACTTGCTCCTTCTCTCATTGCCCCAGGACGGTGGCATTAGAGGTGTTGGTGCACTCTCTGATTCCCACTTCCAAACTCTGATCCCATTACTCTTCTGATCCATTACTCTTTTGCAGTTCTTACCATCTGCTTATATTTTTTCATTCAGTTTTTTGCTGTTGTGACCCAGTCGGGCTTCTCAGTCTACTTTTTCAAGGAGTTCAGTATCTAGAACACTGTTTACATTTCTAACAACCAAAACTGGGGATGTTTGATGTTCTATTGAACACTGCAATTTCCCAGTTCATCAACTGTCCCGACTATATTCTACCATATATTTGTAATTATACACTACTGAAATCATCTACAGGGAGGTCTTAGAGGAAACTACTACTCTTGCCTGACAGCCCCTCTCTGATATTAAGTTCCTGTCCTTCTATCTTTGCCTTGGTCTTACTACCACTAAATTCTCAGTCCCTCCATTTTTCCCTAGTGTCATTTCTACTCCAGTCAAATAAAAACATAATAGTATCAAAGTTAAGAGACACTTTCTTCCTTTCTGTTAACAATAACTTTTTAGGGAAGTCATACTTCTGGGAAGATCTGTTTAGGTACTTGTTAGAAAGAAAGAATTATGTTGGATTGAAATTAAAAATATTTTTTAAAAAGGTCATCTGCCATGAGCTCCTAGTTACTACTTTTTACTTCAGAACCTCTATCTCTTCATTGGTCTTTCCTTCATTTACTCTTGTCTCTGAGGAAGAGGGGGACCTTTCTCTTGGCCAATGCTTGCAGTTCTATCTGAGCCTCTGGTCCCACCCGTTTCCTATGGCAACTTGCTCCAGGAATTATCCCCTTGTTCATCTTCAATCTCTCCTTCCCCACATGTCCTCCCAATCACTGAGAATAAACACCCTCCATTATATCCTAGCCTTAAAAAAGTTCACTTAGTCTTGTTCTTCATTTTCTATCTCTTCTCCCTTAAACTGTTAAACTCCAACAAAGAATCGTATACATGTGCTGCCTTCATTTCTTTACCTCCTCCTCACTTTTCGGTCCCTTAAAATTAGACTTGCAGCCGAATCATCCAACTAAAACTGTTTTCTTGAAAGTTATCAGTGATCTCTTAATTGCCCAGTTTGATTGTCTCATCTCAGGCCTAATCTGCTAAACCGACTTTGCAGCTTTCAATACCACTGAATACTTCCTACTCATTAACATTCCATCTCTAGCTTTGTGAACATTATTTATCATTTTTTTCTCTTCCTTACAAACAGAATACAGATTATGGGAGTAATATGTGAATTAGCAGTTTGTGCATAGTCAAAACACAGGTCTGATTATGTAGACCCCCTCTCCCCTATCCCTCATTCCCCTGACCTCAAACATCCAGTGGCTTGCTATTCTCTCTCCAAGATCAATTATAAATTCTATTTTTGGCATTCAAGGTCATTCATAACCAGTTCCTCCTAACTTTTCAGCCTTCCTATACGCTATACTTCCCTCTTTGTACTCTTTGATTCAGTAACACTGGCTTCATTGCTGTTTCTTGAACAAGATACTCTATCAACTGTTGTGAAGAAGATTAATAAATGAGTATTTAGGAGGCTTAGCAGGTAGGGCTGAAGGAGTCTTTTTTTTTTTTTAAACCCTTACTTTCCATCTTGGAGTCAATACTGTATATTGGCTCCAAGGCAGAAGAGTGGTAAGTGTAGGCAATGGGGGTCGAGTGACTTGCCCAGGGTCACACAACTGGGAAATGTTTGAGGCCAGATTTGAACCTAGGACCTCCCATCTCTAGGCCTGGCTCTCAATCCACTGAGCTACCCAGCTGCCCCCAAGGGCTGAAGGATTCTAAATGGAATGGGGAAGCAGGAAGTTGTGCTTCTCTCTCTGAGATGGACTCCATGGTGGTTGGGGGCAAGTTGTAACTGATCCCTGGGAGACCTCAGAGGAAGTGGAGTTTGTACCCCTATTTCCTGGGATCCAGAAGGAAGACTGTCATCTGTTTGTTGGAGATTTTTGGTAGAGACTTTTAAACCCAACCTGAGTTGCTGGTTAACTTGGCCTGGTTTAGCTCCCAGATCTACCCACCTGAAGAAGTACAGATAGTGGTCCTGGAAGAGCTGCAACTTCTCTGGAGTATGACAGGACTCTGCTATGAGGATACCCATGTCAGTCCTGCTATTCTTTGGGCTCTGTCTTGCTTTAGTTCTTAGTTCAGTATAGATAAATCCATTCCCTGACTCAGTGGTTGGCCATTAGTCTGGAAGTATAGAAACCCCTATTCCCATTCTTTGGATTATAGTTTTCTTTAATTAATCCTGTGTTTATAAGCCCTCTTGTCAATGTCATTTACTTGCTGGTTTCTCAGACTCCCTGGCTGGGTGGATCAGTGTGGCAGGTAAGGCCCAACAGTCACTCCTGTCAGTTGCCCAAGCCATTCATTGAACTGTATTTCCCACCTTGTTAAGCCCCAGACTATTGTCCATTCCTGTCTCCTACTCACCCTTCTGAACCCAGATAAATGTTTAACACCCTGTTTTCCCTCTTAAGACTCTCCACCCCCGACATTTTTACTGACAGTCTCTAGTGTCTGGAGACATTATCTCCATGTATTTCATGTCTTCTCCTTCCTCAAGAAGCCTCTTTCCTTCCTTGCTTCCTTCAAGTCCTAGATGAAATTTCATTTTCTAAGGAAGTCTTTCTTGAGTCCTCTTAATTGTAGCTCCTTCCCTCTGTTGATTATTACTAAATTATTCTGTACACAAGTTTGTTGGCACATAGTTATTTGCATGTTATCTCTCTCCTCCATTAATCTGTGAGAATTTTAAGAGCAGAGATTATTTTGCCTTTTTAGTATTGTCTAAGCATTTACTTAGAACTTATATTAGTTATTTTTCAGTGGTGTCTGACTCCTCTTGACCCCATTTCAGGTTTTCTTGGCAAAGACACTGGAATGGTTTGCCATTTCTTTCTCCAGCTTATTTAACGGATAAGGAACTAAGGCAAATGAGGTTAAGTGATTTGCCCAGGCTCACACAGCTAAGAAGTATCTGAAGCCTAATTTGAACTCAAGAAGACAAGTCTTCATGATGCCAGGCTCCATCTACTATGCCATCTAGCTGCTAAATATTTACTGACTGATTAATTAGAGCAAACTTCAAAAATCAATATCAAATGAAAAGAGTAATATTAAGAAGAAACTGCAAGTGATTATAATGACTTCAATTTCAACTTACCTATTCCTAATAGCCTTTGATGCAAAAAATGAAAATGGAAAAAAGCAGATATTGATTATTCAGCATTTCTGACAGTTGAACTGATTTCAAGCAATTAGTACAAAAGGAGGCCAAAAGTCCAAGAGTCCCTTCAGCCTTCTCTCCTAAGGGGACAGACATGGCAGTCAAAGGAAAAATGAATGAAACTCATAAAATATTATTGTGACAGAAGACTAAGGCCAATATGACTTCATAAACCATAAAAAGCAGAAAATAAATATAAATCTGCAGAAAATTTGGCAGGAAGTCCAAATGAACCATAATATACTAAAGGTATTCAAAGATAAACTGGCAGGGAGACTACAAAGAGAAAGACAATGAATCCAATCTGTCAACTGAATTTGTCTATAACATTTATATTTGTCATCCATGATTGAGGAATCACCACATTTGGATCTAACTTTTGTTCAATGAATCTCTAATATATAAATATGAAATGAGGTATAAAGGTGGGAGGACTTCAGGTAAGTCCTGAATGGAAAAAAGGGTAAGATTTTCTCTCTTGTTTCTATGAGGCATAAAACAAGAATGCATATACACAACAAAGGCTTTTTATCACTGTGATGAAAAGATATTTAAGACAAAATTCAAATGGGAAGATAAGTGGTAGTTACCAAATATGCCTATTTGTGGACAACATCCTTATTTCTTTGAAAAAAGAAATCAATGGCTAGTTCTAAGTTCAGTAAGAGTACTAATTGTTTGCAAGAAAAGTGGCCTAAAAAACAGTATGAAAGATATCTCCAAATGGAAAAGTTGTAGACTGATTATTAGAAGAAGTTAGGGATATTGAATGGAGAATTTGAGTACAATGACACAGATACCCAAATATTAAAGTTCCCAAATGGTATCCAAATATTATAGAATCTAAAGCAAGACCTGCACCATGTTGACTCTACATCCTTTATGGAGGATCTGCTGAAAGCGAAAGACATGAATTGCAGAGGATGAGCAACTATCATTGAATTACAAAATGCATAGGTGAAAGATGAAGAGATCTATGAAGAGATGAAGAAAGGTAGCATTCATATAGTACTTTAAGGCTTTTAAAATGCTGTATAAGCATTATCTTATTCAATACTCACAACTCTGGGAGGAAGTACTACATATAGTATTATTTCTACCTTGCAGATTCATGATCACACAGCTAACTGGCATTAGAGGTAAAACTCAAACTCATCTCTCTTGATTCCAAATTCAGGGCTCTTTTTACTAAATCATACTGCCTTTCCAAGCATCCCCAATAAAGAGATCCCAGTTCCACTAAGGTATATGACAGGTAGAAAAAAACTCTGCTATACTAAGGATTAGTAATGATTCTGCCTAGGTTTGTTTTTCCCTTTTAAGAGGAATTTCAAATGCTGGAAATCCATAAAAAAAAAAAAAAACCAACAAAAAAGACAAACTCTAGTCTACTATAGGAATGACAAGAAGAAAAACAAAGTAAATTATAATGTCCAAGTTGATGTTTAAGATTATTTTTATAACTGTTTATAAAATGAAAAGGTGTCTGTCCATGGAGAATGAAAAGTGGAAATATTAAGTAGTTCTAGTAGAAAACAACTCAATGTGATGTAGTGAAATAAGCATGGGATTAGGAATGAAAAGCCCTGGTTCTAATACCAGATAGACATGTACCTTTGGGTAAGTTATACAACCTCTATGAAGGTTGGCTTGCTTATCTATAAATCTGAGACAGCCATGCCTGTCCTGGTGCTTGAATGCACTGGGAAAACTATATGATATAATTTTAAATCAAGGGGCTATTAATATTACTGTGAGTACTATTTAACCTACAGAGAGAAGGTTTATAAGTGAACCACTGTCCAAGTATACGTGAGTTAATAATATAAAAAGAAGCACTGTAAAACTTTTCAACTCCCTGACAGAAGGTAAGTTCAAATTGTAGTCAGAATCATGAGTTAGACTTAAGCTTTTGAAAATTGGGGCAATCTACTAAAATGACTGGGGGAATCTCAATCTTCAGCAACATTGAGCAATATCTTTTTAAAAAATTTTTATTAAAACTTGTTATTTTAACAGAGCTCTGAGAGCATAAACAATGAGTACGATAATGTGAAAAAAGCCATTTCAAGAAGCAACAAAAATCTGGTCAAATACAAGTCAATGTTAATATCACACAACTAATGTTAAAGCAAGGGACAACTAGGTGGGGCAGTGGATAGGGCCCTGGGCTTGAAATCAGGAAGACTCACCTTCATGAGTTCAAATCCAGTTCCAGACACTTATTAGCTGTGTGACCCTGGGCAAGTCACTTAATCCTGTTTTACTCAGTTCCTCGTCTGTAAAATGAGCTAGAGAAGGAAATGGCAAACCACTTCTCTGCCAAAAAAACCCCAAATGGGATCCCAGAGTTGGAAATGACTTAATAAGAAAGTTAATGGGCACATCTTTTCATTTACCAAAGAAGTGATAAGCTAACTTTGGGGGAAAGTTATTTTGCAAGGATGATTTGTTTTGATGCTCTGTGGGATAGGCTGTTGTGTAAAAAACAAATGCATCAATCAATCAATAAATGACAATAGGGAGAACAAATCTATAGTCACTTCAGGAAAAAAGGTGGTTAGACTCATGATCCTCAAGCAGTGGTTCATGAACCACACTATGAGAGTCCTCTGATTGGACAAGTTTCTTGTAAATTTACAGTTTATGATACAAATAAATTTATAACCATATGTACAAAGTCCTTTCTATGTGCACAGTGTATGTATAGCTCAATCTATTCTTTTGTTTCTCATAGAAATGAGCAAACTGTTCCACAAATCATCTCACTAAGATCCCAACCAAGGAAATTAATCAATTCTTGTTAATTCTTGTTGAAAAGTTAACAGAATTATTCTTAATTCTTGTTGGAAAGGACAATATGGGAGGACAGCTATATTGTGGAGTCTTCTGAAATTATAGGATAGGCTGTAGAAGAAAAACACTTTGAAAACCACTGGAGACAATAAACTTTAGGTTTGTAATTGATTGATCTAATCTCTGATTCTTGGGGGGTGGTATTTGAGGGCAGTCAAAATTTTACAAGTTATCCCCAGTGACAAAGATTCTAATCCTGAATAAGAAAGTGGAATCAGAAAGTGCATAGTGATATGATTAATACCAACTCCAATCCTAGCAGAATTTTCTTATTGTGATTTATGCAATGATAAATGATGATAAATATTTCTTCAATGCAATCAGCAACTAATTTTAAATATGATTTTCGGGTATATCAGAAAACTGGCAAAACAACAGCTTTTGAAATGTACAGTTAACCAAGCTATTTTTAAAGCATGCTTTTTTTTATCTTTGTTAAATTGGAAATCTTTAGATAAGAATATTTTTAGGGAATAAGCCAGTTAAAAACATGAATATAAAATTTTTTCAGACAAACTGAATTTAAATTCATAACCACTCTAATGTTAACAGTTGTCCTACATATAGGAGCAAACATTGTTTTCTTTTCATTTCCTTCCTATCCCATTGGAACCAATTACTTTTGGGCACTGCCTCAGTTGGCAAAGTAGCACTGAGCTCATTAAGAGGTTGGGGCGCCCAAAATGAGCTGAGTACCAGATAAGAAACTTGATCATCCTCCCAGAGTGGCTTCCCCTTGTTTTCTTTAACTCTCTGTCACTATGGCACTTCTATTCCAAATGGGAAGCTTTCTTTAGAGTTGAAACTAGAGTTGCCCTTTGAATCAGCAAGATGGATTGTTTTTTTGCCCTTGGAACAAAACTATATAAATTTTTTCTCTCTGGTTGCTAATATCACAGAGCTAATTTAGATTTAGAAGTTTTTAATAGTTCTGTCAAATAATTGGGGGTCTCTTTCTTTCTAACGATAATAAGATGCCAAGTAAATTTCTAAAACATTAAAAAATAAATGTTATATTTACTTTTGAAATTATTAATAATGTCTGATGGAAAAGTTACGCCTAATTTTTTGAAAAGAAAAATGCTTCTTTCTTTTCAAGACTAAGGATTTAATTACTTTTTCAGAGGCTAGGCAACAGAGTAATAGTTGATCATGGAATATGCATCACATATGAACAATACCAGTGGCCTGAGCAACATGAATGAAAGGAAGGCCAAGAGGCAGTGAGCAGGCAAGTGAATATGAAGCAGATAAAGTGGTGATAAGAGAGAGAACAAGGGAGATGCAAGCTCAAAAATACTTCAAATGACCAGCATAGTACAGTTCCCAAGCAAAAAGATTTAGAAGTCCAAACTGATTCTGAATTCTGTCACTATCTAGTCTTGGGCAACGATATCTTCACAAGACCTTAACACCTGCTCTCTCTCAAAGGAGTAGTGTAAACACACAAACAACTCACATTATGGCATTTTAAATTTTACAAAGCATTTTCCTTACATCTCTCCTATATGGTTAGGTAAAATAAGTATTATTACAGAGCACTGGAGAATGCCTCTTAGAGAAGAAATGTAAGAATTTTAAGGAATGGCCTTCCTTAATCCTGGCCACTTTATCTTCTATTGCCTGAGGAACAGTTTTACAACTTTTAAATGGAAGAATAAATGGGAGCTCAAGAAAGTAATTTAAAAGCAATTTCAATCTTGGTTTAGATTTTTTTTAGGATAGTTTTAAGAGTGAATTTTATATCAGAAGAAGAGAATGTTCCTAGAGTCAGTGAATTTGTTTTCAAATAGATATTAATAGTTCTATGAACAACATCAGTTATTGACAGATAATATTTCTGCAATGTGCTTAAAATTTAAAAAGTAAAAGCATTAATTGAAAATGGCATTAAAAAACTATAAATTAATAACTTAAAAAGATCTCTTTGCAGAATTTAAATTTTTACAATTGCTGTCTAGTCAGCTTAGGCAATGAAGGGAATAATTTCCCAAATGGGCTAAGTTTGTGTATTGGATGTCAGTATGGGGCCACCAACTGGTGAAATGCACTCAACCTCCCAAAGCCAGGTAAAAATGAAAGGCAATAAACCATAAAATTCACATATACAGATTCAGGTGTATGTGTATAAATGTGAGTATACATATTGATGTATAATATACAATAGATAACACATATGTATGTGTATATATACACACATCTTGATGAGGCATCATTCATGTACATTGTGTGTACATGCATGAATGTAGTTTCATCAAAAGCAATCCCCATTAAATAAGAGACTCTCCTTATTCCCACTCAGGAAAAGACGTAGTCTTTGGAGTGAACAAATCTGAAAACCGTAGCTCTCCTGACACTTCTTTTCAGGGCTAAAAAAGAAATAAAAAAAATAAAAAAACCTTTCTACATCTGTAAATTAAGGGAACAAAATGATTTCCAAGGCTCCTGCTATGTTGTTTAATCATTTCAGATTATCCAACTCTTCATGACCCCATTTGGAGTTATTTTGGCAAAGATCCTGGAGTGATTTGCCATTTCCTTCTCCAGTTCATTTTATACATGAAGAACTGGGGCAAACAGGGTTAAGTGACTTGCCCAAGGTTACACAGCTATTAAACGCCAGAAGCCACATTTGAACTCAGGTCTTCCTGATTCCAGGTACAATGCTCTATCCACTGTACCACCTATGTGCCTCTCTATAATGCTATATTATTTTATAATTCATGCAAAATCACAACAACAAACAAGAAATTCTGTGTTCTGAGACATAAAAGGAAATACTGAGTAAAATATGTATGATTATAGAAAAAGGCTATATATTACATAAACCTAGACAGGTTTAATTCTGCCCCATTTGTCAGGTGGTTAGTAAATGGTGCTGAGGTCCAATAACTTTGGTTAGATTCAGCAATCATCTGTAAAAGCTGCACACACTGTCACAGAGCAATGTCCAATGGAGGGGTAGAGCTCATGGAGCATGACACTGGCAGAGGTGATATGTAGCTTCACTTGAGTCTGAGCCATACTCTCTCACTATCCCTTCTTGATACATACAACACCCACCAAACCCTTTTCTACCTTTCTGCCTAATTAGTTTCTGAAGTCTGTGTCCAGATTTATCAATAATTTGATAATATTTTATTAAGAACAACAGAGCTATTTATTATAAAGACTTGTGAATTTATGAATAGTTCTTTGTTCCTTTGTTCCATACATTTGTATAATAATGATAAGTACTATCATAATCTTACATTTGTATATTTAGAGTTTCTATAGTACTTTTACATCCCATTATTTTTGTTGATTGAAAAAACCTTGTGAAACAAGGTAAAGCAAATATTATTCCCTCTTTTTGAAAATGAGAGAATTACTTATAAAATTTTTTTCCAAATCACAGTGCAAGTTAAGAGGCTATTATAATAAGAAGAATTAGAATTCAGTTTTCCTGATTCCAGGTGCTTTCCCTCCTATACCATATCTTAGAATCAAGAGGAATTAGAGTTACAAAAGATTGGAGAGATCACTTAGTCTAAACTTCTAATGTTTTAGTTGAAGAAATTGAGGTCCAGTAAGGGAAAGTCATTCTCAAGACCATATATATAGCTAATAAGCAGCAGACCAGGGCTCTTTCCATTTCATTGTGATGTCTTCTCTTCAGCTCAAAAGCACAAACAGAGGGAATGAAAATTATTAGGATACTTTGGTTTTTTAATTAATACCTTGATTTTCTTCAGTGGTAGATTTTTCTTCAGATTCTTCTGAAGAATTCTGTGAAACTTTCTCAGATGAAGAAGATTCTGTAGATTTACTACTTTGGTCAGGTTCAAGTCTGGATCTATAAGTATAAAATAATATTAATGCGTTTTATGTAGATAATTGAATTTCCTTTAAAGAAATAGAGAATAAGATTAAATAACAATATGAATGAAGCCATTTTAACTGTAAAAGTAGATACAATTTAGCCTTTTTTAGAATGACTGAGCTGCATAACCAAATACATCACAGATCCATGTGGCTCTTCCTTCTACCACTGATGACTGCCATTCCCATGCATCAATCTTACCTATAGTTTTATCTGCATTTTTTTCTAGATCCTAAAGGAACAGTTTATTTTGGAACCATATCTGTAATGAAATGATTCTTTCTTACAACTGGATGTGGGCATGGTGTTTACTTTGAGTTCTATGCCTTAAGAAGATTTGTGTGTGAGACCCAAGTATTCTGCTCATGAGTATTATATTGGTCAAGGCAGCCATTTTTCAGTATGGTGCTTATCTTGTAGCATACTGATATTAGTCTTCCCTCAATTAGATGCTGTTTAAGAGGAAATTAAGGTGTGGAATTTTCATTAAAGACTACTGAAAAACAAAAATTCTTTCCCTCTTATAAAAACCATTATGATCCTATCACAAAAGCACTATGGGTATATCAATTTGTACAAATAGAGGCTAGATCTTACATAGTACAACTTTATAGAGAGAATAAGTTTTATTATATAATAAGGAAAAAGACTTGTACAAAAATATTTATAGCCATGCTCTTGGTGGTGGCAAAAAATTGGAAAATGAGGGTATGCTCTTCAATTGGGGAATGGCTGAACAAATTGTGGCATCTGTTGGTGATGGAATACTGTTGTGCTCAAAGGAATAATAAACTGGAGGAATTCCATGTGAACTGGAAAGACCTCCAGGAATTGATGCAGAGTGAAAGGAGCAGATTCAGGAGAACATTGTTCACAGAGATGGACACACTGTGGTAAAACAGAATGTAATGGACTTCTCTACTAGCAGCAATGATCCAGGACAACTCTGAGGAACTTATGAGAAAAAGCACTATCGACATCCAGAGAAAGAACTGTGGGAGCAGAAACACAGAATAAAAACAACTGCTTGATCACATGGGTTGATGGGGATATGACTGGGGATATAGACTTTAAATGATCATCTTAATGCAAATATTAATAATATGGAAATAGGTATTGATCAATGACACATTTAAACTCAGTGGAATTGTGCTCATTATGGGAGGGGGTGGGAGGAGGAAAGAAAAAACATGAATCGTGTAACCATGGGAAAATATTCTAAATTAATTAATTAAATAAAAAATTTAAAAAGACCAAGTTTTATTATGAGAGTTGACAAATGCAAACATTCAATATAAATTTCCAAATGTACAAAAAAAAGCACATGGAAATTCTAAATTAAAATTATCTAAATATTGTTAAAATATTAAAAGGTATATGTTAACAAGTGCATTTGTAATGTCTACTAAAACTCAGTAAAGGAAATCCACTTTAAGATTAATTGACTTTTAAATAAATGTGTTTTTATTGTTTGTAATCTTTTGCCCCACAAGTATGCTAATGCACCAAATTTCAATTAAAAATGCATAAAAAACCTGCAATGTAGACTTTTAAAAAAATACTCTACTTTGTTTAAGTGATAAAAACAGATTCTAATTATCACAAATAGAGAGTCTACTGAAATCTTTGGGGGAAATTACAAAATTATAAATCAAGTAGTTGAGGGTCTTTTTAAAAGGAATTTTTTAAAATTCCTGAGAAGGACCAGTTTATGCTCTCTCATTTATTTTAACTGATTTATTTAGCTAAAGACTGACTCTATCACAGATGCAATCAAAAGATTCTCCACCTGGCATACATCTGTTTACTACTTCCCCTAATTTGTCTTCAATTTTAAATTTTTACCAAAAAGAAGGGCAAGGGTATGGGGAGGGAAGGAAAATTGACCAGAATAGGAAGAAGTGTGGAAAGAGAAAAAATATAATTTAAAAAAAGGCCAAATACTCTAGCTCCAAACCCAATTCTTCCCACTTGATCTCCACTAGTTCCTACAAAGAACAAACCACTTTATTTCAGAGGAGATAAATATGCTCCTGGTGAATTCAGTGGACATTAGACCAAATAAATGTATCCAGAGTTGGTTGAAAATATACTAATGAAGGCATATAAAAGCAATTTCAATGTATTTCAAGTTAAATAACAGCTTAAACATTTTTGTTGTTTTATTTAGTCTTTTTTGAGTTTTTTATCCTACTTTTCCTGGCTCTGTTTTGGGCTTTTCTTGGCAAAGATATGGAGTAGTTTGCCATTTTCCTTCTTTGTTCATTTTAGAAATGAGGAAACTGAGGCAAAGAAGGTTAAGTGGCTTGCCCAAAGTCACGCAGCTTGGAAGTAAGTGTTTGAGGGCAGATTTGAACTCAGCTATTCTTGACTCCAGACGAGGTGCAGTCAATTTAAATATTAGGGTTTTAAATATTTCACTGACCCAAGATCATACACTCTGAAACTCAACAGTTAAATATAAGTACTTAGACTTCATACGTAATATGGATATGTATTATTTGAGGTCCTCCTCTCTGCTGGCGTCTGCAATACATAAAATGTAGCAGGCTTAAGCTCATCTTTATCTTCCTTGTGTAGAGGATGGAGTTCTTCCAACAGTTCTTAGAGGCAGTTATCTGTAGGAAATAAACAGCTTTCCTTCCACTATCCTGATGTGAGAGGCTGTTCAGTGACCTTACCCAGCTACATCACAGCCAGTAATCATTGTACATTGCTGTTGACTGTTGCTAAATATTTTGGTTAACATTTTGAGGAACTACTCTTAGTGTTGCTCTTCCATCAGGCAGAAAGGGCATTGTTTTTAGTTTGTTATTTCAAATTGTTGTATGATTCCTAAAAATAAATTTTTGGTGGGTAGACTACTGTACTTTCCTTTTTATCTATTATGTACAACAAAAGTTTTAAAATTAGTGATACTGTCTTGAGAAAAGCACCAAATGGTAAAACCACATACATACATACAATTTATGTTTTTAGATACATACAGGTGCATATGCATGTATGTATGTTTGTGTGTATATATATATATGCATACCCACATATGTGAACACACATGTATGTGTGTGTATGTATTTCAGTCTAAAACAACACCATTCTTCCAGTGTCCCAGATTCCTCACCAGAGTATTGCCTTCAATTCTTCACTCTCCCTCAGTGCCTATGTCCAATCAGTTATCAAACCTTGATGTTTGTGCTTTTACAACTTGTCTCACCTTCTGGCCTTCTCTTCACTCTCAAAACCAGTTCAGGCCCTCACCACCTTCTGCCTACAGTATAGAAAAGCCCTTCTAATTGATCTGTCTCTTTTCTCCCCACTGGAGTCCCTGCTATTCACACAAATGCCAGCGTGAGTTTCCGTAAGTGCAGGTGTGATCATGCCCCTCCTCTATTTACTAAAACCAGGGACTCCCTATGATTCTAGGAGAAAATGTAAACTTCTCTACTGGGGGTATTTACAACCTGGCTACAACCAATCTTTCCATCTTCATTATATATTTTTTCCTTTCCTGTATTCTGTAAACCTGCCAAATAGCACCCCACAAATAACTCCACTTGCCATCTCTGTTACTTTGCATGGGGCAGGTCACATGTCTAGAATGTATTCCTTCCTTTCCTCCATCTCATTACATCTCTTCCTTCAAAACACCACTCAAATGCCATCTTCTGCACAAAGTTTCTCTAGAACTCATGGCCCTCCATACTATGTTGTATCTATTTCTTATCTTAGTGCCATATATACTTTTAGAGAGTCCAAGTCTTGACACTTACAGTCTAAATGACCATGAGCAGGTCACTGCATCTCAGAGGTTTAATTTTTTTTTTTAAATATGGTTTATCATTCTCACACACATTCTCACACAGGGTTATTGGAGAAAAAGTACTCTGCAAACCAAAATTATGATTATTAGTATCACTTCTAACTTGGCTCTGTAATTTTGTAAATAAACATTTATTTAGCTCCTATTGTGTGCCAGGCCCTGTGATTAGTTCTTGGGATGCAGAGAAAGGTAAAAGACATTTGCTGCCACCCTCAAGAAGCTCCCATTCTAACATAGGAGAAAATATACAAACAACTATGTACAAACAAGCTGGTTAAGAGGGATCAAACTACTTTTCCACTTCCACCCCAGAGCCCATTCATGCTGAAATCTCTACTTCTTTGGCCTACTCTTCTGACTGATGAGCTCCTTGGAAGAAACTGGTTTTAGGAAATGCCTCCAACAGGCCCTTTCAATTTTTAAATCAATTCATACTCCAATTCTCCAGACTTCTTTTCCATCTTTCCAAAACTCTCCCTACCCTGCCAATTCCCTTTATGTGTTGACTATTTTCATTAGAGTGTAAGCCTTTTGAAGGCAAGGATTGTCTATTTTTTTTCTTTCTTGTATTTGTATTTCCAACCCATAGCAAAGTGCCTGAAACATAATAAGTAGTGCTTTATCTAATCCTATCCATTAATTGTTTTAGGAAAATCATACCATCAAGAAAATTAACTTAAAACAACAGTTTAGTTATGTGTTTTTTGGAAATAAAACTTCAAAAGTTTCTAAACATAGCCTAGTAGAAGTTACTATATAATCAGTTTGGACAGACTACCTGTGTTTAGTGCCAAGAATACACGTGTCCAACTAATTCTCAAAAAACTTATGTATTGCTTCCATCTTTTTGCAATTAAGAAATTACAGTTATAATTATAAAGAAATGTGCATTTCTAATAGAAAGAATACTTACAATCTTTTCTTATCCACCACACGTTTAACCCGGATAGCTCTCTGCTCGGAATAAATTTTACATACTCCTGTTAATAAAAGTTCAAACAGGTCCAATTTTAAAATTAAGCTTCCTGGTTTAAGTTATCCATAAAACAATTTAAATAAAAGCCATACTTTTCAATTAATCATTAAATGTTGTATTTTATTTAATTTTAATGAGAAACTAAATTAAATACTTTTTAAATAATCTTCAATGAAATCCAAGACAGCACTTCTGTGTTCCTTCACTTGCTGGGAATGTACCTCCTTGTGTGCTGTAATGAAAAAAGACAATACTTTGTTACTTTGTGTTTAATTATATGAAAGGAAGAATTATTCAGCTTCTTCTACAGCACCTGATGTGAATAAAGAATTTAAAATTTACAACCATGAAGGAAGGTTGTGTCAAGTGAAATATTACATTTTAAGTACAAGATTTATTGGGCTTTATAATAGCTAAAGATTTTAAAAGAATAGAAACTGTGGTTAAATAATTTAAGTTTAATCATCATTTTCAGATAATATTCTGAAGTCTGCTAATGTATTCTGACCCCATTTGTGTGAATATCATCAGTCTATCAAGCTGAATAATAAGTATGTGAATCTTTGGAAATCTCTGATGACAATGCTTGTGAATTCTTTCCTAATCTTCAAAAGATTAGATCCCAGGTACACCTTAGCAGAGGGCATTCACTGGATGCTATGGTTGGGAAAAATTTGTTACTTGTAGGAATTCTTCTGGTGCCGAGTCTCTCCAAATTTGACCACACCGGTTCTTAAATGATAAACATTGCCAGATCTGTAGGCATATACTTTCTATCTTTTGGGCCATGCTAGAACTCAAGATGTATAAGATGTTTTTATGAGAGCACAGACTCAATCATATCATAATGAGGAACAAGAGTGAGATTTTAGGAGACTAAAATCATGCTGATTTTACTATTATTTAGTTAATCAAAAAGCACTTATTAGGCACAGACTATGGGCCAGAAACTGTGCAAAGAACTAGGGATACACAGAAGTCACTGAGTACCCTTCATTTCAGAGATGAGGAAACAGAAGCCCAGAGAGATGAGCATGTCCTAAGTCACACAATTAGTAAATGTTTTAGGAGGGATTCCAATGCAGGCTTTGTTGGCTCAGAGTCTAGTTGCCCTCTCCACTAATCCCAACTCTTCTCTGATCCTCCAGAACCCTTCATATTTAAGCTTTTCTAATCTCTTTCTGTACCATCTACACAGTCAGGTCTTTCTTCTCCCATACTCCTCTGTACCAAAGAGGCTCTTTTTTACTTTGTTATCATTCTTAGTCTGTTTCACAGCTGAATATTTAGAAAAGGTAACACTCCCACATCCCTTGTCTTGATCAACAATGCTATGACCCAGTGCTACAAATGAGGGAGCGCTTCCTCACATTCTTCTCAGATTCTCTCATCCTTTCTGCTGGATCCCAGCAGAGAATTTAGTGTACATGTAACTCATTATAACTAGAGCATGATGGATGTGGAGGTACAGACCTGCAGTGAGAGAAAAAATATCATAATTCCTCTTCCTCTGACTCAGTTAGCCTGGAATAGGTTTAGAGCAGGAGCAGCAGCAGCAGCAGCAGCATCTCCTCCTATCCCTGGGCTTATTAAGCACAGGCTGTCCCTCCTTACCTCTGCCTCATCATACCTATCTCTTCCTTCACAGTACAGTCAAGAGCTTCAAAGTCAGGAAGATTGGGTTAGAATACTACCTCTGACCCATCCTGGCCATGTGTCATACTCAAACAGAAATAAGAACCATGAAACTTTACTTAAGGATTTCTACAGACCACGAGCTGACATAGAAAACCAAGCATTAACACAATCTATGCTCCACTGTATTTTAATTTATTTCATTAAAACCTTCCCAATAACAATTTAATCTGGTTTGGTCTCACTCAGTTTTGCAGTTAGCAAGGCTCATATTTGATACCTCAGCTTGAGGAAACTAAAATGATAAATGGCAGGTAACTTTATCTGGGAGTTACCTATACCAATGAAATCACAGCTCTAGTCCCTAGCCTTATATACATACCTTTTCTCTCTGTCCCCCACAAAATTTGTCTTATCTAAAGTAGAGATTTAAAAAAATTTTATATATGTATCCCCAGGGTTTAGTATAGTACATTTCTCATAGGTATTTAGTAAATGTTTGCGATTGACTGATTCCACATACTCTTGTCACTCCTAACAGCACACCTCTCTTCTAAGCCCTCACTCTTGAAGACTGGTATTCTTTGTTCTCTTTCAAAAACAAAGATTGACAAGTATTTTTAAACATCTATTATGTGCTAGTACTTGGCCTGGAGTCAGGAAGACCTAATTTCAAATCTGGCCTCAACTATTTATTAGCTGTCTGAATTTGAACAAGACACCTAACTTCTGTTTGCCTTAATCCACTGGAGAAGGAAATGGCAAACTCTTCCAATATCTTTGCCAAGAAAACCCCATGGAGAGTATGAGCCAAAGGGTCACGAAAAGTTGGATGTAACTGAATGGCTGAACAACAACATATAAAATAACATGTGCCAGACACAGTGCTAAGTGCTGGGGATACAAAGAAAGGAAAAAAGTCAGTCTTGATTCTCAAGAAGCTCACTATCTAATGGGAATGAATGGATACAAACAACTAAGATATATATAGCATAAATGAGAGGCAACCAACAGGGGGAAAATTGGCATTAAGAAATCTAGGGAAAGTTGTTTTTTTTTTAATAGAAGGTGGGATTTTATCTGAGAAAATTTTAGAAGACTGAAGAAAATATGACTCATTCTTAGGATGGATTAGCAGCTACCTCCCTACCCTTATTCAGAATTATAGGTTGTGTCAAGACCTTCTAGAATCTAGCTCCAAACTACTTTTTCTGTCTTGTCTCATATTATTCCCCTTTCAAGCACTCTTATAATTTCAGGGAAACTAAGTCATTCACAATTTCTTCATTTCTGTCTCTTCTCTCCCACCTCTATGACTTCATCTAGAAAGAATCTGTTTTGAACTTTCTGTCTCACAAATTCTTCTACTTCTTTCTATTTGCCACCCCCACCCCCCACTAAGTAAGTAACTTCTCTCCCTCATTCTAAAAAAAAGATTACTGGCTAGTTTGAGTTAGATTAGGTCACCTGAGATATCATTTTCAAATGTTAATATTATCATGACACTCTGGATCTGACCTTTGTACTTTTATTGAAATATGAACTCCAGTTATTTTTGATTATGCCTTACCTCACCAAACTGATTATTAGAAGCTCAAAGGCAATGTTTTACTTTATCTTTTTATCTAACTCCAAAACAAAACAGATCCTCAATATATTTTTAAAAATTAATTGTACTCTGATAGGTACCTTCTCCCATAACAACACAAATATGGAAATATGTATTGCATGAGATAGCACATGTATAACTTATATCAAATTGATTATCATCTCAGGAAGGGGAAAAGGGACAGAGTGAAGGAGAAAATCTGAAACTCAAAATATGAGAAAATGAATGTTAAAAACTTGTTTCTATATGTAACTGGGAAAAATACATTACTGAAAAAAAATTCAATGTACTTTTATACCTTCTTGTTCCCACATTTTTTAAATTAAAAAGTAGTCAAAGTTTCTTGCCACCACAAAGAGTGCAGCTATAAATATTTTTGTACATGTCTTTTTCCCTATGATCTCTTTGGGGTACAAACCCAGTAATGCTATGGCTGGATCAAAGGGCAAGCAATCTTTTAGCACTCTTTGGGTATAGTTCCAAATTGCCATCCAGAATGGTTGTATCAATTCACAACTCCACCAGCAGTGCATTAATGCCCCAATTTTGCCACATCCCCATCAACATTTGTTAATCTCCCCTGCTGTCATTTTAGTCAATCTGCGAGGTGTGAGGTGATACCCTCAGAGTTGTTTTGATTTGCATTTCTCTAATTATTAGAGATTTAGAACACTTTCTCATGTGCTTATTGATAGTTTTGATTTCTTTATCTGAAAATTGCCTATTCATGTCCTTGCCCATTTATGGATTGGGGAATGGCTTGATTTTTTGTACAATTGATTTAGCTCCATGTATATTTGAGTAATTAGACCTTTGTCAGAGTTTTTTGTTATAAAGATTTTTTCCCAGTTTGTTGTTTCCCTTCTGATTTTGGTTGCATTGTTTTTGCTTGTACAAAACCTTTCTAATTTACTATAATCAAACTTATTTATTTTACATTTTGTAATTTTCTCTAACTCTTGCTTAGTTTTAAAATCTTTCCTTTCCCAGAGATCTGACAAGTATACTATTCTGTGTTCATCTAATTTTCTTATGGTTTCCTTGTTTATATTCAAGTCATTCACCTATTCTGAATTTATCTTGGTGTAGGGTGTGAGATGTTGATCTAAACCTAATCTCTCCCATATTGTTTTCCAATTTCCCCCCTTTTTCAAATAGTGGATTTTTGTCCCAAAAGTTGGGCCCTTTGGGTTTATCATTGACTATCTTGCTAACTTCATTTATCCCAAGTCTATTCACTGATCATCCCTTCTATCTCTTGGCCAGTACCATATTGTTTTTATGACCACTGTTTTATAGTATAGTTTAATATCTGGAAAACGAGGGTATGCCCTTCAATTGAGGACTGGTTGAACAAATTGTGGTATCTGTTGGTGATGGAATACTATTGTACTCAAAGGAATAATAAACTGGAAGAATTCCACGTGAACTGGAAAGACCTCCAGGAATTGATGCAGAGTGAAAGGAGCAGAACCAGGAGAACTTTGTACACAGAGACTGATATGATATACTGTGGTAAAATCGGATGTAATGGACTTCTGTACTAGCAGCAATGCAATGACCCAGGACAATTCTGGAGGACTTATGGAAAAGAACCCTACCCACATTCAGAGGAAAAACTACAGGAGAGGAAACATAGAAGAAAAACAACTGCTTGAACACATGGGTTGATGTGGACATGATTTGGGAAGTAAACTCTAAACCACCACCCTAGTACAACTATTAATAATGGAAAGAGGTCTTGATCAATGACACATGAAGAAACCAGTGGAAATGTGCATCGGCTATGGGGAAGGCATGTTTAAGGGGGAGAGTAAGAACATGAATCATGTAACCATGGAAAATTTTTTCTAAAAAATAAAGTAAACAAGACAAAACAAAACAAAAACAAAAAAACAAAAAAAGTAGTCAAAATGCTACTGTAACAGCTTGTGTTACAACACTGAAAAGACTTAAAGAAACCCAAAGAAACAACAAAATGTTTACTCATATATAAACGGATACTTTTTTTAGTAGTTAAAGAGGCATTATTTTTAGAATATTTTACCTTCGGATCTTAGTTGCTGAATTGCTTCTGAACACGTTCTCATAAATATTTGGGCATCTTGATCAATCTGATCTCGTTCTGTATCAGTCATTCTCATATAATCAGACATAATGTGGCTGAAAAAAAAAGGTAAAAGTAGTAAATGACATTAAGACTTTTTAAATTTTGCAGTACATTCATATTACCATAATGAATGCCTTATTTCTAAGACCAAGATCTTCAAAACAAAAATGGAGTCAACAGAATATTAAAAAAATAAAAAAGCAATGAGATCTTCAAGGGTCCAAGAGACCTGACAATTCTATATATGATACTTCTTATGAATTAAATGAAACCAGTTCAAATGTTGCTCTGACCATTTATTGTATATATGTAGGAACCTAACGGCTATTAAAGGCAAATAAGATTACTGCTTTCTAAAATGCCTTGTTAGAGGCATTAAATTGTTTTAATATGCTAATAGGAAAGAAAGTCATAAGCAAAGAGAAAAATCTTGTGGCTTTAATAACCTGAATGAGTTTCTAGACTTTTCTTAATTTCTGATCCAAAAGACTGTGACTTTACCTTTTGCTACATTCTAAATCTTTTGTGTTCACTAGCCTCCAAGAGAGTTAGAACTTCCTTGGTATCTAAGCCTTCTTGGTCTCTTGGTCAAAGGTCCCCACCCACCTTTTCTTTCTCCTGCTGCCACCATAACTAGGTATCCTACCCTGGAATTCTCTATATCTGGAGAATGTTTTTCTAGGTTTATTTACATGAACAAAGATAAAATATAAATTCAGCTTTTCTAAATAAGAGTAAGAAAACTAGAAGCAAGAATAAAAGAAAACTATTCACTTCCTCACTAGATATCACTTATGCTTTCTACTTTATGTTTATTAAAATTCCCCAGCTTTATCTTAACCCTTGCTAAAAAGCTCTCTGGCTGAAGGTTTTTGCTACCTTTTGGTTCCACAAGAGTATCAACAGTATTGACAATTTAAGCCTAACTGGGTGCTCTAAATCAAACTCATTTAGTCGTTACACAAACTCAAGTTCATTCTTAACAAACAGGAAATTTTCTAATTAGTCTATGGTTGCTTTGTCCAAATACTTACCTAATCCCTGACCTAGCTTCTCTTTCTCGAAACCAATGGAAAAATAAGGAGGTACAAAATATGTAAAGACAGGAGTTTCCACTATTTTAAAAGGAGAATACTCCTTAGACCTTAAAATATACAAAGTGAAGTTCTTTGATCACAGAATGCTCATTATCTAGAGCATAATGAGGTTATACATAGGTTTCTGAGGGTAATACAAATGAAATTAAATCTTTACCAAAGCACCGAAACAAGTAAAGTAGAAAAAAAATTTCTAACTATAATTTTCAAAACATACAGCTGTAGATATTCAACAAATATGTGTTATTTTGGTGAAATTTTAGTGATTTCTTCTGTAATTGTTTTCTGAGGGTTCGCAGCAGCAGCAATTGAGGCTAGAAGAAAAGTTCTAGGATAAGAGCCTCATGGAAATTGGAGTTGGAATGATGGAAATAACAATGTGTTGAGAGGTGTAGAGATCTGATTTTTCAACTTGTTAACTCTACTTGCAGGCAAGTCACAACTTCTCTGAACCTTAGTTTTGCTCATCTGGAATATGAATTCAATACTTGTATGAACTACTTCATGAGGTTGTAAAAAGTATTTCTGGAAATTGAAGTTGTTATAATTACTATTCTCTAAGTAGGGGAAGCAATAAAGAAGTTAAACAAAAAAGATGTCTATTTCCAATATGATGTATAACCCAGAAGACCTATAAATTATTAATCACAAAAGTTCTATAGCTGATTTTAGTTGAATGATATATTTTATTATTTGGTATACTTTGAATCAATTGACATTCAGGGTCTGAGTGTTAATTTGACAAACTCAATGGCTAAGCTCCCACTTGAGCTATAACAACATATTACCCTCTTTAACTGAAAATAAATCCTACCAGCAATAATGAAAACTAAGATGACAGTCATTAATTTTGTGGAGCTGGCACTGCTTACTTCTTCTTCTTCTTTTTTTTTAAACCCTTAACTTCTGTGTATTGGCTCATAGGTGGAAGAGTGGTAAGGGTGGGCAATGGGAGTCAAGTGACTTGCCCAGGGTCACACAGCTGGGAAGTGTCTGAGGCCGGATTTGAACCTAGGACCTCCCGTCTCTAGGCCTGGCTCTCAATCCACTGAGCTACCCAGCTGCCCTGGCATTGCTTACTTCTAAAGAAAGTTAAGGAAGAGGCACATTTATTAATTGTCGGAAAAATTAGTTTAAGGTGAAATTATCCTGAGATCAATTTAAGTCATGCACACTGAATGCAATTTTCTTAATGAAATACAATAATAATAATAATAATAATAAAAGAAAAGTTCAGTGAAGTATAAAATCTACAGGCCCAAAGTCTGGTGGGGTGGAAAGAACAATGGTGAGTACAGGACAAAACTGGGGTACATCTAGTAGTCATATAGGGCTGGAATATAACATATTCAAAAGAATGTAAAGGAAAGCTAGAAAGGTACATAATTGAAACCATGTTATGGAGGAACTTAGTTGCCAGGCTTAGGGGTCCACATCCTTTACTATAGGCAGTAAGAGGATCTCTAAAGTATGTCTGATGATATCTCTTAAAAATACTCTGGGGACCTGGCTGGTATACTGACTTGAAAGAGACAGGAAGGCCAGAATGAATCCTTAAGACTGACTGCACTTTGTGACAAGAAGGGAGACACCAACTGTCCTCGAGCACTTTGTCTGAATCTCTCCTTTTCTCTACCTCATTCTACTATGTATGATGAAACAAGCAAAACTTCTATTTAGGCAGCACTTTAAGGTTTCCAAACACTTTCCTCACAATTAGTTTATTTTAAACTTTTTGTTCCTTTAAGGAGCTGTGTTAATTGTCTTCTTTATATCCACAATCTGAGCCACATATTAGACACTTACATATCTGAGGTGTTGTGCTAAGATAATCCTACTGTATCCCACAAAGAAGTGGGAAGGGTTTAAGACAGGCTGGGATGGTCTGAAATGGGAGTTAGGGTCAGAAAAAAGGGCGGGAGCTAGCCTACACAGGAATTAATGATAATAATGATAGCAATAACTAACATTTATATAATGCTTGAAGGTGTTACAAAGTGCTATACATGCTATTTCATTTGACCCTCACAATAATCCTGTGAGAGAGGCGCTTTAAATACCCTCATTTTATTGATGAGGAAAAAGAGAGATCAGCAGGGGCATGCTGATAACTGCTTAACAAGTAGCTCTCCTGGAAGAAAAAACAATTATATTTCAGTTATAAACCTTTCACATCCATGAAACACTTTTAAGTTTAGACTGCATGAACATTTTATCTGGCAAGTATAGACAATCAAGAAAACAAGAAATCAAGGCATGATTTGTACATTTGCTGATTTCCAAAGAGTTAATGCTCACAATATATAATAGTGGGCTCTCAGCAGCTGGCTGGAGCTGGCTCTAGTATAGCCCTGGGGTTAAGTGACTTGACAAAAGGTGTGAACAGCCAGCAAATACTGGAGGCTGGGTTTGAACTCAAGTCTTCCAAGCTCTGAGTTCAAAACTATCCACTTAGCTACAATAGGTTAGATCTAGTCCACGATCTTCCCTGTAACTATCCTGGGAGATACAGCTACAATTGAAAATAACTGACTAAATCTTTATCACAGTGATTCAATATAAAAATATATTGCAGTTTTGCACAAAGTAAGCTGAAAACCAGATATTTCATATATGTTGTGAAATAAGGAAAGAAATGGCTACTATCATTTAAAATAATATTTTCACACAATTTCTAGTTTCCATTTTGGAGTTAAGAGAATTACTATTACAACCAACAAATTTAAAAACAACATTTTAATGCTCTTCCCCCACAAATACACAGAGCCACCTGGAGTCAAATAGCTTTTTCAGATTGGTAAAAATACTTATTTTCTGGTTTTGTGGAACAAAGAATAAGAATATTCACTTCATAGTTATATAACTAGATAAGTAAGGGTATAGGAATTTTCAATTATTTATGATTAAGTTTAGACAAAGTAAACTGCAAGTGCTATGTTATAATTTGGCACTGCATTCCTCCTCTTTGGCCAAGCATGTACATGATATGTTTGTAGTCTTGATTAGGGTGCTAAATCATCTCTTCTATCTTTTGTTGTGAGGGTTTATTTAGCAATTAATTTAGTAATAGTGTTGGACCTAGCAGGAAGGGCTGGAGGATTCCAAGATGGAATGAAGAAGCAGGAAGTGGGGCTTGTGCTCTGAGAGAGACTCCATTAGTGGTTGGACATAACTGTGGCTAACCCTGGGAGACCTCAGAGTTGGGGAAAAACTGCATCCAGATTCCCTGGGATCCTGAGAGATGAAGGCTTTCAGCAAGTGGACAAGACCTGCAGAGCTGCACCAAGTGGGGAAGTGGTTTGGGATTTGGTGGATAGCATTTCAAACTCACTCTCCTTACCTGGGTACCTTGGATCACCTGGTGGAGTTGGCTCTTGGCATCCTGTGATCATCCTTGGATTACCGTGAGACCCCAATTAAAAGCCACCCTCAGGCCCTTTAGCTGAGTTGACCAAACCTGGCTGGAACCAGGTTTGAAGGAGTTTTCCCTGTGACTTCAGTACTGCTTCCTTTGGGCCCTGCCTGGTTTAGGTCAATAGGATAGTGTAGTTAAGTCCTTCCCTGCCCCCTGTGGTTTGCCCTTAGGTTTCAAGTGTAGAATCCCCTATCCCGTCCTTTATTTAGTTACCCACAATTAAACTGTATAAACTTTTACCTTGCCTGCTGGTTCCATAGACCCTGGCCTAGGGTGAGCTGGGTGACCGTTGGGCCAACTGCCATTCCTGTGTCAGTTAAAACAGTGAACCCTGGTCTCCCTATCTTGGTTGGTCCTGTCTCTCCTTCAACCCAGTGTGTACCCACAAACCATTTAGGTTATATTTTAATAATAATTAACATCCCTGGTGCCTCACCATTACAGTTTGCATGTTGAAGGAAACTGCTACATTTAGATCATAAGCTTCTTTTATTTTATTTACTATTTATTTATTCTTAAGCTCTTACCTTCTGTCTTAGTATCAATTCTAAGACAGAAGAGTGGCAAGGGCTAGGCAGTTGGGGTTAGGTGACTATCAATCAATCTTTCTACCAATCTATTTATCACCTATCTATCCATCCATCCATCTCAAAGTTTATTTTATTTTATTTTATTTTTAAAATCCTTATCTTCTGTCTTAGAATCAATACTGTGTACTAGTTCCAAGGCAGAAGAGCAGTAAGGCCTAGGCAGTGAGGGTTAAGTGACTTGCCCAGGGTCACAAAGCTAGGAAGTATCTGAGGCCAGATTTGAACCTAAGACCTTCTGTTTATAGCCCTGGCTCTCAATCTAGTGAGCCACCCAGATGCCCTTAAAAGTTTATTTTAGCAGGTATCTAAGTTCATTTCTCACTTCTGAGGATTACTTACACTGTAACTCTGCACACATTACTTATACTCCTGAAATCCAGTTTTCTTACCTCTAAAACTGATTACAATGTGTTTTTTTTTGTAAAGGAAGCATTTTGTAAATATTAATGAGCTACCTAAAGAAAAGTGACATAAGGTGGTACAGGAAAAGAAAGAGCATAAGAACCTATAATTAGAAGAGATCTGAGGTTCAAACTCACAAGGGCCAAAATTTACTAGCTGGGAGATCTCAGTATAAATTTTTTCACCCCTCTGAGCCTTGGCTGAACTTTGTGTAATATAAGAATAAAAATATAAAAGCAAGTGACTTCCTAGTGTTATTGTGAGAAAAGTGTTTTGTAAATCTTAAACACTATATCAGTGAAAACTATATTGGTTTCGTTGATGACAGTCAACAAATATTTATTAAGAAAACATACAGCAATTTTCAGAAGAAGAAATCAAAGCTACAGAACTATGAAAAAATGCTGTAAATCACTACTGATTAGAGAAATTCAAATTCAAATGGCTCTGAGATACCCACTTTATATGTTGGTGGAGTTGCGATATGATCTAACAATTATATCCAAAGGGTTATAAAAATGTATGCTTAAAAATTACCAAAAAGTGAAAGTTAAAAATTGTTTTTACATGTAATTGAGAAATTTTTTAAAACTGATGACTAATCTAAAAAATTTAGCAAATTTTGATCAATTTGGTTGGAGGGTTTGTAGGTTGGAATTATCCATAAGGACTATATAATTGTTCAGAAATATAATCTCTATCTAAAATCAATTCCTGGACTCAATAAAAATGTTTCCCCCTTCTTTTTAAAAATAAACTCCTTCAAAGCAATGGTACACATTGATTCCCTTTGTAGATACCATTTCTAGGTGTTTTTTAGCAGCTGCCAAGGAAAGAAATTTTTTGCTCTGTAAAATTTTTAATGGTAGGGATAATTTTAACATTGATGATCCAGTTTTTAAAAGTCAGGATCAAATAAAAGTTCAACAATAATTGTACCTTTGGAAATATTCAGAAGTGATACTGGAAAATAGCCACTTACCTATAAGCATTAATGTAATCTTTCCTGTGTTCCAGAAGAAAGTCTCTCAACTTCCCAATATGGGAAATCTAGAAGGGGAAAAAAAAAAGACATACTGTTTTACTCTAAAATAAATTTTAAATTAATTTATCTGTCATTCTCTCTAAAATGTACCAAGAGTTTCCATTTCTGTCCAGCTTCCAAACAATAAATGCACCAAGTTGTTACTGTATGTAGCAGGCTAAAATGTTAGGAAGTTCAGTTCATTAAACTCAAAATTTTGGAGAATTTTACTTGAGTTAATAACACTCTTACCTTTTTTTTTTTTTAAATCTCTGGTATCCAACTTTTCTGACCTGTTCTCTCTACACTCACCAATTCACTACTCTCTACTATGTTTTATCATATGATTTAATTCAATTCAGCTCAAATTCTGAAAAAGTCACTAAATTGAGTTGATTTCACTGACTATAAATTCCTTTTGCATAATATGCTGTGAATCTTGCTTTCTCATTACTTTTCACCTTGCTCATAATCAATAGCATCCCAGTCCATTTCTCAACCTATAGTTTCTCCCTCTTCAAAAGAGCTTTCACACACTGTTGTGTAACCTTTATGCAAAGAGATCTGGTTAAGTTATTGATCTGCTCAAAATTCTTTGGAAGCTTTCTACTACATATCAGGTAAAGTTGAAACTCCTTAGTCTGACATTCAAGGCTCCCAGAAGCTGATGCTACTTTACCTTTATAAGCCTGCTCCTTGTTGCTTTATGTTCTGTGTTCAAGTGAAACTAGACTACTCTGTATCTCCCAATCACACTATCTTTTCCTACCTGTGTTCCTTGCTAATGTTCCAAATACCTGGAATGTCTACATTTGATCTAGTTAATTCCAAACTATTCTTAAATGCCTAACTCAAATGGAATCTCTTCTTTGAAGCTTCCCCCAGTCACCTTGGTCAGTAATGAGTTCATGCAGCACTTTGTTTTCAATTCTGTATTGTATTTATAGTCTTACCACGGTTATATGGAGGTAGGGACTGTATCTTAGGTAAACTTTTTTATCTTCCATATTGCCTAGGATGGTGGTCTGTGTATAGTAAGTACTAAGTACATGTTTGTTGAATTGAAAGGCATAAAAATGAAAAATGGCAAAGTCCCTGCCTTCAAAGATATGGATGAGATGTCCCAAATTATTATAACAGGATGGGAAAAGGCTAAAGGAGAGATTGGAATGATTTGGGAGCTTGAAGGGAATGATCACTTCTAAATGGAGATAGAAAGAAATCTACAGCGCTTAGTGTTTTTTAGTGTTTCTTCTGGATGGTAATGCATACCCCCCCCCCCAAGTCCAGAAACCACAAAATTGCTTTAAATCAACTGTCCAATGCACTATTCTACATATGCACATATATAATTTACCAATTTCCCACATAAGACATCTTCCTTTGCTACCTATCATGTAATTTAGGATCACAGAATCAGAAAGCTGTCAGAGTCTTAGATCTGGCTAGTTTATGTTCTTCTTCTTCAAAGCAACATTTAAATGATGTCTTGCATCAAGTCCTGATCCTTCTAGCACGGTGATGGGCAAACTATGGCCCGCAGGACAGATGCGGCCCCCTGAAATGTTCTATCCAGCAGTGCAACATTATTCCTAATCTGACAAATACAGTGAGGATACAATACAATGAAACTTCGAAAGAGTTGCCTTAGAAACAGACTGACGGATGAGCATTTCCTTTCCTTTGGTCCCCTCTTTAAAAAGTTTGCCCATTACTGCTCTAGCGGGAAGTTCCTTTTTGCTTCGTCTGATCTCATAGCACTTCCTACTCCTCTAATGCAGTTATTCATGGTGCTACCTACTGGAACATAGGGGGTCACCACAGCACTCAGAGCACCAGGCCAGTAGTCAGGAATTCCTGAGTTCAAATCCAGACTCAAGACACTTACTATGTATGTGACCTCAGGCAACTCATTTAGCCTCTACTTGTCTCAGGTGCTTCATCTGTAAAGCAGGGATAATAACAGCAGTTTCCTGCAAGGCTATTATGAGAATCAAATGAGATAATATTTATAGAGTGTTTAGCACAATAACTGACACATAATAAATGTTATATAAATATTAGCTATTAACAGCAGCAGCATTATCAAATTGTAATTAGAACAGTATTTTCTTTGCACTTGCCAAGTCATTCCTACTCGGCTCTAAGCTTGCAAATTGCTTTGGTTGTTTAACTGTTTTTCAGTCATGTTCAACTCTTTGTGACCTTATTTGGGCCTATTTCCTGGCAAAGATAATGAAGTGTTTGCCATTTCCTTCTTTAGCTCATTTATAGGTGAGGAAATTGAAGCCAACAGAGTTAAGTAACTTGCCAAGGGTCACACAGCTAATTAAGTGTATGAGGCTGAATTTGAACTCAGGAAGATGAGTCTTCTTGACTCGATGCCTGAATTCTATCCACTGTGTCAACTAGCTGACCTCTGCATGATTAAGTTTTCACTATCAAAATGTTAAATCCTCTTAGGTTTATCATATGAGAGATACACTTTCTGTCTTAGAATCAATACTGAGTTATGTTATATTGAATCTCTGGGAGCTTGAAGTTCACCTTTGATTGACAAATAAGTCAGTTGGATAGAATGTTCCCAGGGAGGCATGCGAGAGGCAGGAGGGGCAGTTGAGAACCCTGAGGAGAGATTCTGGGTCTTTGACCTGTGCTGAGGCTGGAGATCGGTGGATCCTGGTCTTGGAGTGAGAGGGTGCAAACATCTCTCTGCAAACTCTTCCTGTACTTGAGATACCGTTTCAACCTGTACCTGACCACCACCTTGGTGTCTACTGCCCCTAGATATTAGGAGTTTCATCATCTAGATATTTAGGTTTCCCAGGGACCGAGACGGATCCGGGAAGTGGGCAGGAGACGGAGAAGAGGGTGGAAAGGGTGGACAACTCCACTGCTAAGGCTGAAGAGCTACAGAAGAAGAAGCTGAAGATTTCCCAGCAGTTTACCTACTCTGGTTTAGTCCTGGCCAGGCTGACCAGAGGGAAGTTAACATCGTTTCTTCATTTGCCAGCAGTTGAGAGTTTCATTAGTAATAATTAAAGTAGGGTCTCCTATACCACAGTCCTTTACCCTTATCCTTCCTGTTTAATATATAAAGTTTAAAGTACCTCCCTAAATCAGTTTCAAAGCTTGTTTGGGAAGGGAGACAACGCAGTCAGAATATCGTCGTTATCCTAGCTGAAGAGCCCAAATCAATATATCAATTAACCCCAGGTGGGTCTTAAAGGATAAACCTCTTTTGACCTGAGGATCCTACCTGGGCAACTGTTATAAAGGAGAAGTGTCATCTTATTCCTCTCTGTACATCATTTCTACCACCTCAAATAGATACAAGAGACCTCACAGATAATTATAACAGTTATCAACTGTAAGCAAAAGAGCAGTAAGGGCTATGGTCCAACGTCACTTAGCTAAAAAGTGTCTGAGGCCAAGGTAGGAGGTCTTCAGGCCTGACTATGTACTGAGCCACCTATCTGCCCCAACAGATATACTTCATGATTAATCAATAGTCATGGATAAGATAATAATGACACAAAGGTCCACAAGGAGTTGTGTGAAAAACATACAACTCAAGTTCATCATAGAATAAAAGTTTGACAACTGATAAGCAAATTAAAAAATAAAAATTAATAGGTGGAGAGGGCAGGAGTTGGCAAATGACAGTAAAAGCCCTAGTCAAGATAGAATAGGGGGTGATGCTGTCAATGCTGCTAATCTACCTGATGGGAATCTCAATGGGAAAGTGTAAAGGTAACAATTTGAAGATCTCTACGAGATGAAGTTTCAAAATCTTCCCCAAAAGATCCTGTTCTATTGAGTAGAGAACACTCCTTAGGAAAGTATCAGAGACCAAAGATACCCAAAAGAAAAAAAAATTCTAATGATCCTAAGGTTATAGAAACTGAAGTCTGATAACACATGCGTAAAGGATTTCATTATGTGAAATCTATTGGAACTCTGAGCATTGTCACATTTCATCAAAGAGAAGCCTGTTCTTATAATCTGGGTGATATCTTTTTCGCCTGTGAGATCACTACCTCAGTTTGCAGAGAAGCCTTATATTAATTCATTGTGGTTATGGAAATTTAGAGTTTTGAGAAGACTGGCTGACTTAGAGAAGGGTCAAAGCAAAATAAAGAAAAGTATTAGAGATTCCTTTATTTATGGATTAAAACCTAATCTTAAATAGATGTGTTATATTCAGAAAAATGCTTCATATCCTCAGATGAGTAAACTCATATTTGGTTCCTCATTAATATGAAGTATTCAATTTTAATCATATTTTGGGATGTAATCTTAAAGAAACCACTTAATATTAGTAAGTTACACTTTGTTATGCATTAGAGCCTAAAATATAGGGTCTAGAAAGATCTATTTTTCTGTACCCACCTGGAAGGGACCTTAAATAGTAAATAGTCCATCTCTCTCTAGACCCTGCAACAATACACATTTCTCACCTGAGGCAGTCAGAGTAAGTGTTTTGCTGAAGGTACACTGGGAAGTATTATGATAATGAGATTAAATCTACCCTGCCCATCTTTAGATTTAATCACCAAAGGTGAAAACATCTCCATTTAACTCACAAGTTGGGTGGTTTGTAACCCACATGTGTTAGAGTGAGTAACAAATCAGAATTTACTGACTGCCCCTGGGCAGTTCTAAGAAAATTGTCTGTTGTGATTGGACATGTAAACTAAGAGGAGGCTACAGGAAGTGATGCAAAAGAGGCCCCTTTAAAAAGAGACCTCAGTGAGCTGGGCCCTCTCTTCTGGTTTGTGAACGGGACCTGAAGAAGCTCTTCTGGTTCTTGACTGGACTTGGAGGAGGTCTGGAGCTAGTGAGACTGTTCCACATGGCGAATGTTAAGACTGAATCTTTCTAAACTTCCTTTTAATAGAGACTCTGTGGCTGAAGCTTTTGATTAGTTCACCTTCGAGGCCCTTCAGGCCTCTGGCTTTCCAGCCTTGGAATCAAGGCCGGATTTCCCTCGGCTGAGGGTTCATTAGATCTACCTAGATTGAACTAGGGGATCAGAGCAAATTACCTGCTGTGTTAGATTGCTTATCCTATCTTATCCTCTCTCTTATTTCCTTATTTCTACTTCCTCTTCTCATTTGTAAATAAATTTCCATAAAAGTCATTTTACCTTGAGATTATTCTTTAATTGGGGACTGATAATTGTTCAATCCCCTAGCGACCAACCTTTTAATATTTACTCAATCAAAACCCCTTTTTACCCCTTACAGTATCCAGTCTTCTAATACCTCATCAACTATACTTGGTAAATGGCTTACATTAACTTAACATCAGCCAAGATAAAAATCTCCCTCTACTCTTAAAGTTTTCCCTCTAAGAACAAGGTTTGAGACTTAATGAAGTTGCTTTGAAAGAGATACCACTCTGTTGTCACAGGCAGAAAAGAGTGACTAAGTACTTAGTCATGTAAAGCTAGACAGGGGAAAATTAAAAGACTAAGTAGATATAGCAGAATGGAGAGGAAAACCACCCAGCTAACATTCAGATTTAAAAGCTGACTTTGTAGTAGTATAAAATTTACTTGACTTAGTCACTGCAAAATTATGCTCACACTGAAACGAGTATGTAAGAAGCTCTTTAAATGGATTTATGTAGAAAGAATGACAAAACTTCAGAGTTGGAAAAATCCTAATAACAGCAACAACTAACACATATCCTCCTTTTAAGGTTTGCAAAATACCTTATATGATGTATGTGTGTGTGTGTGGCATATACATATATTTCAACTTGTGGATACACATACACACACATAGTCACCTGATCCTCATAACATCCCTGTGACATAGGTAAAGGAATTAACCCCATCTTACCAATGGGCAAACTGAGACTCAGAGAGCTAAAATGACTTAACCACTGTCACAAAGCTATTAAATGCCAGTCAGGAAATGGACCTAGGTCTCTCCTGACTAAAAGTCTAGCTGTCACACCTCTTAATTCTGTGGATAAGACCAATAAATTAAATGACCTGTCCAAGGTCACAGTACCAGGATTAGTGGCAGAACCCATATTTATGTCAAGCAGTTTTGAAATAATACATTTTCCACTGATATTTTTCATTTTAATAGGCAGTATCTTTTTAATTTAGTGCTGTAATCAGAAACTCATAAGAAAAGTGAGAATATCTGTAGTAAATGAGATCACTAAATTAGTAAAATTATTAAAAAAATAGTAAAATTCAAAATATGAATCTAATAGATTCTTACATTCAGGAAAAGACTAAGTATTTCCTAGGTGAGGCATCCATGAGGCTTAAATTGACCAAAAGAAAAAAACATAGAGGCAGAATTGAGCTCAGTGTGAAATCTCAACAAGCAGTGACTACCATCATAGTTCAATCAACTCGTATTTATTAAGAATCTTCTATGTGCTAGGCACAGTGCTAGGTACTAGGATACAAAGACAATGAATAAAACAATTCCTATTCGAAAGGAGCTTATATTTCAACAAAGGGGACAATGAAGAAATAAAAGCACATAAAAAAATAAAGAGAATAAATACACAGAGGAGTTAAATGTGAGGGTCTTTGAGAAGAAGGCATTAGCAGTTAACAAGACCTAGAAAGGTTTCAGTGCTTGAATTGCATTGCAGAAAAAGGGATTCTATGCAGAGGTAGTAATAGGAAATGCATTCCACCCAAGGACACATTCCATACATTACAATGCAAAGGCATAAAGCCAAAACACAAGAGTGTCAGTCCAGAGGAACAAAGAGAAGGCCAGTTTGGTGAAACTGAGGAGTGTAGAGGTGGAGTGATGTACAGTGAAGCTATACAAAGACAGCTTAAGGCAGGATTGTGAAGAGCTTTAAAAGTTAAATAGAAGGGTCTCTATTTTATCCTAGAGGCAAGATGGAGCCACTGAAGTTTACTGAGCAGGACAGAGCCATGGGTCAGATCTTCAATTAAGGAAAATCATTTTGGCAGCACTGTGGAGAACAGAGTGGCATATGGAGAGATCAGAGAGGGAAATCAACAAGGAGACTTTTGAAATAATCTGGTTGAGAAGTGATAAGGGCCTGAATTAAGCTGGTAGTGGTGTGAATAGTGAGAAGGGACAGAATCCAAGAAATACTGAGGATGTTTGCATCTTTTTTTAAGATTAATTTATGGGATTTTTCTCCTTGGGATAAATCTGTTTTATTTTTGGTTGCATGCCTCATTCTATCCTCCATCCACAATTAGAGTACAATCCCTCCTTACTTCCAGAACACTTTAACAAAGGTTTATTTTGCCCTAACAGAACAAGAATTTGCAACAAGTTCCAGTGACTTGTCAGTGCCTCATTTTGTTCCAACAATGAACCTGAATGAAAAGTACTACCCTTGAAGCTCCAACAGTCACCCAGTCTGTACAAGAAGCCTTTCCAGGTTGGTAGAAATATCTGACAGAACTTTGTAGACGCAAAACCTTTAAGCACCAGAATCACTTCTTTGACAAGCACCGTCAGAACAGGATTTTAGTAAAGACTTGGGACAGGTTGCAATTCAAGACAGAAGTAGGTGTGCAGGATTCACATTAAGAAAATAATGGATCTCTGAAGTATGGAGGCATAGTTTCCTAAACCTCTAAGCTAGAATTATCCTCATGAAGTACTACTGTTCCTTTAATGAAAGAATGATGTGCAGCAAAATCAAAATTAAATATGCTGGTATTATTACATTAATAACACATTAATAACACATTATCCACTAGATGGCAACACAAGTTTCACAACTGAAGAAATTAACTTTCTAGCAAATGGAATTTACACTTTGTCTTTCAAAGGCTTTAAAAGTCTCTCTCACCTTCCTTTTTTGGTCCAAAATCAAAGGTTCACTTAAAACTAATGGTATTTTAACCAGAAGTAATCTTCCTTTAAAAAAAAAAAGTCTTCTAAATGGGTACAAGTAGATTTTAAACTGTAGCACTTAAGGTCGGTTCAATACAAAGGAAGTTGAGCCCGATTGCCATCTGTTATCACAAGCAGCTTGCACAGCTTTGTTTATACATGATGAGTACAGTACAGTTGGACTTGCTTTCCCTCCCTCCTAGCCCAAGCATGCATTGTCAGACAAAAGCCCTGCCATAATGCAAGGAGTACATTTCTCAAAAGACAACCGCTGCTTTAAGTATATAAAGAGTTCAAAGCAGTTGACAAGTATACTTTTTTTATCACAGCAGTTGCTTGACTTACTGAAAAACACCAAATTACAGTATTTTTGTTCTCCTAGAACACATTGCACTTGCAACAAAGAACTAATTGATTATGAAACACTGGGCACTGATTTGCATAATTTGCCTCTGCAAGAAACTAGCTTTGTGTAAGATGAAAGAGACTCCAGTAGGCCTCTATGGAATGTTGTAGAATATTCCCTTTAACACAATATGATTATTTTCAATCAATCAACAGGCACAGCATGATGTTCAGCTTATTATGCCACCAAAAACATAGCTATAGCAACCACTAAAGTCCTCACACTTGGAAACTACTGATAAACAAGTTTTTACAGGTTTTAATGGTTCACATTACCAACAAAGTTTAACTTGATATTCTAGTCAGCACAACTTAATTTTAATCCTCTTCACCTAGACTGATAAATATATACATCAACACCAACAATCTTTAACATTTTAACTCTAACAATATAACTTTTCTATAATGAAGAAACAATTCATAATGTCACCGGGCCACAAATTTAGAATTGGAAGGAAACCTGAGAAATCACCTAACCCAACTCTTTCATTTTACAATGAGGAAAACTGAAATTTCAAATCAGTAAATTACTTGTCCAAGATCATATAAGTAGTGTTAGAAGCAGGATTTGAACTTCAAGTCCTCTGACTCTAAATCCTGTACTTAAAAAAAAACAAAACCCTTATTTTCTGTCTCAAAATCAATACTTAAGTATTGATTCCAGGGCAGAAGAATGGTAAAGGCTAGGTAATGGGGGTTAAGTGACTTGCCCAAGGTCACACAGCCAAGAAATGTCTGAGGCCACATTTGAACCCAAGACTTCCCATCTCTAAGCTTGGCTCTCAATCCACTGAGCCACCCACCTGTTCCTCTAGTACTCTTTCTATTATACCCTGGTACCTAAATCTGCCTCATGTCAATCCTAGGTTAATACTTCCTAGTGAATCTTTGTTACCTCAAAATTTCACTGAACTACCACTAAAAATCCTGATGATATTTTGGTCTATGATAAAGTCTATCCAAATGTTGTGGCTCAGATGTGATACAAACATTTCAAAGGTTCCTATCCTAACATTTTCTTTGACTGGAAAAAAAAAGCATCTCTACAATGAAGAAGACAGCCACTTAGAGATATGCCACCTAAAATGGGAAATTTCTTGTATGCTAAAACCCAAAGGCCTTTCTGTTGGAGAAGTAGTTGTTAAACATCTAGATAGATGGTTAATAATTATGTCATTCTGACTTTCTCACTACACATATCCAAACAATTGCTAAATCTTTTCATTTCTGCCTTTAAAACAATTCTTACATACATCGTTTTTCCTCCACTCACAAATGGCTACCACCCAAATTCATTAAGGCTGTATTAGCTCCCACTTAGACTACTCGAATAGCCTCCTAATTGGTTTCTCTACCTCTGGTCTCCCACCATTCCAATCTACCTTCCTCAGGGCCACCAAAGTGAATTTCTTAATGTGCAGGTCTGGCCATGTCATCTTTCTCCATCCCCAGTGCTAGTGGTTACCTTTTACCTCTAGGATCAAATATAAACTCCAGTTTGGGATTTAAAATTCTTCACAATCTAGATCCTTTGTACCTCTCCATGGCCCCCACAAACTCCACAGTTTAGTTAATCTAGACTTTTTCCTGTTCCTACCACACAAAACTCAAACTTATGTCTCAGTCTTCGCACTCACTGTGCAAATTATTCAATGACTGGTATGCACTTCTCTCTCCCCAATACCTTTTGGAATCTGGGATTTTCCTTTTGGAATTTTCTTCAAGACTCAACTTAACCATTGCTTTCTGCCCGTTATTTTTTTTTTTTTATGGTCTCTTCATCCTCTACCCACAGCTGGGAGTAGTTTTCCATCTCCAGGCTTCCTTGTATCTGTTTCACATATACCAATATTTGTACATGTTGACTCCCCTGACTCCAAGGCAGGGCATAAAAGGTACTTAATAAATGCTTGTTGGCTAACTGATTAATGTCACTCTATCCCAGATTTCAACTAAACTTTATGATTTTTTTTAAATCAGCAGTCTTCAAAGTGAGGCATGGAATAACTTCAAGGGAGCATGTGTATAATCAATCATAGAGAAGAAATATGGGTTTCTTCCACTGCCCCCCAAATAACCCATCCTGGGCTTGTCTCCAACACAACTATTCTACTTCTTTCAATATTCCTCCTGTTGTGGGCTGGGCCTGCCATAGCTTGGACCCTTGGGAGGTTTAAGTTTGATATTGAAACAAAATAAGACATTTGAAGATCATTGAACACTTACCCAAAGGAAATTACTTAGCTATAGTAGGAGAAACCTAGTCATCAAAGATAGGCATTGAGGACACCTTGAGTTGATTCAGCTGAGCAAAACTTTGTTGTCTGGGTTGCCTATCATGATCTAGCTGCCAAGCATCTGAGAAAGTGCTGGGAGCTCCGCATTGCTGTTTAGTCCTCAGATGACAAAGGATGTGATGTCAACAACTTGAGCTTTTAGTACCTTGGGCTAAACAAACCTTGAATGGACCTTCTAAGGAACAGCTAGCCCTACTTGCATAAAAGCAGGGGTTAGGCTACTGCTCTTATTACTAACTCCTCAGGAAGGTTGTAACTGAAATCTGACCTAGGAATCAGTAGGAGCTATATGGAAAATTTCAATAACATCACACATACACAACCCTTCATTGAAAGTCAAAGATAACTTGTAAGATTAATACATGTATGTTAGAGAGTAGCACACAGGACAGACATGGACAATAATTACAAAACTTTCCTCTCAAAACCTACCCTTTTCCCAAATTTTCCTATTTCATTGGAGGGTACCCTTCTAGTTTCCCAGATTCTAAACTAACTCATTTTCCTTGACTCCACAAAAATGAAACTTTTCTCTTCAAATTTACGCGTGCTCTCTTGATTGCCAAACAAGGGGGCCTCTATTCAATCTTCATCCATTTTGACCTCACTGCAGCCTACTATATCCTGCAAGATATTTATTCTCTTCTCTTTTCTGGCTTGTCATAACATTCCTTTCTCTTGGTTTTCCTCACATCTATTTGACCACTTCTCCATTTCCACTATTACACCATTATCAATATCAGCTTGATAGTGAAATGCATAAAGTGCTAGGCTTAGAGTCAGGAAGACCTGAGTTCAAATGCAGTCTCAGACACTTACTAACTGTGTGACCTTGGGCAAGTCTTTTAAACCCTGTTTGCCTGAGTTTCCTCATCGATAAAATAGGGGTAATAAGAGTACGTGCCTTGCAAGGTTGTTATGAGGATCAAATGAGATAATATTTGTAAAGCATTTAACACAATGCCTGGCACATAGTAAATGCTATATGTGTTAGCTATTATTATTATCATAGCTCCTAATTGGGGGTGTTATCAATATATATCTAGCTATATATATATATATATATATATATGATTAAAGTGTCAATCCTAGTGTCTCTCTTGAGCTCCAATATCACATCATTAACTGATTAACGGTCTCAGAGACACTTTAAACAAGATGTCCTATAGGCATTCAGACTCAACAACCCCAAATAAAATTCATGATCTTTCCCCTAGCCTGCCCCTTTACTAAGCTGTATTTCTGCCATCCGTGTTTAAAACTCTGGCATTATTTTTGACTCTTCAGTTTCCTTCAACTGCAGATATTTAATCAGTTACCACATCTTGTCATTTCTACTTCAACATCTCTTATTTCTCTCCACTCAGATCACCACCACCTTAGTAAAGGCCCTCATCACCTCTCACCTAGACTATTGCAATAGTTTCTTAAGGAGACTTTTTTTTAACCTCTCTAATCTATCCTCCACATAGCTGACAAAAAGGACTAGTCTGTGTCACTCCTCTACTCAGTCAACTCCTATCAGTCCCTATTGACTCAAAGATCACATAATTATTTCATCTTTATTTAAACCTTTCAAAATCATTAATTTTTAATGTTTAATAACATCAGTAGTAAATTAACATCTGGATATATGATTCAAAAAGAAGTAAATATACATATATTAGGAATACATGAGTAAATTTTTTTTGCTCTTCAAGGTGAAGGATCAGACGTTTGCAGATCACTGTTCTAAATGAACTGTTTAATAGTCTAGTGAACCTGACTGAAGGAGACACATCTAACAACTGTAGAGTTAGTGTCATAAAAATGCATACATATTAATCTTATAAGCATCTTTGACCTTCAATCACAAAAATCTTACAAAACAGTGTATTGACTGATAGGTTTTTATTTTATATACTTGAGTTCACAAATACCCATAGTCAGCACTGAAATGTAACATATTTTTATTACAAGTACACCCTAAAAACATTTTTGCAGACTAAATACAAACTAGATAATGTATCTTTGGCAACAGATTTTTCTAACTATTCTGTTACCATATGGCCTAATTCTGATTTATCACTTGACTCATCACAAACCTTTTATAACTCAGGTCTCTTGTTTAGACAAGCATAATATATTTGTTGTTCATGTACCTCAAAGGATACTATGAAAACTAACATTTGAAACAACAAAGTAACAATAAAATAGAATTAATTCAACAGGTAGGAGTAGATTTGGGAAATTATTAAGTATTTCAAGTATATTTAAATTGTTCTCCATTATATTTGTATAGTGTTTATATACTACAAAAATTTCAAATGGGAAAATCTCAACTTTTTTGCAAAGAAAGTTAAGAGGAGGGGAAAGTTGGGTAGCTCAGTGGATTGAGAGTCAGGTCTAGAGACAGGAGGTCCTAGGTTCAAATCTGGCCTCAAACACTTCCTAGCTGTGTGATCCTGGGCAAGTCACCTAACCCCCCCCTAAACTCCCTTGTTGCCTAGTCTAGTGATGGGCAAACTTTTTAAAGAGGGGGCCAAAGGAAAGGAAATGCTCATCTGTCAGTCTATTTCTAAGACAACTCTTTTGAAGTTTCATTGTATTGTATCCTCATTGTATTCGTCAGATTAGGAATAATGTTATGTGGGGATAGAACATTTCAAGGGGCAGCATCTGGCCGGCAGGCAGTAGTTTGCCTATCACTGGCTTAGCCCTTACCACACTTCTGCCTTAGAACCAATAAATAGTATTGATTCTAAGGCAGAAGGAAAGGGGTTTTTAAAAAAGAAAGTTAACAAGAAAGACAAAAAAATGTGAACTAGATGTTTCCTCAAATCCCTATGACCTCTTAAATCTCTCTAAAACAGAAACCGTACACCAAAGAAAAAAACAACTTCAGCTGTTTCCATGGTCAAGGTTACTCAGAATCCAAAAGAAGGTTAAAAAACAAAATACAAGAGCTAATACTCACTGACTCTGAGTTCACTCAGCACCCTTTCCCCATCTCTCACACTAAATGAAGGACAATGTAGAAGAAAAGCAAAAAATGTTAAAATTAAAAGAAAATATGCTAACTAGCTAGGGGCAGCTAGGTGGTACAGTGGGTAGAATGCCAGGTGTGGAATCAGGAAGACCTGAGTTCAAGTCCAACCTCAGACACTTACTAGCTGTGTGACCCTGAGCAAGTCACTTAACCCTGTTTGTCTAAGTTCCTTATCTTTAAAATAAGCTGGAGAAGGAAATGACAAACCATTCCAGCATCTTGGTTAAGAAAACCCCAAATGGGGTCATGGAGAATCAGACATGAATGAAAAACAAATTATGTTTGTTTATTTGCTCGCTGTGCAAATAAAACATACTGATCTCATAGACAAGATATAAAGAGAAATTTAAGGATCATTGGTCTCCCAGAAGAATATGATAGGGCAAAAAAAACCTTAACACCATAATGAAGAAAATAATAGAATTGTCCAGAACTTCTGAACATAGAAATGAAATTTGAATTGAAAGAATTCACAGATCATCTCCAGAAAAAAAAGAAAACCAAGCCTGCAAACTCTAAGACACAGAGTGATTAAATTTAACAATTTAGTAAAGAAACAATAAGTTCTAAAAGCCATCAAGGGAAAGATCTTCTAATACAAAGGGAAAGACATTTGAAAAATGCAAGATTATTTTGAAACCACTAGAAAAAGAAAGAGAGAATAGAATAATGTATTCTGAGAATCATTGGAGCTAAGGAAGCAAACCCAGGGTGATTTATCCTGCAAATCTGATGTAGGTCAAAGGCAGCTGGGTAGCTCAATAGATAAAAGAGCCAGGCCTAGTCTGAGGAAGACTAATCTTCCTGAGTTCAAATCCTGTCTCAGAAACTAACTGTATGACCCTGAGCAAGTCATTTAACCCTGTTTGCCTCAGTTCCTTATCTGTAAAATAAGCTGGAGAAGGAAATGGCAAATCACTCCAGTATTTTTGATGAGAAAATCCCAAACTGGGTTATAAAGAGTCAGACATGACTGAAAACAACTCAATAACAAAAAATATAGGGCAAAAGAATGATGTTCAAAAATGAAGAAGAATTTAAAATATTTTTAGAAAGAAAACCAGAACTGAATAGATTACTTACTACAGAAATCCAGGAGGGGTGAACAAATGTGTCAGGCAAGGGCAGCAATAGCAACAGAGTGACAAAAGAGAGCATATTAAGGGACTTCTTCCCAGGCCTGAAGAAAGACCCTGGCACATCAAGTGTTAGCAATGAGAAGGTGACTTCTGTGGTCTCAGAAAGAGAATATTCTACAGAAGAGTTTATAAGGAATGAGGAAAGACTGAAAAGGGAGTTAAGGAAGGAGGTCTTATTTTAAGGTGTGAGGGAGTGGGACTGATGAATGCTCTTATGGGTGAAGGGAGATGAGGATCTTAAATTGAATGTGGCCTGAGGGATTTGGAACTTGAAAAGTCTACTTATCTGGGGAGATGAGTCCTTGGGGGTGAGGTAGAACCCCTAGGGGCAACTGGCACCTGAAGGAGTGGGAGAAAATGGACACGGGGAGATTTTCAGTTAAGTATACATACACACATATATTTTTAATATCAATAAGACATGGTATAGATTAATGGTAGTGGGAACCTTGTGGAGGGAGTGTCCTTTCTGATACCAATAATTGATAGCAATAATTAGCATTGTTCTGAGAGTGAGGCACAATGTAAAAGGAAAATCCAAGGGGTAAGTCCCACAAGGCAATGGCATTTGCCGCTAGAGAAAAGCCTAGAATGGATACTTTGGAAACTTTTATCTTGGAATCAATACTGTGTATTAGTTCCAAGGCAGAAGAATGGTTAGGGCTAGGCAATGGGGGTCAAGTGGCTTGTTCAGGGTCACCCAGCTAGGAAATGTGAGATTACGTAAAGAATACAGAGAAAAGAGAGAGATTAGGAGATGTTAGAGGACATGAATCAAAGAATAGAATCTAGAGTAAACAGAAAGAGATATTGGATAATAAAGTGATAGAAAACCTTTTTAATAAAGAGGAACAAAAAATGAAATCTTAAAAATAGTAAACAGGACTAGTTGAAGGTGAGGAAAGGAAGATATATCTACTTGACTGGGAAGAAAAAGGGGAAAGATATATAACCTTATAAAAACAGGAGAGAAGAGCTAATAAACTAATCCCCAGAAGACAGGTTGGTTGGTTCCTTCCTACTGGAAGAGGACCAAAATGACATCACTGTAATGCCTTTTGACTTGCACATAAATTGGATTTAAGTGAGTCAAAATTGCATAAAATTGTCAGTCTCAATCTCTCTTCCAGAGTCACTGAAGTTCAGTGGTAAGAAAAGTCAAGATGACCGATGATGGCTTAGGCTACAATGGATAACCTTGTCTTCTCCTAATTAAGCTTTAAGTGCTTCATTGTGCATGCTTCACAACTGCCTACATGTCTGTTGGAACAAATTATTCTCATCTACCCCTTCTGCTGAGAAAAGTTTTCATATGCTTAGTAGACACCCCCTAACTCACCAGCACTGAAATTGCTTTAGCCTCTTGTTTACCTCTGGGGTATGGCTGCTGCACATGCCACAGCTTCTTAGAGCCATAGGAGAGAGCTCAATGGCAAGTATACACCAGAGGGTGATGAGTAACCCTGAAAAGGACTTGACAAGCCCTCATACTAGAGGTATGAGTCTTCACTGAACACCCCATACAGTTCTGTTGAGGAAGTAGGAGTTTGGAGAAAGGAGGCATTACTGGGATAAAATGACTGGGAATGGTTGGAGGCAGAAGGACAGACTTGAATGAGGGGAGTCTCTAGATTAGAATATCCAGAAAGACTGTCAAATCTAATTTATTTTCACATTTCTAAAATCAGAATTTATTAAGTCCTGGTAATTAAAAATTCCATTATATTAGTGACACCAGTAGACTGTGTGATTCTGGGTAAGTCACTTAACCTCTTCAGTTTCCTCAACTGTAAAACGAATATAGTAACATCTTCCTGGGTGGTTGTGAGAATCTAATGAGACAGCCTGGCATGAAATAGGTGCTATATAAATGTTTATTCCTTTCCCTTCTCTTTCCCCAAATCTTGGTGCCATTCAACCTAATAAATGCCTCTAAGGATGTGCCAGTCTATGTGTCTTTACTGGTTATGATTCAGAAAAGAAGTTCTCGCTATCAGTCTTCACACTGGTTCAGTGAAAGATGAAGAGATCTTTCTTGTCAATAAAAACTGCAATAATAGCAAAGATGTACAACCCCCTATTATTGTACTCTAAGAACTATCAGGACCATAGTTGAAACCTCCTACAAACATGTGTTTTCTCTCCTCTATCAAAGTGGGCTCCTTGAGATCAAGGACTGTCTTGTTTTTCTGTTTGCATTTATAACACTTAGGAAAGTGAATTTGTACATATTTGGTGCATCATAAATGCTTTTTCATTCAATCATCATCTAACCCTTCAATCTCACAACTTGTAAAGTGGGGACAATACTTGTACTAACTATATCACAATATTACTGTGAGGAGAGCAATTTGAAAACTATAAATGCAATATAATTCTATCCCTAAAAGTAGAGGAGTTAAGTATGGCACAATCTGTTCATAGTGAACCTATTATTGCCTCCTAAGAAATCAGTACTTTCTCTTCTAAGGGTTCCTTAATCCATCTGCTTTAACAATCCATTACAGACTTTTTTCCAGGGAAATTACTTGGTTTTGAAAATTGAGACATTTGCCTGATTTTAGTCTTTAGGCTTAATCACCCATTAACTCTGGGTGTCCTCACAGGGTTTTCTCTGTCCTGAGCCCTCTTCTCTATTTCTTTCTTTCTTTTTCTCTTTTTACCTTCCATTTTAGAATCAATACTGTATATTGGTTCTAAAGCTGCATACTGTATGTTGGTAAATTCTGTATATTGGTTCTAAGGGCTAGGAAATGGGGGTTAAATGACTTGCACAGGGTCACACAGCTAGGAAGTATCTGAGGTCACATTTGAACCCAGGACTTCCCATCTCTAGGCCTGGTTCTCAATCTATTGAACCACCCAACTGTCCCCTATTTTCTTGATATTATTTTGCTTAGTGATCTCCTCAGATCCCAAGGATTCAATTATCATCTCTATGCTAATAATTCTTCAGTCTTCTTATCTAGTCCTAGTCCCTTGGCTGACCTCTGGTCTTGCATATGCAATTACCTATTGGACATCACAAACTGGATGTCCCATAGACGTTAAATTTTACGAGTCCAAAATTCAACTAATTCTCTTCAAAATTCTCCTCTCTTCCTAACTTCCCATCTACAATTTCTCTTTTCCAATTTCTCTTTTTCTGCTGCTGGCACTTCTATCCTCCCATTCACTCAAGCTCACAACCTAGATGTCATCCTCTACTCCTCACTCTCTCAAACCCTCCATATCCAATTTTACCTTTGCAACATCTATTGCACAAAAGCTCTTCTTTCCTCTAATACTGCCACCACCTTGGTGCGGGTCCCCATCATCTGGACTAGTACAATACTCTGCTGTTTTGTTTGTTGGCTATCAGCCTCTCCCCCACGACCTCCCCACTTAGCTATCAGAGTGATCTTCCTAAAGTGTGAGTCTTGACCATTTAAATTCTCTTCCCGCGCCCCCCCCCCCCCCCCCCCCCCCCTCAATAAACCCAAATGGTTCCCTATCACATCCTGGGTCAAATATAAAAATTCTTTCATAGTCAAAATCCTTGATATTTTGGCTATTTTTCTAGTCTTTTTATACTTTATACCACTCCAAATATCCTACAGTCTAGTGATGATAGCCTCCTTGTTTCTTAAACTAAAAACACCCAACTCCCAAACCTGGACTTTTTCGCTGTTGCCCATGATTAGAGTGCTTTCCTTCTTGGCTTCCTTCAAGTCCCAGCTAAAACCCTATCTTTTAGAGGGTACCTTTCCCAATCTCCCATAATTCTAGTGCTTTCCCTTTAAAAATATTTCCAATTTATCCTTTATATATCTTGTTTGTACATCACTGCTTACATATTCCCTCCTCCATTAGAGTGGGAGCTCCTTGAAAGCAGCCACTGTCCTTCTGTATCCCCAGCTATTGGCCCAATGCAGGTAATTAATACATGTTTACTCCCTGACATGCTTCTTAAAAGAACAAAAAGCAAACATTTCTGTTTCCCATCACATTAGGGTTGGGAATGATAATAATTGCCCTCAGTTGCCATAATACAATGTTTTAGAAAGAAGAATGAACATCAAGAACATGGACCAGAAAATAAAGTAGACTAAACATCTCATAACAAACACCAAGATTCATAATGAAGTATTTTAGTAGGCACATTTCTAACAATGTTGATCATTCTTTAAATTTAACCATGGAATTAAAGATTATAGAAATACATTTTTGGACATGGACAACATTAGAATTTGTTTTACCTGACTATATATTTGTTACAAGGCCTTTGCTTTTCTTTTAAGTTGAGGGAGAATGAAAGGTGGAGAAAATAAAGGTATATAAATTGAAAAAATTTTTAAAGAAAAAAATTAATCAAAGAGAATATGTGGTTGATTGTACCCCAGGTGGGAAAGGATATATATGATCATGTTTGTGCCAAGGCAAAAGACAGTGTTCAATGAGGAAAATTATTGTTAAAATTGTTTCGATCTTGACTTTTACATTTTAAGAATTGTAATAACTATTATTATATTAATTATAAATTATAGTAATATAGGTATATTAATTATTTAATTATAATAATAATTAAAATATAAACCAGATAAGAATAAAAGGTTAACACAACCTTCTAGAATTTACAGCCCAACACAACACAACAGGATAAAGCAATGAAAAATTTCATGTATCTTGCTAGTAAGGGCATATTGCTGATGAGTATCATGAGTGAGCATGATACATAATATATATATATATATATTATGACAAAGTTTATAACAGAAAGTAACAACTCCTTTTACAAAGTAAATCATTAAGCAAAAGTTTTACATACAGTATGTTAAGGACAAAAAGGTTGAGAATTCAACAATCCTGTTCAACAAACCCTGATTAAAGTCCTACTATATTGCAGGCATTGTATTAGGCCCTGAGGAGACTGACAAAGATAAAACCGTCCCTGTACTCAAAGGCCTCATCTTTGTAACACATGTGTAAAGAAGTGGCCGTTTATTATTAAAATGAAATAGTCATTTGAAAGCATTAACTTGCAAGCAAATTTATATTTTTGCCTCACCCCAAAATCACAAGAAACTCTTTTTTTACATGAGTTATACATTCAGCCAAAACAAGAAGGCTATTAAGTACTGGTTAAAACCAAACCAAACCAAAACAAACAAAAAACACCTACAAATAAAAAGAACGTTGCAAACTAAAATGACCAATTAATTTGTCACTAAATTCTTAGGATTTAGTTTTCAGCAGGGAATTAAATAATATACATCCTCACATGCTGTTTTATATGCCTATATATACATATATACATACACACACTTGCAGGTCCACAAGATAAGACTTTTCTACTTGTGCATATTTATTCCACTAGGTGGCGCCATATGCAGCATAGTGCTCGGAGTACAGTAGAGCAAAATGACAACAGTCTGGTTTTAAGATGATTTGTCTCTTGAGGATATACATTTGGTTTTGTTTTCTACTGCAAAGTTAGAGTTCTTAAGACAGGTCAAGCAGATCAATTGCTCTTGTAATCTGAAACTCAAAAACGCAAGTAATATCTAAACAAGAGGACAGGGGTGGCCCTGTGAAGGAAAAACTAAGAGCCAGGAGACAGTCAGCCTGGCTACCTCTAATCTCATCATCAAAACTGTTACCTTGTTCAGTTTCTGCTTTACATCAGCAATAGAATACAATAGCAGGAGAAATTCACATAAACAGTACAAAGAAAACAATATATTAGACCTCCATTTTGCCTTATGGATGCACACAATTTAGAAAGTTAAATAATTACCAAAACATAAATTTGTTTTCTAACATTTAAACCCAAAGCAGAAAGCTTCATATACTATAAAATGTGATTTTTAAAAGGAAAAAAAGGAAAAGTGAACCTTTTATCATAAAGCAATTGAAAATAGAGATCTCCCCCCAAATTTATCTTAGCTCTGAAGAGAAATTTAAAATGGGCCTTGTCTGGTACAATCAAATTCTAACTGAAATCCAGATTCATATTTCATAACTCCATATCCTGAAAAAATGTGCATTCCTTTCCCTAATTGTGGTCTTTTTCGAAGTAAATAAGGCATGAAACTTAAAGCACTTCACGTATGCACAAAAATTCAGGCTTTTTATGTGCCTTTGTCTATTACATACTAGATTACAAAACATTCTTAAGTTTCTTTGTCAAGAATGGAAATATAAATTGTAGGGGTTTATAAATTGTGAAAAAGTTTTATAAAATAAACATTATAAGATAAAACCAAACTATCTTGTTACCTGATTTTTTAAATAAAATAAATTAGCAAGTTACTGATAAAGCATCTAATAGCAAGCAACTTTCTCTTCATTCTTTCAAATCCAGACATGTATGCAGAAAAAAGAAAGGGTCAATCCTAATATGTACTTGAGCAATTTTTATTTTTGTAATCGCACAATCTTTTTTTTGAATTTTGCATTAGTAATTGCTGACTTTACTTAGCCATAAAATTGTTTATACCCAGTTTTGATTTTTTACATGCTTGAGCTCAGTTAGAAAGCCTGAAAACCTTAATTATAGACATTATTGAAATTCCCCTATTAGACAATTTTTCAGATTATAAAATTAATGTTTTGAAACATAAACCAAAAACATAAAATATGTTAACATTAAAGAATTTCACTTTATTGCTTTATCTTGTTTTACCAATTATGAGATCCTCTAAAACTTAACACCATACTTTTGTTTCTTTAGGAAATATTTAGCAACACAATAGATTCTTAAAACTGAAATCTCACAATACTGAGGAATCTCTCTGGAAATATAAGCATAAAAAGCAGTACTTTTAAAAAACAAGTGAATATTTTGTAAAGGTATGTGTTTATAAAAGACTTTGTAAAAGGTATGTCTTCTATTATGTCAACATATATTGAAAACTAATTTGAATTTCATAATGATTCAGGTAAGAGTATCTAGAAAGAAAATATTAAATTTTATCCAAACTCAAAAAGTGAACCCTACTGATATTAAATGTTAAAAAATTGTTGCTTTAGCTCTGAAAAAAATTTAAAAATATTTAACTATGTACTTTTTTAGTACTGATCCACTAATTTTTAAAAAAATTAATAAATGTACCAAATATTTGCTAAGATTCTATATTAGATAGACATATTTAATATAAATTATGTCTGCTAACAAAATAGGAAAAAACTTTTAATATATGTATATATTTTCAAACAGTTATGACAGAATAAGTCAGGGGATGGTTTTAATCTCATTGGCATGAAATTACATATTTTGTCTTTTAAAATGTAAGGAAATGTGTATGACTTCTGTCTTGACAAAAAGGGGCATTCTGAGAACTAAAGATTTAAATCAATTCTAGGCCTAAGCTGCAGTTATATCAGATTCTATTTCTCTTTTCAAATAGAGCTAAGCTTCTCTTCCTTTTAAATCTGCATTTTTTTCTCTATCAGAACAAGCTGCTAAGAGAAAATAATAAACATTACATTTGATTTTAATAGAGTTTACCAATTTGTTTTTTCATGTTTATCATCAAACTCTAATCACAACTTTCCCAAACATATTTATATTTTCACACAATTGTCCAAAACCTCCCTGACTAAAATAAAAAGCCACAAAAATTGTGGGAAATGTTTCAGATGAAAGATAAAAGCAACTTGGTCCAAATGTGCATTTGCAATAATCAATGTTTACTTCTGTTGTTCAAACACTCGGCTTTACAGCACATTCAATAACTGCATTAAACTTAATTTGCTTACATCCTTTTTTTAAAAAAAAAAAAGGCAGTTTTTAGCTCTCAAAATCTAAACTAATTTAATGCAAAGCATTCATGGATTAGGAATGTTTTAAAATATGAGCATATTTAGTCTCAAAGCCCATCAGATGCAATACCAGTGCTCTTACTTCTAAACCTTAGTTTGAATATTTAAAATCTGTATAATAAAATGAGAATACATTATTGAATATAGTAACACTTGTAATTATGTTAAATGAAAATAAGTAAATAGAATCAATGAAATACTGCAGAGTGGAAAAAAGAAATTACTAACTAAATCAACTAATTAAATTTAGTTATGTCTTCTCCCTTCAAATCTTTCACAATAAATCTTTATATTTTTAGCTGCAAAGCTAGAGAGATTTTTTTTATGACAGAGATCATTGAAATGACCTGGAAGGGCATTTTGGTACTCTTGCTTAATGCTACTTAGAAAAACTTCACTAGATATTTTCAAATACTCTTTGTTGCATACATTTCCAAGAAGGCCTCTGATATAACTCATAAACCAAATTATTTGGATGCAGAAGTTTCCCTCACAAAGGTAAATCAAATATTTACTCTGCAGGTAATAATACAAAGGGAAAGTTACCAAAAGTAATAAATTCTTTTCCCCTAAAAAATGTGCATATCATTGAATAAAAGTCTTTGCACAAGAGAGTCTGTTTTTGAAGAATGTCACACTCCAGTCTTTCTGCCATGAATCCCATTTCATTTTTTAAAAATGAGGTCTATTTCCTGTAATTTTAGATATTTTAGAGTACAATTATTTTACATTTTTATAATGCCTTGGGGGTATCATTACAAATATTTTTATGTACTTAAACATAAGAAAGTAAAATTAAGTAATAGCTTCTCTTAAAGGGGAGCTGTCAACTCTCTCCTGAACAGCAAGTCTTTTTTTAAAAGCAATCTAGAGATTTATATCCCTAGTAACCATAGAAATTAATCTTAAGCTTAAGGAAAATTGCATAAAATGCTCTTTATTTAATTAAAATCAGAACACTGCTATTACAAATAAGGACCTTCTTTGAACAGAAAGAACTTTTTATAATGGCAGAATTTTGTTTTAAACTTAAGATGCCACCTCTTAAGGCAAATGAACGAATCTAACTACTAATTCCAATCAAACACTCAACTTTCTGTGCATTTAAGTTAATTAAAGCAATTTCTAAATAAGTAAGCTTGGAAGAATATGTTCATCTATTTTTTCTTCATGAATTAACTCAGAAAAAAACTAAAGCAGGGACTAGGCAAGAGCAAAATCAAATATATGCACTTATTCATTGTATGTATTGTATTACATACATTGTATGTAAGAATGAATAGAAAAAAGGAACAGCAAGGAATTAATTAACCAACAACAACTTTATGACACCATGGTAATAACTAATGGGAAAACCAGGGTCATCTTTATCAATAAAGGGCATTTGAAGCTGATATAATGATGTATATATATATATATATATACATATATATATTAAGATTTTATTGCATGTAATAACTCGAATTATATGTTTGTTGACCATTGCTTTTCAATCCACACATGCTGAAGGCTATAGCTAAAATTCTGCATTTAAACAAAGAGTATTTGGTCCAGTGTTTCCCTTGAAAAGAAACTGTTTAGATCATAAAAATCCTTCAGAGAAATGTTGTAAAAACCAATAATATTCCTTCATGTTGCCATATTATTATGACCATTTTAAATAGACATAGATAGGTACACACACACACACACACACACACACACACACACACACACACACACACACACACACAAATTCATTGGATGATAAATCTAAACTTCTTTTTGGAGGAACAGATACAATTTTTAAGTTAGAGATTTCCACTCACATTATGCATTGCTACCCATAAAAAGAAGCTTCTATTTTATAATTCTCTGGGAAATGGAATGAAAATAATGAAAAATTCAGGTTAGTGAATATTTTAAAGAAATTAATGATAGTGCAAGTCATCTTGCAAAATCAAATACTCGACACCCAATAAAAAATTACAAATCCAAAATAAAGGAGATAATGACAGGCCTTCTTCATTTTTAAGCTCTTTTAGAACTCCCTTCCTTACTCTTATCATCAGTGCCAAGTATCTATTAACACATTCTGTACAAGCACATACCCTCCACCTCCCTGCCTGCCACATCTGAGACAAGCATAAGAAAGCTACATGGTAAAGAACACAAACATATCCAACAATGGAAATCAAGTAGTTATGATATAATAATTTAAAAGAAGATGTAATTGTAATAATGTGATGTTTCCCTGTATTTAAAGGATTATATAAAAAACAATTCTCATTTACCAATTAAATTCCTGAAAAATTGTCTTCAGTAGTTAAAATTTGAACTTTTAGGGTCAAAATTTTTTTTCAGGAAAATTTTAAATTCTCATCATAACATCAAATTTCATACAGAATTTTCTAATTTTCAAAAGTATATAGTCTTAGCCATAACTATAAGAAGTACAGAATTCTAAGATTGGTGGGAGATGGGGGAGGAGGGGGAGGAGAGAAAGGAAAAAGGGAAAAGACTTCAAAAGTCAAATAGTCCAGTTACCTCACCTTAATAGATGATAGGTTCAAAGAGGTTGTGATTTGCTCTAGGTCACCCAGGTGGTTGGAGAAAAGGTCAAGACTGGAACAGGAACTCTTAATTTCCAGTTTAGCTCCTTGCAAATACACCATGATGATTGTTCTACTCCCCCCCCCCCAAAATGGGTCATTTTCTACTCCCTCTACCTTTAATTTCAATAGATACCCTTTTCACTACTCAGGTAAAAGTAAAATTATTATAGAAACACCAACTTAAAAATATGTTAAGCTCACTCACAGTAAAACAACAGAAATAGGCTACTTTTAAAAAATTATACTTGGGATCATAACAAATGGAATTATATTCTTTTTAAAAATCAATAGCATATATGGAAATGCACATCGGCCATGGGTGGGGGGACCTCGGGGGGTGAAGGGGAAAGTAGGAGCATGAATCATGTAACCATGTTAACTTTTCTAAAAAATGAATATTAATAAATGTTAAAAAAATAAAATAAAATAATTGGAAAAAAATCAATAGCATGTTACACAAAAAGAAAATATCAAATTATTAAACATACAGCTGACCTACTTTGTACCCCACTCCACCTGCCCAACCCTCTTTTAAACTACTACATATTATCGGGTCATAAGATTTAGAACTGGGTGGAAGCTTAGAGACCACTTCCTTCATGAAGCTTTGTAATTTTAAAGAAGGGCAGATCAAGGAACTAAAGTCACAAAATAAGGCCCTCCAAGAAAAAACAAAAGTTCTCAATAAGTTCTAAAATTAAGATGTTCTAGGGATAGGACATGAGAAATTTGAACTTGGATCAAATGTACTTACGTCTCTCCTAAACTAAATTTCCTTCATTGGTCTTCACTAGTATTTCTTTCAACATCATCAAAAAGCATTCACTAAAAACTATTGTATTCTGTAGCATGTTTTCACATAGTAAATTATTTATATGGAATTTTAATTTACCCGTAAAAGCAGTATATTAGTGCTAAATGAGACATCAGATATTAACTAGAGGCTCATGTCATTTTCATATTGAAACTGTCTTATGGTTTTGGCTGATTACAGTTTTAATTTCTTGAGTTTTTCTTTTGTCAGGAGATCAGGCTTATGTTATTAAACTTATATTAGCAAACAATTGGTCAATCACTCAATAATTACTTCCCTGGATATTTACTGGGTTGATACAATGTGCAAGGGATTGCAGGGAGATGCCAAATCCCAAACAAGGTACATGTGTACCCAGAAGCTGGAGATGAAATTTTAAAAAAAAGTCCCAAAGCTACTAACAATCAAAGCACAAAAATAAAATTGGTCAGTCACTGGAGTACCTAATCAATCCCTTTATGAATGTATTACTGACTAGGGTATCTCCCAAATAAGCAAGAGACAAGGATGTCTGTCCCCTGAAACCAAGTTGGGGAACAAGCTGAAATTTAATTAATGTAATCTACACAATTCCAACCGGTTCCAAATAAAGTTGTACTAAAACAGAAGGGAGATAGTCTGAACAGAGTCTAGAAAAAAGATGATAAAATTTAGAGCTGGTACAATATTTAGAAATTATCTAGTCAAACAACTTGTTTTACAGGGGATAAAAATAGTTTTCCTCTTGACAGGAGGGGAAGTTAAGATATTTGCCTAAGGTCAGATGGGTACTAAATAGGATCAAGATTTGAACATTTTGATTCTGAACAAAAGCTCTTTATGTAATAACAACACAAAGTGAAGGTATGATGCAGTTCATTCCCCCAAAGACCAAAGAGTTCATAGTCTATTAGTTGGATAATGCACCAACAGATAATACTGCACGACAAGTACAGTAGAGTTTCAAAACAAATTGCTTCTGAGATCTAAAGGGGAAGGTCAGTACAGAGAGATGAAGCAAGGCTTAAGAAGGTGAGACTTGAGTAGGACTTTAAAGTCTGTAAAAAATTCAACAATTCAGTTTTTTAAAAAACCTTTTTCCTTCTGCCTTAAAATCAATAGCATGTATTGATTCTAAAGCAGAAGAGTGGTAAGGACTAGGCAATGGGGGTTAAGTGACTTTCCCAGGATCACACAGCTAGGAAGTGTCTGAGGCCAAATTTGAACACAAGATCTTCCATCTCTAGGCCTGTCTCTATATCCTCTGAGCCCCTGAGCTTCCCCCTCAACAATGTAAAATTTTATCACATCCCTACTATTAGGTACTATACAGGGCACAAGAGAAAGGCTGAATTTTCTAAGAATAGGCAATAGGCAAAGCAAAACATATATGTGAATGCAATGCATGTTTTGGGGGCAGAGAATTATCCAGTCTGCTAGGAGAACCTAGTGGTTAGGGAATAGTAACGTAGGGTGCCCTAAAAGTCTTACTATTAAGTTATTAGAGCTTAAATTGCAGTTAAGACTTTTAGCACAACCTGAAAAATCAGTCTGGAAAATTATGGTGGCTTCAAGTTGTAAAAGGCTATGAATGTTAAGCAGAGGTTAATTGCAGTAGGGACTCTACTGAAGATTTTTGAGCTGAGAAGGAATATGGTTAGGTCTACATCTAAGTATGAATGTTCTAGAATTAGTAAGAAGAATTATTGCTGAGGGAAAGGAGCAAAGGCAAAAAGAGTTTTTAGGGAACCTCTGATATTCTAGATCAGTGGTTGCCAAACTTTTTTGGCCTACCGCCCCCTTTCCAGAAAAAATATTACTTAGCGCCCTCTGGAAATTATGAAACTATTTATTGAACTCAGAATAAAATATAATACAAAAAAAAAAGTGTGGCCATCACTGCTCCCCTGGATTGCTGCAGCACCCACCAGGGGGTGGTGGCGCCCACTTTGGGAATCACTGTTCTAGATGAATGGGCATCAGTAACTATACTAGGATGATGGCAATATAAGTAGAAAGGAGGGGTGGATTTGAGAGATATTACAAGAATATTCAGCTCATAGGACAATAGTAAAAATCTGACCCAGTTTATCAAATTTTCGTTTTGAACAAATGGTACTGGTTCTTTCAATAGAAAAGTCTTAGAAGTGTACAATGCTAATGCATCCAGCCAACCATTGACAGAAATTTGATTCCTTTATCACAAAACAAACTTTAACTTCATTAGATAAATGTCTACTGTGTACACAGCTATGTCCTAAGGTGAATACAAAGATTAAAGAGATTCTCCTCTCATGGAATAAGCATTCTAATAAAAGAATTCAACACATACACAAATAATTAAGATGCAAAATGTAAGACAGACTTGCAAGAGAGGTACAAGCCAAATGTCCCCCAACCTCAGAAGAAAGACTCATTACTGACTTGAGGAATCAGAGAACCCATCATGCAGGAAATGGCAGTGGAACCATGTTTTATAAGAGGGACAGGATTTCAATCAGTGGACTCTGAGGGAAGGAGAAGTAGCCTGAATAAAACCAATGAGGGAAAAATAGTCCAGGACCTCTAGCTTGGGATGGCTAGAACATAGTAAATGTGGAAGAGAGCAGAGTGAGATTAAGTCCAGATATGGAGAGCTTTTTCAATATTAGGCTCATTCAGCAATCCTAACTTCATCTGGGAAGTAAGGAGAAATCACTGACCATCTGATGTGAAAAAAGTAACAGTCCTGCATCAGTCATTTACTTCCTGAACAACCGTAAGAAAATCATCTTTACTCTCCAAACCTCAGCTTCCTCATTTGTAAAATTTGGATAATAATACCTTTTATTGCTCAGGACTGTTGTGGAACTCAAATGAAATGATGCCTGTAAAGCCCTCGGTAAACACTAAAAAGTGCCATACAAATGGCACTATATAAATGAGCTATTATTGATATTATGTCAAGATCTAAATCTAAGGAAGACTGCTCTAGAGGGAAGAGTGGAATGTGGGAACACAAGGCTATCAAAATAACCTGGGTAGGTGGTAATAAGTATCCTATGTGCCCTTTAACACTGCCCCAAATCATTTCTCTCTCTTCTCAAATTACAAGATGAAGGTTGGAGCTGTAGTTTCACTGCTATAGGGTACATCCTTGTGTGGTACTTCTCTCTCAATGTAGGCTGGCACCTTCTTGGCAGCTTAAGAGTTTGAAAGAGCTGCCTGGAACACTCAGAAGGTTACGTGATTTTCCCAGGGTCTCTCATAGAATATGTGTCAGAGGAAAGCCTGAAACCCAGCCAAGTCGCTCTGGCTCCAGGCCAGCTCTATAGGCCATGGTGCCTCTTAGATAGCCTTTACAATCTGCCCATTCTTTGGTGATTAATAACATACTGCTCTGACTTCTTATACTGGTGTCATATTTGCAATGCTGCTTAACTTTTATTCTATTAGATAGCAGCATGTTTGTCTTAGGTTCCCAACTGGACTGTAAGTCCCCTGAGGGCAAGGTATAGATCTTATTTTCTATATTCTTCAAAATGCTCTTGACCAGTAAATATTAGTTGATTAAAGAACTTTTCCTTCTTCCAATATCAAAGATTCCACAATTTTCCCTCTAACCCATGTGAGTCTCAGTTTCTTAATCTAAGGATGCTAGATAGACTAGATATAACCTTGAAGTCCCTTCTAGCTAAAATCCTTCCTAATGACTAACAAATTCTTTTTTTGAAATTTCAGTTCCCTCTAGTTCTTTTCCCTGTGAAGTATTTTAGTCATCTTCATAATAAATAACATTTTATCTAAGTAAAATGTCTTTAAGGCTTATTTTCTAAAGATTAAATTATCTTTAACCATTCACGATTATCATTCCCCATAAATGCTTTTCTTCTAAGTCATTATTGTTTTGTTCTTTCCTTCAGTCTAAAAGCAGGCACCATTCTATGAATAAATATAAATATTATGATAAATATTATTTATGAATTATGATAAATGTTATTTGCAGTAGAAATATTTATTTCAATAGTTTGAGTTTCAAATTTGCTGGAGCAACAGGCATCCTTGAGAGAAAGATAAGAGGCAATATGGGTGAGGCAACTCAAATTTCCACCACCACCTCAATCACTACTTCTCTTCAGGTCCTGATGGGAACAGCCCAGAGCCCTGAACTCAAGAGTCTTGGGAATGGTAGCTTCCCTCTCCTTCTCCTCCCAAATCACTAGACCTACTTCAGTTCCAGTCCCTAGCCATCACTGAGGGGAGAAATCACTGTGTAGAGAGTTCTACCTTCTTATTAACCCCAGTAGTACCAATTAACAGGTTATTGCAATAGTCCAGTAATGAAGTGATGAAGGTAAACAAGGTAGTGTCAAGGTCAGAGGACAGGAAGAAGCATACTATCACCATCGACTGTCACATGTAGGGTAGACAAGCCAGCCGAAAGCAGCAATACTCACTGAGGAAAAGGCTAGGTGAACTCTATAGTGCCTTTTCGCTCGTACAATAGTAATGTTACCTTAAACTATTTGCATCATTGATATTAGATTAAATCTGATAAACATACAGTATATTATAGGGTAAAATAAAAGTTCATAATAGAGGAGAAATATGGAGTTTTCTGGAATAAGCCTTGTAACATTCCAATGATAAGAGTGGTCAAGTTACTATGTGAAAACTTAAAATGTACAAGTTAAAAAAAATTCAAAATGTCTTAAATAAAGAAGGGATTGTGATAGTCTATATAGCCTTTGATGTAAGCTTCTTTTCTATGACTACAGACCAGAGGCATGGATGCTTTTCCATTAAAAGATCCAAATATTGCCAGGTCCCAGGGGAGCTTTGTGAATTTAGGCATATACTTAGTGTTAGGAAAAACTAAATTTAAAAAAAAAGTGAAATAGCACATGGGTAGAATAATTCATAATTTCTTTCTCACTCCTAAGTGAATTCAGGGAAAAGCCTAAGCTGTCAGATACCTCTAGTTCCCTATCCATGTCCCAACCCAGACTAAGAGGTAGCAGGGTTTGTAGGACCTCACAAAGACTAAGCTCCAAAACTTTAGTTGTACTCATTCCTTTAAAAATTCACTAAATCTCAGAACTTGTTTTTCAAATCTCACTTAATGGGAGAAAAATTAGGTCCACTTTCTCACATTTCTTTAACTATATTTCCTACTGTGATCTTTACTGCACATTTATCAGGCAGTACTCTACTATAATGGCATGTTTTCATACAGTACATCTCATACAGAGTTTCCATTTGAACCACAGAATCACAAAATAACAGAAGTTGGAAGGGACCTTAAGAGATCAGCAATGATCAAAGCAACTTTTACTTTTAAGTTGTATTATTGTTAGTCTTATTCACAATTTCAAGTCTTGAGTCACCCCCCACCCCAGAGTGTTAGGTCTCTATATAACAATATGCTATCTCAAAATAATCATCTGCCAAATTGATCATAGTCACTTTGAGTTTTGACCCAATATCTTTTACTCTTCCTTATCTCCTACTTCTACCATTATTCAACTTGTGTATAAAATCTTCATATCTTTGGGGGCAAACTATATGAATCTAATAGAAAAATAATAAATATGACTAGGCTATTGATAATTTTAATCTTGCTTTATTGATAATATTTTTATATTACATTCATTTATGTCCTGCCCTCTCCCCTACCCAGTAAGCCTTCCCTTGTGAAAAATTAAAGGAGAAGGGGCAGCTAGGTAGCTCAGTGGATTGAAAGCCAAGCCCAAAGATGGGAGGTACTGTACTGGATTCAAATCTGGCATTAGACATTACCTAGCTGTGTGACCCTGGGCAAGTCATTTAACCCCCACTGCCTTGCCCTTATCACTCTTCTGCCTTTAAACCAATATACAGTATTGATTCTAAGGCAGAAGGTAAGGTTTTTTTGTTTGTTTGTTTGTTTTTAAAGAAAAGATTAAAGGAGGAAAAAAAGCGATTCAATAAAAACTAACCTATACATCAACTCTGCCTGACAATATATATAAGAGTCTACATCCATTACATTATCTTAGAATTAGCAAGTGCCTTAAATCCTTTACAGGACTCAAACATGAAACTGATATTATTACTATGGCTATAAAGATTGATGGTTTTTACCCATAGCTTTTTGGATTTTTTTTAACATACTAAATAAATAACTTGCTGAACTGGTTGTTAAAAAAATACACATTAAACTATAAAAACAGTCAAGTAATAGGCTAAAAATGTATAAACCCTAAATGCTTAATAAGCACAAAGAAGAGATTCTTGAAATAGTTGTATGAAATGTGTGGGAAGCAGTGGCTTATATTCCCTTTCAACGAGGTGGTAAGAAGATTCCTTGATATTGCCATGACAAATTAGACTGTGTTGGAAAAGAAAAACTAAATGAAAATACCAAACCAAAGTAGGGTTTGGCTTACTAATGTTTCACACAAAAATGAATACTAAAAAGCCAGAATTTTAGTCAGATTTTTTCTGAGGGTTATAGTTACAATTTTCTTACCCAATTTATCATCTAGATTTGATCATAAAAATAGAGTGAAAAAAAGTAATAAATCATATTTAATAAAACAAAAGAAGTTCAACACTTTCCTTGTGGCTCTTCCTGAACGTGTCAGTTTCTGAGATGTTAGGTAAGAAAATAAAAATGACCCTTAAGATATTTTGGAAGAACTAACTCTCCTCATTTTCATTAGCAGCTTTGTTTGATTTTCAGTCTACCAACATCAGGCCTCTCCCAAAATACCGAAACCCCACACATACTGTTCAGTTTTCTTATATGTCCTTCCATTAGATTGTAAGCTCCTCAAGGGCAGGAACTATCTTTCTTTTTTCTTATTTGTATCCCTAGCACTTAGCACAGTGCCTGGCGCATAGTAAGTACTTAATAGACATTTATTGCTATATCTGTTGACTAACAGCTGAACAAGATCAAATACATGGACATCTATGCTAGAAGCTATACACACAATCTAAAAGAAAAAAATGGATTATTTTACAAAATATATCAGGAATGAAAAAATCATACATCCATTTTTTATAGTTTTGTAATATAGATATAATAATAATAATAATATAATAATATAATTAGCATAGAGAATAAAAGCTCTTTGTGCTTACTGTTTGGTGACTACAAAAAAGCATTTTATTTGGTACAGCAAAATAGCCTTTTGGACTCTTCTCCAAAAAGAAGTTTTATGTACGTCAGTATCATACAAGAATCCCTGATAAATGCAAATACAGTTAAAACTCAAGTTATTAACATTAAGAGATACAAAAAGGGAAAGATGATTAATTGACAAAGATGGTTGTCAAGTTAAGTCAACAAACATTTACTTATTTTTAAATTCTTACCTTCTTAGTAACAACTCTGAGATAGAAGGGCAAGAACTAGACAAACTGGGTTAAGTGACTTGCCCAGGTCACACAGCTAGGAAGCATCTGAGGCCAGGTCAATAAGCATTTATTCAGCACCTACTATGCTGAGCACTAGGGATACAAATACAGGCAAAAATAGTCTCTGTTCATAATGTAATGGGAGGAGACAAATATGAAAACAACTATGTCCTAACCAAATAGATAGGGGTGAAATTGGAGATAATTTCAAAGGGGAGGCACTAACAATAAGGGATATAAGGAAAGGTCGTGTACAAGGTGGGATTTGAAGGAGAGAGAAAATTCCAAACAAGAGGAACTGTAATGAAAATGCCTAGAGGGAAGAGACAAAAGTTATGTTTAAGGAAGAGCAAGGAGGCCAGAGCCATTAGATTACAAAATACATAACAAGAAGTAAGGTATAAGAAGCCTGGAAAGGTGGGAAGGGGCCAGGTAATGAACAGCTTTAAAAAAAAGGGGGGGAGGGGGAATTCTGGATTTGATCTTAGAGATAAAAGGGAACTTCTGGAGTTTATGGAAAAGGACATGAGCATAGTCAGATGGCACATCAGGAAGATTACTTTGATAGTAGGTTGGAAGACTGCAGAAAAAGAACTTTGAGGCAAGGAGATCCACCAGTAGACTATTGCAATAGTCCAGATGTGAGGTGATGAGGGCCTGCACCAGTGATGGCAGTAGAGAAAATGGGGGATGGACATGTGAGAGAGATTTCAGGGGTAGAACAACAGAACTTTTCAACAGATTAGATATAGAAAGTGAAAGAATGAGGAGTAGAGGATGACATCTAGGTTGCTAGCTTGAGTAACTGGGAGAAAGGTGGTGCCTTCAACAGTAAACAGGAAGTTAGGAAGAAGGGAGAATTTCAGATGTCAATTTCAGATTCAGTTTGAGATGTCCAGCGGGATTACTAATTAGATCAACAAGTGAAATAAAACTGAAAAAGTTTTAGCCAGGCCTAGAGATGGGAAGTCCTAGGTTCAAATCTGGCCTCAGATACTCCCTAGCTGTGTGACCCTGGGCAAGTCACTTGACCCCCATTGCCTAGCCCTTACTGCTCTTCTGCCTTAAAACCAATGCACAGTATTGATTCTAAGACAGAAGGTAAGGATTTAAAAAAAATGTATGATCAAAAAAGGAACTTGGCCAGTCATATAGAAAAAGGAGAGTAAATGTTGGATGGACCAAATGTTGCATGGTACCTATGATTTAATAAAGTAAAGACTAATTCTAAAACTCTATCCTTATAATGTGCTTTGGGTTTTTGTTTGTTTTAATGAGAAGGAAGCATCTAAATATGTCACAATTCTGGTCTACTGTGAATTTACCAAAAATATTCGCACATTCTATTTCAAAGGCTATCAAATTTTCCTTGGAAAATGTTTAATGTCAAATTTTAAACAGTAGCCTTATTAGAACAATCCATTTAAGCCCTTTAACTTGAACATAGCTCAAAGTTGTACCTTGTACAATGGAAAACCAAAATTACATATTGTGAAAGACCAACTGAAATCCATAAGACATCTCAAGTAAGTACTCTGCAATGAAAGTATAAAAAATATGAAATTGTACTAGTAATAAATCATTTATCTAAAATTATGAAGCGGAATTTATAGTCAACATCACTTCTGTGAAAACTATACCTTTTATCAAAATAGCATTTTACTTACATTTTTTAAAATACACATTTTTGTAAATGTCTAGCAAAAACCCAATGTGGTTTTACATACAAATATTTTTTAAAAATTCCTTCCCTTAAAGGGATTTCATTTCATTCATTCAACAAAAAAATTATGAGATATCTATTTCATCTCTGCCAATTAGAGTTATTTTAATTTACATTTCTCTCTTACTATCAGTGATTTGGAGCAAAGTTTTATCTGGGGAGGAAGTCAATGCATTTATTAAATAGCTATTTTGTGCCAGAAACAAAGAAAGGTAAAAGACAGTCTGCTCTCAAGGAGTTTATTGAAGTTTATTGAGACAATATGAAAACTATGCACAAACAGACTGTATACAGGATAAATTGGAGGTAATCAATAGAGGGAAGGCATTAGCATTAAGAGATCTCAGGGAAAGCTTTGCAAAGAAGATTTTTAGCTGAGCTGAAGGAAGCCAGGGAAGTCAGGAGGCAGAAATGAAAGGGGAAGAGTATTCAAGCATGGAAAATTTCTACACTGTAATTATTTTTTTTATTTGGAAAACTGTTCGTATCTTTTGACTATGTTTGGGGAAAAGGTCCCTAGATATTAGATATGTGTCATTCCTAGTACATTTTGTATGTTAGCTTTTTGATGAAAATATTTTTTCTAGTTCTATCATTTCTCTTCCAGTCCTATCTTAATTGACTCTATTCATGTCAAAGTTTTTTTTTTTAATATAGCCAAATTGTCTTTTTTATCTTTTGTGATCTTCCTAACCACTTGTTCGGTTAAGAAATTTCTACTCTTGCCAAAATTATGAGAGTAAAAATGCTTGTTTCCTTCTTTCCTGTGCTTATACAGTGCAAAATGTTGGTCTAAACAGAATTTCTTCCAACTGTGTTTCTTTTTTTCCTAGCATTCTTGTCAAAAAGGAAGTCTTTCCTCCAGTAATTTGTTTTTTAGGTATATCAAATATTGAATTATTATTTTCACTTATTGTTTATTTAGTCTGATCTACATTTATGTTTCTTAACTCATACTGAATAGTTTTTATAACTACTGCTTTATAATAGTCTGAGGTCTGAATATTGTTATGTTCTCTTGATTTATTTTTTCTCATTCTTTCCTTTGAGATTCTAGACTTTCTTTTTTCAAATAAATTTTTTTCCATTTTGAAAAAGTAGTCCTTTACTAGCTTGACTGGTATGGTAGTCAATATTCAAATTGATTTAAACAATATTGTCACTTTATATTGGAATAGCCCAACTACAAGCTGTAAACTCTCCCATTATGTTTCATTTTTTTTCCTTGTCAAGGGCATTTTGTAGTGGATTAACATAGATTTCATACATTTTTATTTATTTTAAGTGAATTTCCTCTTAAGGTATAGAAATGGTGAATTTGTTCCACTGTTTATTAAGGGGAAGGATGGATAAATTATTAGATCTGTATTTTAGAAAATCACTTTGGCATCTAAGTGAAGGATGTTTAGAGTAGGGAAAAACTTAAGAGAAACCAACCAAAAGGCTAAATGCAAGTCCAGAAATCAGGTGACAAGGGCCTATATCAGAGTGGTAGTTGTCTGAATAGAGAGATGCTGTGAAGGTAGAAATGATAAAACTTGTCAACAGACCAGATATGTAAATTGAGTGAGCAGTGATGACATCTAGATTGCAAACCTGGATGACCATGAGAATAAATGGTATCCTAAACAATAACAAGGAAGTTAATAGGAGAGAGTTTAGGTGAAAAGATTATATGTTTTGGACACAGTGAGTTTAAAATGTTTATGCGATATCCAGTTCAAGATGTCCAAGAGTGGTGATGTGAGATTGAACAGCTCAAGAGAAAAATTAGCCCTAGATATACAGACCTAGGCATCACCTGCATAGAGAAGATAACTAAACACATGGAAGATGATGAAACCACTAAACCAGACAGTATAGAGGGAAAAGTAAAAAGGGCCCAAGACACAGTCCTTGGGTATACCCACCATTAGTGAACATGATCTGGAAATGAGCCTGAAAAGGAAGAGAAGAACCACGAGAGAGCAATGTCACAAAAGTTTAGAGAGGAGAGGGTATCAGGAAGAAGTCAGTGATTGGCTATGTCAAAGGCTATGGAGAGATCAAGATAAAGATTGAGAAAGAGCCATAAGATTTGCAATTAAGAAATCACTGGTAACTATGGAGAAGCCTTTTTTTCTGAAAGGTGGTCTGGTAGAAACTGCATCAAAGTTTCTTTCAGGTTATCAACTATTACATTTATTTTAAACATAGAGATGAAAACTTACCAACTTAAACTTTCTAACCTTATTTCATTTTCCTCCCCTTCTCCTATTCTAGGTCCTCAACAAGCTAGACTTGCAGCTCTACAAACAAATTTCACACGATTCCACTTAGTTTTACTTGGGATGCTCTCCCCTTAATCTCCACTTACTGACCAACCTAGTGTTTAAGACCATGCTTATATTCCATGACATTTTCCTTAATCGCCAAAGTTTATTTCTCCCTACACCTTATCCAATAGTATTTTGTACTTGTATGCACTTAAAGAGTATTCTAATTAGAACTATATTTGTCTGGGTGTGTTTTATTATCCTTACCAAATTATAAACACATAGTACACAGGAATTAGGTCTTAGGTCTTATGTACCTTTGTAATTTTCTCAGGCCTAGAGCAATGCTCTCCCCTTAATGCCTTCCGCCCTCACTGCGGATGCTTAATAAATGTTTGTTGAATTTAAACATGAACTAAATTAACCCTGAAGAGAGAAAAGGAAGCCAGAGTAGTATTGTGATGTAATGGGAAGATGACTGTCTCAGAAAAATTAAGTTTTAGCCCCAGCTCTGCCAAAAACTAACTGTATGGTCTTTGACAAGTCACTTTACCTATATAGGTCTCATTTCTACAAAATTAGTAAATAAACTAGATAACACCTAAGATTCTTTTCATGCCTAACTTTATGTTATTTATAAATCAAGTAATGATATAGATGTCTTGTACAAAAGCTTTTTAATTTAATATAATCAAAATTATTTATTTTACATTTTGTAATTTTCTCTAACTCTTTCTTGGTTTTAAAATCTTTCCTTTCCCAGAGATCTGACAGGTATACTATTCTATGTTCACTTAATTTTTTTATACTTTCCCTCTTTATATTCAAGTTATTTATCCATTCTGAATTTTTCTTGGGGTAGAGTGTGAGATGTTGATCTAAACCTAATCTCTCCCATATTGTTTTCCACTTTTCCAAGCAGTTTTTGTCAAATAGTGGATTTTTGTCCCCAAAGTTGGGCTCTTTGGGTTTATCATACACTGTCTTGCTGACGTCACTTACCCCAAGTCTATTCCACTGATCCTCCCTTCTGTCTCTTAGCCAGTACCATATTGTTTTGATGACTGCTGCTTTATAGTATAGTTTAATATCTGGTACTGCTAGGCCCCCTTCCTTTACATTTTTTTTCATTATTTCCCTTGATATTCTTGATCTTTTATTATTCCAAATGAACTTTGTTATAGTTTTTTCTAATTCAGTGAAAAAGTTTTTTGGTAGTTTGATAGGTATGGTGCTAAATAGGTAAATTAATTTGGGTAGAAAGGTCATTTTTATTACCTCATCCTACCCATGAGGAATCAATGTTTTCCAATTGTTTAGATCTAGTTTTAATTGTTTAGAAAGTGTTTTGTAGTTGTTTTCGTATAATTCCTGTGTTTGTTTTGGTAGATATATTTCTAAGTATTTTATATTGTCTAGGGTGATTTTAAATGGTGTTTCTCTTTCTACCTCTTGCTGCTGTGATGTGTTGGAAATATAGAGAAATATATAGAAATGTTAATGATTTATTTGCATTTATTTTGTATCCTGCAACTTTGCTAAAGTTGTTGATTATTTCTACAAGCTTCTTAGTTGATTCTCTAGGATTTTTTAAGTAGACCATCATATCATCTGCAAAGAGTGATAGCTTAGTCTCTTTGTTGCCTATTTTAATACCTTCAATTTCTTTTTCTTCTCTAATTGCTACTGCTAGTGTTTCTAGTACTATGTTGAATAATAGAGGTGATAATAGGCATCCTTGTTTCACTCCTGATCTTATTGGAAAGGCTTCTAATTTATCCCCATTGCATATGATGCTTGTTGATGGTTTTAGGACCTTCTATTCCTATACTTTCCAGTGTTTTCAATAGGAATGGATTTATTTTGTCAAAGGCTTTTTCAGCATCTATTGAGATAATCATGGGATTTTTGTTTGTTAGATTGTTGATATGGTCAATTATGTGGACGGTTTTCCTAATGTTGAACCACCTTGCATTCCTGGTATAAATCCCACCTGATCATGGTGGATAATCCTCTTGATCATTTGCTGGAGTCTCTCTGCTGATATTCTATTTAAGATTTTTGCATCTATGTTTATTAGGGAAATTGGTCTGTAGTTTTATTTCTCTGTTTTTGATCTATCTGGCTTTGGAATCAGTACCATATTTGTGTCATAAAAGGAATTTGGTAGGACTCCTTCTTTGCTTATCATATCAAATAATTTGTATAGTATTGGGATTAGTTGCTCTTTGAATGTCTGAGAGAATTCACTTGTGAATCCCTCAGGCCCTGGTGATTTTTTCTTAGGGAGTTCTTTGATGGCTGGTTCAATTTCTTTTTCTGATATGGGATTATTTAGGTATTCTATTTCTTCTGCTGTTAATACAGACAATTTGTATTTTTGTAAATATTCATCCATATCACCTAGATTGCTATATTTATTGCCATATAATTGGGCAAAATAGTTTTTAATGATTGCCTTAATTTCCTCTTCATTACAGGTGGTGTCTCCCTTTTCATCTTTGATACTGTCAATTTGGTTTTCTTCCTTCCTTTTTTTTATTAGATTGACCAGTACTTTGTCTATTTTATCTGTTTTTTCAAAATACCAGCTTCTAGTCTTATTTATTAATTCAATAGTTCTTTTATTTTCTATTTTATTAATTTCTCCCTTGATTTTTAGTATTTCTAATTTAGTTTTCATCTGGGGATTCTTAATTTGCTCACTTTCAAGTTTTTTAAGTTGCATGCCTAATTCATTAATCTCTGTCCTCCCTAATTAGTTAATATATGCACTCAAGCATATAAATTTCCCCCTGAGTACTGCCTTAGCTGCATCCCACAGAGTTTGGTAGGATGTCTCATCATTGTCATTCTCTTCAATGAAATTGTTGATTGTTTCTATGACTTCTTCTTTGACTAGCTAGTTTTGGAGAATCATATTATTTAATTTCCAATTAGTTTTTGATTTGCCTCTCTAGGTAACCTTACTAATTATTATTTTTATTGTATTATGATCTGAGAAGGTTATGTTTATTATTTATGCTCTTTTGCATTTGTTTGCAATGTTTCTATGCCCTATTACATGGTCAATCTTTGTGAATGTACCATGTACAGCTGAAAAGAAGGTGTATTCCTTTTTGTCCCTATTTATTTTTCTCCACATATCTAATAAATCTAATTTTTCTAGGATTTCATCCACCTTTCTTATGTCTTATTTATTTTTTGGTTTGATTTATCTAGATCTGAAAGAGGAATATTTAGATCTCCACTACTATGGTTTTACTATCTATTTCCTTCTTGAGCTCTGCCAGTTTCTTCTTTAGGAATTTGGATGCTATGCCATTTGGTGCATATATATTGAGCACTGTTATTTCCTCATTGTCTATACTGTCTTTTATCAGGATGTAATTATCTTCCCTGTCTTTTTTAATAATATTTATTTTTACTTTGGCTTTGTCAGAAATCATGATCATCACTCAAGCCTTCTTTTTCTCATTTGAAGCCCAAAAGATTTTGCTCAAGCCCTTTACCTTAAAACTGTGTATGTCCACCTGCCTCATATGTGTTTCTTGTCAACAACATATGGTAGGATTTTGGTTTCTAATGCACTCTGCTATTTGCTTCTGTTTTATGGGCAAGTTCATCTCATTCATATTCAGAGTTATAATTATCAGTTGTGTATTTCCCAATATTTTTGGTATCCTCTCCTAGTTCTACCCCTTCTTCTTACACTATTTCCTTTTAAACCAGTGGTTTGCTTTAAGCCAGTAACCCTTGTCCCCTCCCTTGATTTACTTCTTCCCTTTCTACCCCCTCCCTTATTATTCCCCTCTTTTTTATTTTTAAGGCCTAATGAGTTCCTTCCCCCTTCTTCTCCCTTCCCTTTTTTGACCTCCGCACTCCCCTGCTCCCCTTGGTTTATCCCTTCTGACTTTCTCAGTAGGGTTAGATAGAGTTCTATATCCCAATGGATATAGCTACTCTTCCCTCTCAGGGTTAATTCCACTGAGGGTAAGGTTTAAATATTACCTCTTAATGCTCTCTTCCTCTCCTTCCCCTCCCCTTCCTATGCCCTCTTTGTGTGTAATAGAATACCCTATTTTTCTTATTCATTCAAGTTTCTCTTTTCACCCCCCTCAATGCCCCCATATCATCTTAGACCATTTAGTACTCCAATCTCTCCCTATGAATAATTCTTCTAATTACTATAATAGTGAATACTATAATAGTGATTAGAGTTCACTACAGAGAATTACACATAACATTTCTCCATAAAGGAATACAAATAATTAGATCTTATTGAAGCCCTTAAAGAGGCAAATTTAAAAACTAAAAGTTTTCTTTCTTTCCCCTCTGTTTCTTATTTACCTTTTCATGGTTGATTTTTGTGGTTGGATATTGAACCTTCCATTCAGTCCTGGTCTTTTCTGTGCAAATACTTGGAAATCTTCTATCTTGTTGAATGCCCATATTTTCCCCTAGAAGTATATAGTCAGTTTTGATGGGTAGGTGATCCTTGGTTGTAGACTCAGTTCTCTTGCCTTTCTGAATATCATATTCCAAGGCTTGCAGTCTTTTAGCGTGGAGGCTGCCGGATCCTGTGTGATCCTGATTGGTGCTCCTTGATATCTGAATTGTCTCTTTCTGGTTTCTTGTAAAATTTTTTCTTTTACTTGGAAGCTCTTGAATTTGGCTATTATATTCCTGGGGGTTGTCTTTTCAGGGTCTAGTGTAGAGGATGATCTATGGATCCTTTCAATGTCTATATTGCCCTTTTGTTATAGAACTTCAGGGAAGTTTTGCTGAATAATTTCTTTTAGTATGGAGTCCAAATTTCTATTAATTTCTGCTTTTTCAGGAGACCAATGATTCTCAAATTGTCTCTTCTAGATTTGTTTTCTTGATGTCAATTTCTCATTGAGATATTTCATGTTTCCTTCTATTTTAAAAGTCTTTTGGCTTTGCTTTATTTGTTCTTGTTGTCTTGAGAGATCATTAGCTTCTAATTGCCTACCCTTTAGAGACTGGTTTTCCTTCTCAATCTGGTCATTTTTGGCCTTCAATTTGCTTGCCTCACTTTCCAATTGTGAAATTCTGCTGTTACTTTCTTTCCTGATTTTGGTTTCCAATTTGCTTACCATTTCATTTGATTTGGGGGCATCATTCTCCAATTCCGAGTTTCTGTCTTTCTAACCTGTTAATTTCCTTTTGAGCTATTTCCCACTTCTCTCTCCAAATCTCTTTCATCTTTCTCGTCATTTCAGATTTGAACTCTTCAATAGCTTGTGACCAGTTTTCATTATTTTGGGAAGGTATGGATATGATTATTTGTTCTCCTCTGCTGTTTGGTCTGTTGTCTGTATTTTCTCTGTGTAAAAGTTGTCAAGTGTTAAAGATTTCTTCTTGTTGATCTTTCTCTTTTGGGGCTCCTGAGTTTGGCTTGCCATTGTTAGCCCAGCACCCTCTCAGCTTTATCCTCATGCCCAGGGTCTGACTGCACTCTTTAGGCTCCTGATGTCTCAGATCTAGTTGTTCTCAGGGTCAAGCCTCCTGGTGGTCCCCTTGCTTGGTCCTCTGCCCAAAGCTCCTTTAACAGTCTCAGGGCAATAGGAGGTCCTAGGTTCAAACCTGGCCTCAGCCACTTCCCAGCTGTGTGACCCTGGGCAAGTCACTTGACCCCCATTGCCCACCCTTACCAATCTTCCACCTATGAGACAATACACCGAAGTACAAGGGTTTAAAAAAAAAAACAGTCTCAGGACGCTGCTTCCACAGTCGTGCACCCCTCTGCACTGGGTTCCCACTCAAGGTCCAAGCCTGAGCTCAGGATCCAAGTTCATGCCTGTGTCCGCGTCTTCACCCGTGCCTGCGCTCAAGGTCTGTGTTCAAAGTCCACGGATTCTTTAGCCTCTTGGGGTCTTAAGTCTTGCTGCTCTCAGGGGCAGGCCCTGGTGATCCCAGGTTTCTGCCAAGGACACCCAAACTTGCTCTAACTCTTATGCGCTGGCTTTGGCACTGTAGGTGGTATGGGGTAGGGGAGGGAGTTGCTCAGCTTGCGTTTTAGTGAGAGCTGTCTCACCTCTTTATAGCACGGAAATGCCCCGATTCCACGTACCTTCAATGCTGCACCCTGTTGTGGGGTCCCTTCATTCATCTGGATTTGTTTTTATGTCTTCTTGAGGAGTTCTATATGTGTATGTTAGGAGAGGTCAAGTAGCTGCTTTTTACTCTGCCGCCATCTTAACACGGAAGTCTCTGTCCCACTATTTTTATTCGATTTAACAAACATGTAATATTCCTCAATAAAGCCATAGGCAAGGTACCGTGCTAGGATTAACAAAGATGTGGAATTCTAACAAGATGGGCAGTTACAGGTGTTCCTTCCAATGCAATGTTGACTTTTTAAAGAGCTTCCCAATAGTTATATTATTTTTGACTCTTCAAAGATACTGCTGTTTTTTTTTTTCAGCAAGTCTTTATTTCCAATTTCCCAGTTACTAAGAAACTGGCATAAGGATAACCTCTTACCTTTGTGCTTTACACTTTATGAAGCACTTCAGCAAATATTAAATCACTTGAACATGACAACTTTGTGAAGCTGAAAAGCAGATTTATTTCGTCATCATTATCTTAAGAGATGAGGAAACAAGCTCAGAGACATGTTGTTGGTGGAAAAGCCAATACTGCAGCTGGGAAGATCCCCAAGAAAGGAAGCTACTGTATAAAGAGGAGTTGATTACCATTAGTGTGGCTAATAAAGTAGTTATATCTTCACAGCTTTTCCAACTATTCTGTCACAAAGAAGCAAGAAATTTTAGAACCAAAGAAACTTTAGAGATCATCTAAGACAGGGAAGACTAGAAGCTCACTGTTTCCTGATTCCAATCTATTAATTTTATTAGATAATGAAAGCTCTACCATAATTCCAATGCCTCCAATATTTTAGTAGTTAAATTAAGAGCTCTGAAAAATTCAGTTTCCTCATTTGTAAAATACGAATTAATCCCCAGAGTATTTTTTCACAGTCCTGTGAAAATCAAAACAGATAATGAATAAAAACTATTTAAATCCCCAAACACATAAATGCAAATGCATATAGTTCATGTATAATATTACATCTAGATGGCAAACAAAATGCCACACTGAACCCAGAAAACTGGTAAAACCAAATTCTTATAACTTTAGCTTTTAAGGTATGGCATTTTAATTTTAGGTATCCTCCCATTTTAATAATCACATAATAACTGATAAAAGATTTTTAAGCATAGGAAGATGACTTAATAATGAACACTTGAAAATTAGGTTCAATTCCATCTAACAAAATTGACTTGAAGAGACATGTTGTTATAATTGCCAGAAAATCTTACAAACTAATAAAAAGTTTTGCCTAAAAGTCAACCTTAAATACTTTAACATATTATACTTTTCCAGTTTGGGGGGAAAACAGAATCCAAACAGTTGTTATTAGGATAATGTCTATTCTGTTTTCTGATGGGTCAATCAATCAAAAAATATAAATTAAGTGCCTAATATGTACCAGCCACTATGCTAGGTGTTTGGAGATACAAAGGTGAAAATCAGTCAATCAATAAACATTAAGTGCCTACAATGTGCCTAAGTCTAATTATATAAAAGGAAGCAAAAGACAGTCCTTGCCTTCAAGGAGCTCATAACTTAATGTAGGAAATAACAAATATGCTACATACAAAGAATTAACCGAGGGGAATGCACTAGGAGTAAGAGGGGTTTGGAAAGGCTTCCAAGAAAAGGTAAGATTCTAACTGAGGCTTGAAGGAAGCCAGGGAAGTTAGTACCTGAAGTTGAGAAGAAATGGCATTCCAGGCAGACAGAGAAAATGCCCAGAGCTGAAAAATGGAGTGTCCTTGTTCATGGAACAGCCAGGAAACCAGTATCCCTGGATTGAAGAGGTCATGGAGCTCTTTGTAACATATAAGAAGACTTGAAAGATAGGAGGAGGTTAAGATATGAAGGGCTTTGAATGCTCATCAGAGGATTTTGCATTTCATCCTGGAAGTGATAGGGAGCCACTGTAGTTTATTGAGTAGAAGAGAGATATAGTCAGAAAAAAAAAAAAAAAAGATAATCTTTGACCTCAAGGAGCTCACATTCTAATGGAAAATACTCTTAATTCTGGAGTATCAAAGCCTGACAGGGAATATGAAATCAAACAATAATCCTCAAATATACTTATAACATAATAGCCTATCTTGGCTCTATTTTCCTGAACTAATGAGATGTATGATCATGGGCAAATCATTTAAACTCCAACAGCTTCAGTTTCCCCTATCTATAAGATGAAGGGAAATCAGGATAAATATCTCCTAGGAACCTTCCAAATGTAAACTTTTATGATTACTTTGCAAAATTTAAGTTTTTACATTTAAAAAATTAACATATGTCATATATACATAATAGAATGTAAGATATTCATTTTAAAAGCTGGTTATTTAATCTTGTTTCTCAGTGTAAATCATGAACAATAATTCCCCAAATTAGAAATATTTAAATATAACTGCCAGCTTGTTTTATAAAATAAATGATAACATTTTGCTCCTGGTATTCAAATACCTAATCTAATTTCTGGTTCCTAATTCAGTTTCCATAAAGTTAAGATGTCACAGCTGGAAATTTTGGTCCAAAATTATGACTTCACAGAAAACCAGATGCTATATTTAAGATAAAGTTTCCTGGGTAAATAGAGTATTGAGAAGTAATCAGATGCCTGTATAAGATTTTGTATTGAAAATATAAAGAAACCTCCTAAATGCTACCAATAATTAAGAATCTGAGAAAAAGAAAAACTACGTGGCCTGTTGTGTTCCTATTTATTTCTAATACCTTAAGATTTAACTCATGAATTTATATTAGACCTTTATAACTTATTCAACTGCAACTACATTTACATATTTTGAATCTCTTCCAGATGGCTCAAAAATTCTATAGATATTAATTTGTTTATATCGATAAAGGATACAAGTAAACTTATAACATCTACTATTATGTACTTATAAGAATTATCCATTCTTAACATAAAGGGGATGGGGGAGAGTAAAGAAGCTGGTGGCCCCAGAAAGAAAGCTACTTCCATTTTCTAGCTTACTAGAAATAAGTTAAATATGATAATAAATATTATCCAAAAACACCTTCATAGGGAACTTAGAAAGAATCCTGAAATCCAGGAAATATACTAAACAAGTTATCAACTAAAATAAAGAAATAGAACAAAACACTTAAGGAAAGTTAGTTATTTTTTTTAGCAATTTAAAGAAAAATTTGTTGAGCTAAATTACTTGCGGAAAATTCATTATATCTCTTAAAATTCAAGTAATTTGCTAGTATAATATAGCAGATTATCCAGGAATTTTTAAACATATTTTCCCTTAGGAGTTGAAAAAGTTATTAGAAAAATGTAATAGATTTAAGGTAGATGTTTATGAAGCAGGTTTTATACCCTTCTTGAAATAAAAATTTGTTGACAACCAGCAGCATAGTGTAATGGAAGATTTCCTATGGAAACAGGAGACCAGGGTTCTTAGTCCTCCTGCTACAAATTATTTAGCCTCACATGGTCCATTTTTCTCATCCGTACAAAGATGAGGTTGAACTAGTTAATCTTTAAGGTCCCTTCTAGCTCCAGATCTATCAGTTTATGGTCTTATGATCTGTTGATCTTCAAAAAGGAATAAATATGAAAGGATTAAAGACTGAAAAGTGCTTGTTCCTTCACCTATTTCTTTACTCGGCATTTATTGACAAAGTTATTTCTAATAACTACTCTGAGGCTGTTTTAAACTGAAAAATATTTTCCAGTTTTAACTGATAATGCAAATTGTCCAATTTACCCACTCTTCGGAAATGTTATACATGAGAAAGATTTTTGCTCTACTTTAAAATAACTTAAACAACCAGAGAGAATAATCTAGAACTGTTCATTTTAATCTGTTATTTTCTAGTTTTTTTTAAGTATCTTTTCTATTCCTTTAAAAAAACGAATACCCAACACACTAAATTAAGAAAATGACATATAAAGTATTAAAGGAAAGGGGGAGAGGGAGATACACACAATACAAAAGTGAAAAGAGCCAGATTTTAAATTGTGCTAATTTTAAATTAAAATATTAAAATAGAAATTAAAATAGAAAAAAAGACACATTTGGTTCTAATAATTCCTTTTATTTTTCTTCCCAGTAGCTTTATGTTTATTCAAGTTCTTCCATTTATCAGGTATGTGACCTTGGGCAAGTCATTTCACTGCTCTAGTGCTCAGTTTCTCTATCTGTAAAAATTGAACTAGATGGCATATATGGTATCTTCTAGCTCTATGATATTATATTTTATGTCCTAACACTTCACTGGACTCTTTCTACTTCCTAAATATAGCCATATTCCAAATTCTTGCCCTCAGTTCTTTTCTGCAGTTAAGATGGATAAAATAGTCTTCAAAGTTGGCCTGTTGCTGGCCAATAATCACATATGGATAAAAACACAAAGATTTGGCAATATATTGACTCATCTTTTCACAAGTACATCTGTCTGACACATTTAGCTTAACTGATGGGTTTTGGAAATGAATATTGTTATGTATTACCTTTGGACATATATGACAAAGAATTAACAGTCAATAGTTCTATGGCTACTCAGAGAATATACTTTTAACATGCAAGTCTAAGTCAACTAAGACTATAATTAAACAACTCTAGCCCAATTTGGAGCCAACAGGAAACCAAACGTTTGCCTTCAGAGCCTCCACCTGGATTAAAAAATAAACCCCAAATATGACAGCATGAGAATACAAAGACATTAATATACAAATTCAACTCAAAATCTGAAAACGAGAATGCAGTGATCTAACTCCAAATTTTGAACATTTCACAAAGGTTGAGGGGAAAAATGAGATTATTTGAGTAAAATAAATGAATCCAATACTCTTTCTATATAACATTATGCCTCATCTTGCTCATTCAAGTTGTCTTCTATATCAAACTTCTCAAAAAAAGTCTACACTCACTGCTTCTACTATATACTTATATCTTAACCTCAACCAAATCTGGCTTTTCCTCCCACTACTTCAATTAAATTCCTTTCTAAAAGGTCACCATGGATAAAACAATCACTAAATCCAATGCATTATTCTCAGTCCTCATCCTCAACCATTCTATGGCATCAGACATTATTGAACAGATATTTCTTTTTTGAAACTTCTATCATCTCTTAGCTTCTATCTCATTCCATATTCCTAGATCTCCCTGTTCCTAGAGCACTCTTTCCACCACTCCTCCTTTAAGTTCAACCTCCTGGTCCTCTTCAATCTTGATATTCTACATTTAACAAGCTCTCACCTATTCCAATGGCTTCTACTATAATTTCTCTGAGGTAGGAAGCTGTCATAAACTTAATCTCCAGGTTTCTTCCAAGTTCAAGGCCCACAATTTCAACTGCTTGGTATAGAATTGTCCGAACTCATTTCCTTTTACCCTCCCCTCAATACCACATCACCTCATCCCCAAGACTTCTCCACTTCTGATAATGGTACCACCCGTCTACCAGTGAATCAAACTTGAAATTCCAAATTAAATGACTTTCTCTACAAGTATAGGATAAACTTTCTACTAAGAAGAAAAATATTGAGCCTTAGAAGGCAGAAGACTGGAAGGAAAATGATTCAGGAGAAGTGAAATGATGAGTATTTTCAACAAATTCAAGTCACTAGGCCCAGAAGAACTATATGTAAGAGCACTAAAATAACCTGCATTAGTAAATACTAAACCTGGTGCTGTCAGTGATTGGCACAGTGGCAGTGGTGTTGTATTTGGAGTCAGGCGGCCTGGATTGAAATCCCTACTATCAATGTGACCTTGAACAAATCACTGTTCTTCTCCAAGCATCAATTTTGTCATCTGAAAATAAGATTGGATAATATGACTTTTTAAGGTTCTTTGCAAGTCCAAATCTTTGGTGAAGCAACTAGGTGGCATAGTGCCAGCCCTGGAGTTAGGAAAATCTGGGTTCAAATTTGACTCCACATACTTCCTAGCTGTGTGTTCCTAGGCAAGTCACTTAATCCCAATTGCCTAGTGCTTGCCTTTCTTCTACCCTGAAATCAATATTTAGTAGTGATCTTAAAACAGAGGGCAAGAGCTTAAAAAAAAAAAAAAAGAAAATTAATGGAAAAGTGGAATTTCCTCTTAAAGAAAAAATGTTGAAATTGGTATACTAAACTAGGCCCCTGTAGATCTGAATTTGAATCTTGCTTTGCTACTTACAACTTGTATAATTTTGAGTAAATCACAATCTCTCTGGGCCTTAGTTTCTCCTTTGTAAAATGAAGAGGTTGGAATAATAATATTATAGCATTTATATAACACATTAAGGTCTACAAGGTACTTTACAATTATTATTTCATTTTATTCTTATAACAACCCTGTGAGTTAGGTACTATTATTATATTTATTTTACAGATGAGAAAAGTAAGTAAGGCTCAGAGAAGTTAAGTGACTTCCTCAAAGTCATACAAGAAGAAAATACTACCCAAGGTGGGATTTGAACTCAAGTTTTCCTGACTCCAGGTCTAAAACTTTATCCACTAAGAAATACCAAAGAGTTTATTAAACAGTATCAAATGTTATACATAAGTCAAGAATAATGACTGAGAAAAAGTAATTCAATTTAGCAATAAAAAAATATTTAGTCACCTCAGATAGAACCAAAGATAGATTGCAATGAGTAGAAAACTGAGGAGGGGAGGTGAAAAGTGTAAACAATAGACATGTATTAGCTTTTTCTGGGATTGTGGATTTAGAAAAAGATATATTGGGCAACAGCTTGAGAGGATGGTAGGGTCCAGTCAAGGTTTTTAAAGGATGATCAGGAATAATTTACCAATATCTTTATTACTAGTGAAACAAAATAGATGTCTAACAGTAAGAGAATGGCAAAACGAATTGTGGTACATAATGGTAAAGGAATATTATTGTGCCATATTATAGTAGGACTCCCCTTTTTTCATTTTCACCTTTATAGGTATTATTTATCCACTTCAAGGGGGTGGGAGAAGGGTCCCCAGTTTGTTTACAGGTATGTTACTGCTTCCACTCTTTCTCCACTTTCACTTTTTTAAAGGTTTTTTTTGGGGGGGATGGGAGATCATGTGATGCTGGAAGAGAGCACACATATATTTGGAGTCAGTAGATGTTAATATTCATACTTTCAGTCACCTGAAGTAAATCTGAGAATATTTTAGGAGCTGTACTCTGTTAACATGATGAATACAAAGAGGCATGAAAATATCTACATAAAATTCAGTTCAACTCAATAAACATTTATTAAGTGCCTACTATATGCCAGTCACCATGCTAAGTGTTAGGAATACAATAAGAAAGAGACAGTTTCTTACAATTTAATGAAGTCAGGACATAAAAGGGAGCTAAAAGGGGCAGAAGGAACCCAGCAGAGATAGTGGTGATAAACAGAGAAAAGGAAAGTCCAGATCCAAACCTCCAATAAAGGAAAGCTGTGGGAAGAGGATAGGTTTCCACTCTCCAATCTTCCAATCAAGGAGAGAGGAGTCAGAGCTAGTTAAGAAGCAAATGAGTACCAATCAGTGATGATATTTCAAGTAATCAGCTTATCCTGGGTTGGGCATGATGTTCCCTGGAGCTGAAACTAAGCCAAGCTACTAACGGAAAGTAGAGTTACCTAGAAAGTTCAGATCCCAGGCCTCTATAAAGGAATGTTTTGGGAGGAGTTTATAGTTTTTATGCAAAGGGATATGGATAACTAGTCAAGGTCAGAGTTCATCTCATGTAAAGGAACTGTCAAAGCCATATGTAAAAAAAAGGCAAATTGCTGTGCTGAACCAAAGAACTTAAGGAAATATATGTGAAATAATACTGAAAGATGGAGAAGGCTAGGTGAAGAAGACACTGATTGGCAGAAAACTTGGGAAGTCTAAGTGGAAACATCTAAATTTAGTTCCTGGGCCGTACCAGATAGCAAACTATATCACTAAACAGTTATCATTAAAAAGATTTCGTACAAGTCAGCTAATTGAACAGACTGGGTACACAACATAGCAAAGCAAATGAACCACTGCCTAGTGTTTGATAAAAGACACTTGCTAATGTGGTTAAGGACTTGCTATTTGGCCAAAACTGCTGGCAAAACTGGTCTGTTGAAAATTAGGTTGAGACCAATACTTCATACCACAAACCAATATAAACTACAAATGGATATATCATCTACATATGAAGGTCGCATCATAAATAAATTAGAAGAATAAAGAAATTACTCTTCAGATCCACTAATAAGGGAAGAGTCCCTGAGCAAATAGGGAATAGAAAGAATCACCAAATATAAAACAGACCATTTTAATTATATAATTTTTTTAAATTGTGCAAACAAATCCAATGTGCTAAGATTAGGAAAGAAACAGTTAACTGGGGGGAAAAATCTTTGTGACAAGTTTCTCTGATGAAAGTCTCATTTCCAAGATATAAAACAAGTGATCTGAATAAGAGCCATTTGCCAAATGATAAATGGTCAAAGGATGTAACAAACAGTTCCTAAAAGAAGTTGTACAAACTATCTAGAGGTATAAAAATGCTTCAAAATATTAATGAAATGCAAGTTAAAGCAACTTTGAGGTTCCACTTCACAACCATCACTGCTGAAGGTGACAAAAAAAGTTAAAATGACAAATGTAGAAAATAGACACACTAATGTACTACTTGTCGAACTGTGAATTGATTCAACCATTTTAGAAAGCAATTTGGAATTATGACCAGAAGGTCTCTGAACTACGTATACCCAGCAGAACTACTTTAAGAATTATGCCTTAAAGAGAGAAAATTAAAAGGGAAAAGACTCATGTGTACAAAAATATTTATAGCAGCTCTTTTTTTAAATTAACTTATTTATTTATTATTATTTTTTAATTTTAAAATATTTTCCATGTTTACATGATTCATTTTCTTCCTCCCCCACCCCCAGCCAACAAGCAATTCCACTGGGTTGTACAAATGTTATCACTTGATACTTATTTCCATAATATTCATTTTTGCCACAGAGTGATTTTTTAAAGCCTAAACCCCAAATCATACATATATATATATATATATACATATATATATGTGATAAATGATGTCAAATGTTTTGCTTTTATATTTCTACTCCTATAGTTCTTTCTCTCACTGTGGTTAGCATTCTTTCCCATAAGTCCTTCAGGAGTGTCCTGGCTTGTTGCATTGCTACTAGTAGCAGCTCATTTGATGGCAAAGAACTGGAAACAAATGGAGGTGTCCCTCAATGAGGAAATGGCTAAACAAATTACAGTACATGAATGTAATGGATTATTAATTTGCTATAAGAAATGATAAATAGGACAATTTCAGAAAAGCCTGGGAAAACTTATATGAACTAATACAGAGTGATGTGAGCAGCACCAAGAGAAATAGTTTATACAATCATAAAGTAAAGATAAAGAATTTTGAAATAAATTAAGAACTCTGATTAGTACAATGATCACCTATGATTCCAGAAAACCTAGGATGCAGAGGTGATAGATTCAAAGTACAAAATGAGACACATTTTCAGACATGGCTAATAAAGGAATTTGCTTTCCTTGAATATGAATATTTGTGATAAGGGGTTACTTTTATTTTTTAGAGGATAGGAAAAAAATAAGTTTTGGATCATTGAAAAAATTTTATTTAAAATTTAAAATTAGGTTTCTGGGCAAGAAAAAATGAAAATTATTTTTGAGGAAATCATTTTAACTGCTATGAGTAAAACAGAAAAGAAATTATTTAGAAGTCTATTTAATACACTAATCTAAGCATAAGGTAGTATGAGCAAGGACTAAGGTGGTGGCTGTGAGAAGAGAAGAGACAGGATCAAGATAAGACAAAATGTGGGAAAAGAATCAAAAGTACTTAGTACAAGATTAGAGAAGAATAAGGAAGAACTGAAAATTACCCTAAGGACAGAAACTAAGACAAATGACATATTGCCTTTTGTAAATATCCAGAAGGTTCTTTAAAATTAGAGATTAGCTGGTATAAATATGCCCATTCAAAAATTATTGAAAATCTCTCAGGCTCAGCTGAAAATCTTTTTTAAAAAGGGTATTGAATAAACATTTTTAATTCCATTTCCCTCCTTATAACTGGCACAAGTAATTAATTAGTACAGATTTAACCAAATAAAACTATTTCTCTGACCTAGCACAGAGTTCTTGTATCATTAAAAGATAGTTTGACTATAAAAATGTGATTACAAATGTTTTAAGTAGGAATTACTTCAATATTATTCAATGATTGATATAATGATTACAATTATTATTATTAAAAACTTTGGAGTCATACTCCACTCCTCACTCTCTCTCCCCTCAAATATCCAGAAAGTTACCAGGTCTTCTTGATTCTACTTCTGAATCTATTCCCCTTTCTCTACTCACAAGGTTTCACTCTAAGCTGGGTTATCACCCCTTACATGATCAATTGCAATGGACCTCTAACTGGTCTTCCTGACTCAAATCCCTCAGGTAAAAGACATCTCTACAAACCATCTTCCAAACAGCTGCTAAAATGATTTTTCTAAATTCCAGTGACTGGTTCCCTGTCACTTGAGAATCAATCAAACTCCTATTTCACATTTATAGCTCTTCACGACTCAGTTCCAAATTACCTTTTAGGTCTTTTTAGATATTCCTCCTGTTCACACATTGTTCATTTTATCCCAAATGACCTTCTTGTTATACCTAACATCCAATTTTCTATCTCTTATCTCTGGCCTTCTGCAAGGTTGTCCCCAATTCCTCTACCTCTTTAGAATCCTGTTTCCTTCAAAACTTGGCCCAAGTAACATTTCTGACATGAGGATGTATTTTGAATAGCAAGGCAGCCTGGTGGACTGAGTGAGAGCTGGTCAGGACTTTAAGGAGTATCTGAGATTCAAGTCTCAACTTTGACATCTATTAGATGTGTAGCACTGGGCAAACCTGATTACCTCTCAGTGATCTAGGGCAGTGGTGCCCATCTAAATAGGAAAGGGAGCCACTAATGGAAATAAAAGGAAGAGGGCCATATGCTGAGTTTTAAAATGTGATGTTATCAATGGTTTATTGCATTTTTATTTGTTTTGTTAAATTTTCCAATTATATTTTAATCTGGTTCAACAGCAGTGGCCACACCCTGTGTTTGACACCTCTGTTCTAGGCAACTCTGTTAAGACATTGGTTCTTTTCCCTTTTTGTATGTATAATAGACCCCTTTGGTTTGAAATCTGTGGCCTTCTTTTCTGAATAAAAATTTAAATGCCTAAAATGAAACAGAAATTACAAAGAAAGCCAATATACTGTACAAGTGATCATAATACATTTAGAAGTTCAAAGATTCCAAGTTAAGAACTCTTGCTCTACAATTATAAATTACACAACAGGTGCCTATATGTATTGGCAGAGGAAGCTTCCTTACCAGAGAGAGCCTTAAATCACTGAAATTAGAAATCCAGTTGCTATCTTCTATCCCTTACTTTATAAATACTAATAAAGCTACATGTTTCCCCCAGAGAATAAAAGTTTCTTGAAGGCAGGAACAGTATTATTTTTTGAGTTTGTATCTCCAAGAGCTAGCAGAGGTCCTGGCACATAGTAGGCACTTAATAAATGTCTGTTAATTGATTCATTCCAATTTCAAGTGTCAATAAATACAAAATAATTCCTTTATTTGGGCCTACTAAGTGGTATATGTAATTACATTTGTTTGACCAGGGCATGAATATTTCTGAAAATGGTGGCTAACATTTTTGCTCATTTCTAGTATAAATTTAAACCAAATTTTTATCTGAGTATAGCATTTGGCAATATACTCCAGCTAAATAATTTACCAGAGCACAATCAGATTTTAAATTCATCAGAAATTGTAGCTAAAGTAGGACAATAGATCAAGATTTTAATATAATACAACCTACAAAAATGTACAAATATGGTTTGCAAACTCAAAGGAAAAAATGTAGAAACTATTTGACAATGAAAAAAGATCTTTATTTTAATTAGTACATAGAGCCCAAATGATCAGCACAATGAACTGAAAACTAGCCCTGACCAGTGTTACAATTTTAAGAGGTTAAATTTTATTTTTTTACAACAAACAGTAAAATGTGGCAACGATATTAAAAACAGCCCCCAAACCCTTAACAATCCCAATCCCCATGTTCCAGTTTCCCTCCCCACCAATTTGAAATAATCTCTTCTTTTTCATTAACTTTATATTTACATATACATAGATATGTATACTCATATATATTCCAGGAGCCAAAAATGATACAAAAACTTTTATTACCCTGAAAAACAGTCCAAAAACTAAGAAGGTAAAATACTAAGTAGCAAAAATGAATCCTTTAAGAACTATCAAACCAAACAAAAAAATAAAATTAGATATAAATTCAAGTTTTAGACTGTGGTCAATTGAGGTCTAGACAAAACCCTATGTTTGTTCACTGCCTAGTCTCCAGTCTGCTCCAAGTTTGAAAAGGTAATTGAACTCAGTCTATAATTACTGGATTAGACACAGATGGGCTCTGTACATTTCAGGGGAAAAAAGCACTGTTTTGATTCATTTTATGATTGCCTGTAAGGTCAGACTTTTCAAAATGTACTTTCATCTGTTAAATGGTTTCTCAAATTCCCTAGGGTATATCTTCAATAACTGTGATGTTTTAAGCAATTTGGGCCTATCAGATCCTGTCTTTGAATGTAACAAGCTGCCCATTTTCTAGTATTATAAATGTGCATGTAGGTTAATTGCTACATCTCTTACATATTTTCTAAAGTTGTATTTTGGGGGGCGGGGAGAGAAGGACTGAAAATTTGTGTCCCCTCTTCTCCAGAAGTTATTAATATAAAGATGTCATGTTAGAATGACCCTTAAGAATAAAATGCACGATTCAAATAAATTTATCCATTCTATCACTCTAAGGATACTTTCTAACCTTGTTGATCAAAAATCATTCAAATATAAAAAGGAGATAGTAGTATGTTTATATAAAAATACAAATAAAGCAACTGTAAATGCCCTGACAACTGAATCATAAAGGAATTCCAACAAAACATCATATGAAAATAAGCTAAGTATTAAATATTAATTTTACTCCACAAATAAAGACTTGGGCAAAACATTTTAATTTTCAAATAAAAAAAGCTAACAATACCATCCAATATTGCTTACAATATAGACTATGTGCTTAGGTAAGTTGCAAATAGTTGCTTGAGAAAAATTTACTGAGTAAATAAAATATTTGTTGAATGAACCCCAAAGTGAAAAAATTCAGAAATATGCTGTTTTGGCTTGAAGGATTTAGTTAATTGTTTACAAAAGCCTTTATCCTATCATGTCACAATATACTAAAACTTTACTCAAACATGGTACTTTGGACATATAAGTACTTCATGTTTGTTGTTAAACTGAATTCGATCTTTTTACCTACACATAAATTTTTCAATAATGAAATTTTAAAACTTTCCAAGTGCCCTAGAAATCTTGATTCTTGTGGTAGAGCTTAAAAGTGTGATGTGGGGAAAAGATACTGATCCTCCATTACCAAGGATTTCCCTAGTTTTGCTATGAAGCAGTCTACACATGGGCAGATTACTTAACCTCAATGAGTTTCAGTTTCCTCATCTATAAATGGAAAAGATTAAACAGATGAGAACTAACAATCTATCAATCTATGTAAAGAAAAGACTTCTTATTTTCTCAAACTGATAAACCTTGGTAGCATAGGGAGTTTTGGAGGTACCTACAAATGAGGAGCTGTGAAACTCCAAACAGCTATGTGGTCATGATCCAATCATATGTAGCAAACAAGGCTCATTAGCATGATCATCTCATCCTTTTTCACATTGTCCATACAGCTACAACCAGTGTCATAACAGGCAATGAATCGTTATCTCCTTTTCACATCTTTCCAAATTATAATTTTATTTTCCACCTCCAAACTTCTCTTTGTTAGCACCTTACCTCTCTCTTCCAACTTGGGGATATTACCAACTTTACAGAAATATCCTCTTGCTAAAAAAAGAGTCAGTGAAGAGACCCTACAGGACATGGGATGACTTAAAGGAACATAGTGTATTTTAGGGAACTTGTTTTCTCTCTCCTTGTAGTATATATGTGTATGATGGAAGAATGGGGAAATACGTAGTCAAAATGACATTCATATTCATTATCTTGAAATGTATAGTTAGTAGTTAAACTTTGGCTCCCAAAGAAAATGACTTATAAATTGTGCTCAAGAACTTAGGAAGGATTTATAATGATATCTCATAAGATTAATGAACTTGATTTATTTCAAACCCACTGTCAGAAATCAAAGAGGCATGGTTCAGAAGTAGTATTTAAATCAAAAAGGAAATCTTATTTTTTTTAAAGATAATAAAATAGGTATTAATTTAGTTAGAAGAGAAAGATGGAAGACAAATGTATTTTTTTAAATATAAAGATATGTAACTATTTAACACTCACATATTAAGTTGTCCTCATGTATAAAAGTGTTCCCTAAAATATTCTTAGAAATCAAATCACATAAGAGAATATTATTTAAATTAATCTTATTGTAAATTCATTTTATCCTTTTATAAAGTAAATTACCACTTCAAATTTATGTTTTGTGTAAAAACGGATTTTCCAACATCAGATTTGTTAAAGTACAAGTGCCTAGAAGAACAATTCTCTATGTATAAATGAAAGTCACCACCTCTACTCTCAGAATGTTGTGAGACTTTGCTAAAAGCAAATGTAACAACAATATGTACACAGCAAATGGTAGAATATTTCCACAAAAACTTAAGCTAGAATTTGAATTTTGCTTAAATCAGTATGACATTTAAAAAAAATGTGTCATATGATGGGAATTTCTCAGGTAAGTGTATTTGTGATTTAAAGAGGTATTTTGTAAAATATACTACCTAGAATTGGGTCTTCATATTAACTACAAAGGCAGTAAAAAATCTATATGACTAAAGAGTATGTCTTTTTTTAAATTACATTTTTAAATGAAAGTATGCATTGGCCAAGCATTTCCATTTCTTCTGAATTAGTGAATTTAAAGAAAAACCTGTGTATAACAGATGGGATATTCTCTAAGGATGTTTATTTTGGCTTAAATTTGTCGAAATGTTTACCTACATGCACATTTTGGGGAAAAAAAGTCATATGTCAGATAAATCATCGAATATAAAAATAATGAAATTCATGAAACAAGAAAAAAGTCTGAAAAGATTTCCCCTCAGCTTCTTGCTTTCAGGGTAAAAAAGAAAGGGGAGGAAAAAGACCTTTCCCTTTTAAAACAATTTACGTGATGTTTTATGGTTCTTTTAGAAGAGAATTATAGTAAATGGCACTCCAAGTGGGTTGTGTGAACCCACAAACCACTCCTTATAAAAACTGCTATAATTTTCCAGGACAGGGACAATAAAATATCATACATAAGCCAATGCTACAATCAGAATGAAACCACAGTAACAAACACTTTATTTTCATGAAAATTAAGCATGATAAAGCTGACAAAAAGGTTTTGGGGTCTTGATGTCTCAGGCTACTTAGCACTCATATAAACTTTTAAAAAACTTTCTTCCTTCTTGCAAATTATCTACAGCCCAAAATGAATCTGGTCCCCAAGTTTTCTAATATGTAGAGATATATATATATGCATATATAAAAATATACATATACACACATATATACACATATAATGCTATAGATATAAGTCCTCGTTTTGTTTGCAATACTAGGCTTAAAAACATTAAACTGTAAACAATTCATAGTTGTAGCTCAAAATGATATCTTAAATAAGCTAATGAGGAAACCTTAAATAAAAGAATTTTATGTCTCCTGCATAATGTCTTAAAGAATATAAAGTAACTTTCTAAAGTGAACTAACTGCTTCAGACCACTAGGAACAATTAAGTGACTTCCAGGCCATAAATTAGTAAGTTAGTAGTAAATAAAGCTAATAAGTCTCTAAAAGTGAGCAATTTTCTGTCTTTTCCCTGATAGAATCAGGCTTATTATCTTTTAAATCAACTAAAAAGAGATGAATACTGTACAGAGAAAAGAGATGATCAACTGAGATGATAAAAAAAAGATGAAAGCAATCTAAATGGTGTAATTATCTAATCACCATGTAGCTCTATTCTGAAAATCTCCCATTCCACCACTCCTCTCCACTCCTCTATGCTCCCCATTCCAATCTAATTGAACATCATGATGAAAAAATAATCCTCAAACCTTAATATGGAGGGGTACAGGAGGGAGAAGAGAAAATGTAATACCACAATGATAAGGAAAATAAAGTCTAATACAATTCACGACAGCGAAATTCTATAGCTTATTGCTAAGTCAGGCATAATACTAAAATTAGGACCAGAAAGCTAAGCCAAAAATACTTTAAAAGAATGTCATTTGCTGGGAGTTATCTTATGTTGGACTAATAATATTAAAATGAAAAGGCCATTTTCCACATAAGTTTCTTAATATAAATGCTCATTACAAAGTACTATTAGAATATGTTATCCTTTAAAAGGCAGTGAAATCTGCTAAATCTCTAGAGGTATGTGTAAATTTTCAGCCTCATAAAAACAAAAACTTTTAAGAAAATCAGAGTTGAGGAATAAGAGGTAAGGACCAGCAAATTTAAGTTTAAGGATTCAACTAATACTTTCAAATCATCTATATGTAAAATATGTACTTAAAATATTTATTTGAATTTAAGTCTAAAGTTATTTAATAGAAAACTACACGTATAACTTGTTCCTGCTTAAATGCTTTCCATTAAAAATGAAAGAATTTTTTCTAGTAAAAAAGTATTCTCAGAACCAAAGTATAAGTTCAAATATTTGTCCAAAAAAAGTTATCACAGAAAAGCTGAAACATTCTTAACTGCTTTTATTTATGTTTATTGGAGATGCATTCCATATAGTAAGAATGCAAATCAGAGATTAAAAAAACAACTTTGTAAACAATTTATTGTGCCAAGATAAATAAATCTACCCAAAGAAACTAATTCTTTTTCCAGGTTAATGAAAAGGATTATGCCTACTAAAATAAACTAAGAAAACAAGCTGTAAATATGAGGAAGGCTCCCACTTAAAACTCTCTTTAATGGCACACAATTTTTAAAGAACTCACAATACAACGAATAATCCCCAAAGTTCTACACAGAAATCAGGTGGTTTTTTTTTTTCCTAAATCTTGGAATCAGCAAAAATTATTCACCAACCCATAAAATTTGTAGATTTCTATTACAATCACCTCTTCTAGAGCATCCTCTTTAACTGGTCCCTATATAAGAAGTCTGTTGTCCTAGAAATCAAGAACCAACAACGTTAAATTCCTTAAAAAGAAAATGCATAATTTAATATTTCTTTTAGATATGAAGTCTGATTTTCTTTAGTTCCTCAGCATGTGGGCATAGGCTAATTTGCATGGTTGGCTATATTGATATATTATAAAGCCTTTCCAATTGACCACACAAACACAATACCACAACGTGGGTCAACTTTTGCACTCACATGCCAATGTAAAGCTTCCACATAAGTAAACTAGTCATTAATTTCAATATAAAATTCTACCCACTGATTTTAAGATTATTTCAAAGAATAAATTTCTTAGATCATATGAAATCTACAGAAACCTAGTTTATCTTAAAAAAGAAAACTTTAGCATAAGCAGCAAAGGTTTCACCTATCATTAAATCATCAAGAGGGATCAAACTACAGATGAAGTTAAGAGTAAAGAAGACTGTAGAAAAGGGTATTTAAAATTATTAACTGATCAAAAATTTGTAGTTGTCATTAAAAAAATACAACTTTGCAATTCAGAAAGACTATGCCCAAGAACATGAACATCTGTTTAATATTACCAGCCAACTGTCAACATCCTAAGTGAAGTTTTAATTTAATATTTTTTCTTTCTTGATGTTTTACCTTTAATCAATGCCTCATGAGAGTATCAGTTTTCTATAAGAAACTGTGAAATATAAAGAAATGTTATTGTAGCATGTTTATAAAATCATAGTTCGAGAACTTTTTATTTTTCCAAAGCCTGACCACAACTTAATTATCTGCAGGACATTCCAGGCTCACAATTGCAAGCTCCAGTTCCCAAGCAATTTTAAACAATATCTACTGTACAGGACATAGGGTACACCAAAGACCGCAACATGGTTATATTTCCAAAAGTCAGCATTAGGTCCTTTAGACATGGTTTTTATTTTCATTAAGCAATATTTGTTTCCCCACTAATCATTAAATGGTTTTCATCACCATTGCCTGTTTTTCTTTTACATGTCAGTTGTTACCATTGGTTGTTTATTTTCACAATAAATAAAAAAATGACCCAGTTATTTTAAAATGAACACAAATGATGTCTGGTTCAAAGAGTGTTGGAGATTCAGCAACATATTTATTCTATGCCTCAATTTGTGTTTCTCTCATTCTTAATAAAAAATACAGAGGAATCTTAATAAAGAAACAGGTTATATAGCAAACCCTTTAAAACTGATTGAAATACTGTGCTTATTTTTACTATATTGGGCAGACAGATTTAAATAATTCCCTAAAACATTTTGTTTTGGGAAAGTAGGGGGCAGAAAAGAAGATGGCAATTCTATAAATCTTTCCATGATATAAAGTTGTAGAAAACATGCTTAGTTCCTATAGCTAGATCTTAGCAAAGCAGCCTGACTTAAAAGTAACATGCCAGAAATTAATCAGCACAGGAGTAAGGAAAGGAGTACCCAGAAATACAGGCAAGATTTAAGGGGAATTAGGGAGGAGGAAAGAAAGAGGAACAGATAGAAATTTTAAATTATACTACAGACTGTAAAATGAAATTGGATAATTTAAGAGGAATCATCAAAAATATAATCATCCAGGAAATAATTGACTGATTCATTCATTCAACTAGAGAACTGGAAATGTAATCCATAGTGCTTTCTGGAGAGTGTCTGGTAAATCCAGTTTAATTGACTTGTAGCTTTAGAGTAACTTGTCAGTATATGAGAGAAAGTTGTTCCCTTCCTTCAAAACCACTCTTAGATACCACCAATTATAACTTGCATTATAACGGTTTTTGTATGTAGTATATTCTCCTCTCTCTAACCCCACAACATTGTTAGATTCTAGAGAACAGGGAATGAATTTTCCTCTCTCTCCCTTCCTAGCCCTTAGCACAATATAATGCAATGATCCAATAGTAAGCAAATAAATATTTGTTTACTGAATTACTTAGATGGAGACAGATACCCACATTTCAGTAAACATTTAAATCCCACATGACTTTTATAGTATCATAAACTTAGAGCCAGAAGGAGCCTTAAAGTCATCCATTACAATCCTCCCATTTTACAAATGAGAAAACTGAGACACAGGGAGATTTGGTACCTTTTTCAAAGCTATGTAAATTTGTAATGAGTAAAGTAAGGATTTAAACCCAAATCTCTAATTCTGAATCCATTTTTCTTTCCATTGTAACACAATGCCTCTTCTCATTAAAGAAGCTGTTACACATCATTTGCACTACAACTTATGGTATTAAAAAAGCAAACCTTTTTTTAATGTCAAGAATATGACACATAAGTAAGAAGCAAATGGGTAAGTTGCCTGGCATCCCTACCAATATCAACTTGGAGATATATTAAATAATAAGTATTGAACAACAAAAACAATAATCAGAAATGGGGGGGGGGGAAGCCCTTTGAACCATAGTACTCAGGTTAAACATGAATCAGTAGTATAATGTGATTATTTAAGTCTCTCATTATTAGAGGTATTAAACCAGGATCTGAACTTCTTAGAGATGTTTCTCATAGAAGGGACTTTTTCCTGCCAAATAAGGTCTCTTTCAATTCTAGAATACTATGGTTTTAGGTCAAAATCATAGTCACATAATAAAACATGACATTAAGGATAAGAAAACAAATATTAAGATTATCTAAAGTATTGATCAGGCCCCTAAGGAAATACTAGCTTTTTTGTTGTTGTTGTTACGTAGCTGGGAAAGAAATTTATTTTCTAAAAAATCAAGTGAAGGGGGCAGCTGGGTAGCTCAGTGGAGTGAGAGTCAGGCCTAGAGACAGGAGGTCCTAGGTTCAAACCCGGCCTCAGCCACTTCCCAGCTGTGTGACCCTGGGCAAGTCACTTGACCCCCATTGCCCACCCTTACCAATCTTCCACCTATGAGACAATACACCGAAGTACAAGGGTTTAAAAAAAAAAAAAAGTCAAGTGAAGAAACAACAAAAAAATAAAGATTTACGAAAAAAGATTTGTGGGTAAATTGGTAAGGGTTTGGGGATAATTTTATCTGAAGAAAGCAAGTCCCAGGAGCAAGTCAATTCATTGAAATGTTACATCCAAGGAGGAATTAAATATACGTTCTTCAATGTCACAAGAAAAGAACTAAAGGAAACTGAAATAGTAATAAAACACTTAAGTTAGACATAAGAAAGAACTTTCTGAGGAAGAAATATAATACATTGAAATCATTTAATGGAAAGTTATGGAACCTCTATCCCTGGAGGAAAATTAATCAATAAAAATATATTGATCAGGGTATTGTGAAAAACACAGAACCTAAGAGAAACCCCCTGCCCTTGAGATACTTTAACAATCTAGTTGCAATGGCAACAAACATGAGAAGGTACAGAGCAGCACAAATATTAAGTAGGAGTGTAAAACAATAATACAAAAAATACCACCAGATATCCATGATGAATCTCCAAATAAATGATATAGAGGATGTGAATGCCATAGGTTTTAAGCTAGGAGTCTAGTCTAACCTTTCATTTTGAAGACAAGGAAATTAAAGATCTAAGATATTAAAAAACAGAGGTGAGTCAGAAGATTAGGGTTTCTGAATCTAAGCTCCAGGCTCTTTCCACTATGTGATGCTGTCTCTTTTCTGGAATCAAAAATGTCTGGATGACCAGGAGAAATAGTGGAAATATTCCTCATAAATTAATAAAATAAAATAAAAATTCCTCATAAAGATGAGGAAAGGTATCCTTAGATCTAAAATTCCAGGAAAAAATCCTAGAACAAAATGGAGTAGAAATAAAAAGTAAAAGTCTACCTCACTTTAATAGGAGTTAAAATTTAGGTAACGACTTAAAATTTAGGAAATTAAAAAGTATAAAAGCAAATGTGATTGTGCCAGTTGGGCTGAATAAGCAATGAGAAGAAAAAATTTAAGTGAACAAGAAAAGAGAAAAGAGTAAAGAGCAAGTCATTTTTAAAAGCCTGAAATGCTTCCAGATTTCACTCTTTAAGTAGACATAATTGAAATAAATTTTGTAGGATCATTCACAGATTTCCCACTTGCCCATAGATTAGGTATTTAGAAACTTTCAGAAAATTCATCACCTCTCCTTGATATCTCTGGTCTTCTCTTCCTTTCCTTAATTTAATTTTGATTCCACTTCCTCCTGTCACTGCTTGCCTACAACTGGATGCCTGTGTGTCTGGAGCCAATCAGGGATATAAAAGTACACCACTCCTCCTTCACCCAGGGGCCCACTTATGTATTTTTTTTCTTATTCCAATAGGTAGATTCAGGAAATCTATAGCTCCCAAGTTCCCAAGAACAATCACATGCTACACTTGGGAAATATATTCTTTTGCCCTACAGTTAAGTATAGATGACATCAAACTATGTATTTTGCAAGAATGCTTCCTCTCCACCTGCATAAAAATATGAAGTGTGCTTTGGGAATTAACTTTCAAAAAATTGGTTGAATATGCACAACAAATGCTTAATAGCAATAATATTTTTAAAATCTATCTTTCTACCATTTAAAATTAAACATAATTTCCTTATTATTTTAATGATATCCTAAGGAGTTGAAATGTTTAAATAGTCCTTTTCACAGCAAATAGTTATTATGTAATTCCTTTTAATATTAGAAACATAAACTGTGCATTGACAGTACAAAAATATGCATTACTACAACAAAGCCAGAAAAAAGACAAGGCAGCTTGATAAAGAGCTTCATAATGGGTTCCATTCCAGTCTATCCTTATAGTCAAAAAGTAGTTACCATTCCCTGAGTTTTAGGTGAATTCTTTTTTTTTTTTTTAAACCCTTGTACTTCAGTGTATTGTCTCATAGGTGGAAGATTGGTAAGGGTGGGCAATGGGGGTCAAGTGACTTGCCCAGGGTCACACAGCTGGGAAGTGGCTGAGGCCGGGTTTGAACCTAGGACCTCCTGTCTCTAGGCCTGACTCTCACTCCACTGAGCTACCCAGCTGCCCCCCAAGGTGAATTCTTAAAGAAATTGTTTCCATCAAAACACAAAACTAATTTTAAACTAAAATATTCATTTTTCTTCTGACACTGTGTTAAGACAGCAATAAAAGACCCAGGGATAAACCCTGATGACCCAAAGATCATCATTACTAATTTCCCTCAATTTCAGAAGAAGCTCCATCAGGAAACACCGTTTTCTCAAATCCATGTAAACAATTCAATATTCAGCTCTTACTTACACCACTTCTCTAAGCAACCCTAGTTTGTTCTTATCACCTCTTACCTGGCCTATTGCAATAACTTCCTATTTGGTCTTCAAGACTTCAAGTCTCTCTTTATCCTCTCCCCACCCTACCTCACCCTGGAAACCAATCCATCCTCTGTACAAATGTGCCAGTCATTTTTCAAAAACATATGTCTGACAATATCACACCTCTGCTAAATAAACTTTAGTGGCTCCCTAGTACTGATGGGATCAAATTCTAATTCTTCTATTTAAATATGACACTCTTATCCTTTACAATCTAGATCCAAGCTACCTTTCCAGCCTTCTTATGTATTACTCTCTTTTCTATACTATTTGGTAGCAGGAAATAGAAGCATCCAAAATCTGAAGAACAAAGTGTAAAGAAAAATAAGAAAATCTGTCCAGGTACATATTTTAAATGTTTATGCATCTAGGGAAAGAAGTATATATAACTGAGCTGGGAGACTTGTATGAATTTGGTGTGCATAATTATAATTATAGGCCAATGATTTTTCTTAATTTAGTTTCTCTCTTCTTCAAAATACAACCATTGTCCCTTAGATTAACTAAACCTTAAATCCTATCATTTCAATGATTCTAACAAGCAACTTAGCAGTGAATATATATTTTTGTTCATCACCCATTCAGTATATTCTTTGTTGTGCACCATACCATTGGTTCTGGGACATACAAGAAAAGCAGAGAATGGTTCTGGTACATATGAAGCTTATGATTTATTTGCAGGAAGATATGTCATACTTTAATAATTTTAAAATAATTTAAAAAGTAATGAAACCACTAATTTGGATAATTCTTCCCAGAAAGATCACAACCACCTGCAAGGTGGTAGATGGTATTTGCTAATATTTTTTGCCAAACAAATCCATCACCCTTATGTCTCTATGTTCAACTCGGTGGTAAGACTTACAACTAAAGTAAGCTGGAACTTAAGGGAGATATACAGTCCATTATAAAGTCCAACTTAAAGCCTTTCCAGCTTGGTGGGATCTGCTAGAGCTTGTTTTCCCCTAGAAGATTCAATAAACATAGCCATCCAAAGATAATTTCATTCTGGACCCCCTCACTTTTTACAAAAGAAGACACTAAAGCTCAGAAAGTACTTGCCCGAGGCACACAAGTAACAAAAAGCCTGGATTTGAGACCAAAACTTCTGGATCCATATCCAATGTTCTATTTACTGCACAAAAAAAGGGGAATCATGCAAGTTGAAACTAGTTCCAAAGTATCTAGAAGTTTGGCCTCACCTTGACACCAGCATTCTGAGGTCTTACCACACCATGCTGCTTTCCATTCTACCAGGACCCTAAAAAGTAGAGGTCCCTGTCAGCTAACTTATGGCTAAGAAATTTGTGCCTCTTCTAAAGCCAATTATTCAGTTGCCATTTCTCAAGGTATAAACAAACCTTCTTTTCCCTTATACATCTGATATATGATTACTATCCAGTTCAGTCCTACTACCAGGTTCCCCAGGCTCCTTCCCTCCCTTTCCACTGTGTTCTTCTCAATCATTAACACATTTCCCTTCATTCTCAACCATTTCTTCTCATATATTCTTTACACCTTCCTGGATTCATAGAAATTTGGCTTTCTCTGGTAGACACTGAATCAATGGCCACCCTCTCCAGTGCTGTTTGTTTCTTCAATCATGTCTCATCACCCACTGTGGGGATGAGGAGTTGTTGTTATACTCTTTGTTCCAAAGCACCATTTCCAGATAGGCCTTTGGAGACCATCACTCAGCTATCTCTCTGCCTCTGAGTTTTATCCCTTCAGTCTGTATCAGCCAGGCCAAATCCTTAATACTGTCATCTATCTGTTCCTATACATTTCTGAAGAATCTGTAGTCATTATTCCTTAAAATGTAATTATGTTCCTGTATGTACATATAGTATAGTTTATTCTGCCAATCCCCAACCTGGGAGCAGGCACATATTTCCACATATAATACTGCTCTGATTAATTTGGCACATCAGTGGTTTTTTCTTGCTTCAAAGCCTGGTTCCTGTTACTACCTTCATGAGAGTTTTCCTAAAGCCCTTGGTATTTAGCATTTTCTTTTGAGATTACTTTGTACATAATTGCTTTTGTGTATGCTGTATCCCTCCAGTAGAATGCTAAGTTCCTTGATGCCAAGGACTGCTTTGTTTTGTCTTTGTATTCCCACCACTTAGAACAGTGTCTTGCACCAGAGGAGACAATACATAAGTGCATTAAAGAATCCCAGAACTGGGGCTGGGAGGGAGTATGTCAATTCACCAAGTTCAACTGCATCTAAAAGGGATCTTTCCCTATAACTCAGCCAACAAGCAATCTGCCAAACCATTTAAGCCAAAACTGCCCTTTTTCCAACTTCCTTCTGGTACTTTGGACTACGGAAGTGGGGGTGTGGCAAAAAGAAAAAGTTTAATTCCTCTGCCACACTATAACTCTTCAAACACTTGAATGAAGTTTTCATGTTTCTCTTGAATTTTGTCTTGTGGAAGTGAAACATCTCCAGTTTCTCCTTGATTTCTCTAAAACTTCTCATAATGGTGATGACTCCCTCTTCCTGGATACTTTTCCCTCCCTTGGCTTTTATGACAATCACCTCTCTTGGATCTTTCCCCGTTTATCTGGCTCTTCTTTCTCCATCTTGAGTATAAAGAAGTGGGTAGCACAGTTCTTTGGGAGGCATGCAAGGTGAAATAACTGTGAAGAGAGCTAGGACCAAGGTGACAAAGTGTCAGTTCTTGATATGTAACCTCAATTTTCAAATTGAAAAAAACAGCAACTCTTTGGGAGCATGTCTATTACACAAAGCAATGTACACTTAGAGGCAATATAACTATAAAACAATTTTAACTCAAAGAAAATGTGCACACTACTGAATTCTTTTTAATAGTTTCATTGGTAGAAAATATGTAACTACTAGGTTGTTGATCTATAGAAAATCATATAACATCAAACCCAGGGATGAATTCAATTTAATCAGCACTTAACTAAGCACCTACCATTTGCATGGCATTATGGAAGGACCTCGGAAAACACCTACTTCAATCCATTCATGAATTGTGAGTATACTCAGTATTCCTGCCAACTTTCAGCTGACAATCTTCAGTGGCAAGGAACTTCCTATCTATAACAAGGCAGCCCATTCCACTTTTAGATGACTTTTATTTGCAGAAAGTGTATCATTTTATCAAGCTAAAATCAGATTTTCTGTTGCTTCTACCTTTGATCCTGTTGTTTCACAATGAGACTAAGAAAACAAAGTCAATCTCTCTTCCCAACAATGAGAGGCCTCAAAACATCCGGAAAAAAGTAATCTTGTCTCTAATGAGTCCACCCTCTTCTAGGTTAAATATCCCTCATAAGGGTTTCAAATCCTTTATCTACACTGACTCACTCATCTTTGGATACATTCTAGCTTCTCAATGTCCTTCCTAAAACCCAGGATGAAGATAAGATCCTTCAGTGGTGATCTGTCTGGGGTGGAGCAAAACAGAAATATCACTTTCATTTCAGAAAACATGATTTATTCCAACACAATACACCTTTAAATAAGTGTCTCTGTGTCCAACACTGTGCTTGACTATAGAACTATAAAGGCAAAACAAAATCATTGCCCTCAAGGAGATAAATTGTGCTACAGAAATAAAATATTTACACAGATAAGCAAATGCAATATAATTTGATTAGGGCAGTATAAACAATGTACAAGGACCATAAAAAACTTCACAAAGGAGATGGCACATGAATCAATGACTGAAAGACTTAAGGGTTCAAAATAAAGTAGAAAGTTGGGGGTGGTAAGGGCATGTATTACAGATAAGTTGGACAGTATATACAAAGGAATGGAAGGGAGAGATAGAATAAGGAGGTCAGGGAATAGCAAGAAAACAATCTTGACAGTAATATGAAAATAAATAATATGAAATTTAGTCTGGAAAAGTAAATAGGCTGTAGCCAGAATATGACAGGCTTTAAATGCCAAGCTGAATTCATATTTTATCTTAAGAGGCAATAACTTCTGAAGCTTCTTGAGTTCCAAAATGGCATGTGGAGGAGGCTTTGTAAAGGAAAGAGAATGGAATCAAAGATACTAATTAGAAGGCTATTAGAACAGCATAAAGAAGAAGTGATCACGGGCTCAATCAGGATGATGGCTATATAAATGGTAAGATGAGGATACATGTAAATAAGATGGAAATATAAATGGCAAATGACTGGCTAAAGTGGGAGAGAGAGAGATAGTAATGACTATCAGTGCCATGCTTAATTCCCACTAGGCCATTCCCTAATGCTATAAATTGTAAAAAAATCTTACAACTGCAATCACCCTTAACCTAAACAGTCATTCCCAAAGCTTTTCTTAGAAACCTCCTGGTTGGTAAATTCTCCAAAGAAATCTATGTAGTTTCCTATCTCATAACCTCAAGATTCCTACCTATATGGCTGACACTGTCACACTACAGTGTTGACTCATAGTGGAGCTTTTTTCATATGAAATTTTTCTCGTGGCATCTCTCCAATTTTATATTTATATAGTTGACTTTCTGCAGCTGAGTGGAAGCCTTCATATTTATCCCTATCTCATTAAATTCAACCTGTTCAAATCTTTCTATTAAGTCAACCATCCTACTATACTAATAATCCTCCTATTTTCATGATGGCTACATAACAACTATAGGCTTTAAGTTCTTCTCTCAATCTCTATGGCCAGTATTTGCCACTATAGCCACATCCCTCAGCAAGAGGGAATCAATGGATTTGTCAACATTGGGCACCTGATGACCAGGTCTGTATTCACCCCAGGCAGAATGAATACAGTGGCCATCAATGACTTCTTCATCAACTTCAACCACAAGGTTTACAAGTCCTAATATGATTCTAACAATGTTAAGCTCAAGGGCATTGCCAAGACTTGAGAACAGAAAGCTGGTAATCAAAAGAAAAGAAATTGCCATCTTCCAGGAATATGATCCACAAACGAGAAGATGGTTAGTCCATTAGTGTCTTTAGCACCTTGAAAAAGACTGAGGCCAACTTGAAGGATGGAACTAAGCATATTGGCATCACTGCCTCTTTTGCTAATGCCTCTATATTTGTGATGAGAGTAAAGTATGAACAATTTGATAATTCTCTTAATATTGTCAATAATGCTGCCTGCAATACGATTTGATTCCCCCCACCTCCCAGACAGTCATCCACGACAATTCCAGTACTACAGAACTCATGACCATAGTCCATATCATAACTACTACTCAGAAAACAACATATGGCCCCTCTGGCAAGTTGTGGCATGATGAGCACAGCATTGTCCAAAATATTCCTGATTCCATAAGTGAACAGGAAACTCACAGGCATAGCCTTTCTGTTTCCTAATCCCAATGTATCTGTTGTGTATCTGACCTGATGCCTGGAAAAATCTGCCCCTAAAGACAATTATAAATAAATTGGTAAAGCAAGCAATAGACGAGAGTCTTGAAGGGTACCTGAGAGGACCAGATTTTATCCTCTGACTTTAATAGTAACATCCACACTTATACCTTTGATGCTGAGGCTGATATTTTTGCCCTTAATGACCATTCTATCAAGCTTATTTCCTGGAATGACAGTAAGTATGATTATAGCAACCATGTCATAGACTTCATCATCTACATGACCTCAAAAAAGTACAAAGCCATTGCTCTTCCTCTCTAGCGAAATAAGAATTCTGCCACCGGGGAGTCCATATCTCAAATAGATTTGTCTTTAAAAACCCATAAAGTCAGTTCCTGCCTCAGGGCACCCCTGTAGTAGCAGGGAGAAGCATAGTTTTTTGATATTGCTCTATTTTTTAAACTCTTACCTTCTTAGAATCAAGTATATTGTATTTTTATATTGATTACAAGGCAGAAGAATAGTATGAGCTAGGCAATGGAGGTTAAGTGACTTACCCAGGGAAGTGTTTGAGGCTAAATTTGAACCTAAGATCTCCCATCTCTAGGCCTGGCTCTCAATTCACTGAGCTACCTGGCTGCCCCTTGCTCTAATTATGATCACTGGTTGGGCAATGTTTCTCTCTGTGTATATATTCAAATATACATATATACACATGTACAAATATATATGTCTCTGTGTGTAATGCATATATAAATAATTTATATACACGTATATCTCTTAGTCCATCTCTCTCTACCTCGTTTTATAAGTTGATTATGAAAATTTGTTATCAAATACCTTGTTGAAATCTAGCATATGATTTTCTATGCCATTATTCTATTCTAACACTCTAGTAATCTTGTCAAAAAAATCATTAATCTAGCCATTAACCTCTTAATGGATTCATTATGTCTCTAAATGTTCATAAGTCATGTCTTTAATAATGTGTTCTAGAATTTAGTCAGGAATCAAAGTAATCAAGTTTATCAGTCTGCAGTTTGTAGAATCTACCTTCTTCTAGCTGTGTAGTCAAGAGAATTGGACTTGAACTCAAAAGACCTGGATTCAAATTCTATCTTTTATTTCCTGGCGATATGATCTTAAATAAATATTCTGACGTCTTTGGGCCTCAGATTCCTTATCTTTAAAATGAGATGTTTAGATAGAATATCTATAAGTCCCTCCTCCCAGTGATTAAGTCCTATAATGCCTTTTGAAAAAAATCAAGAAATCAGTACACTGAACCATTTCCAGTCATGAAGTAGTTCTCTCATTTTTCTCAAACTTTCAAAGATCAATTGAAACCATTCATTTCTCAAAAAAAAAAAAAAAAAAAATCCCACGGAAATAAAAAGAACTATCTTTGACTATTTAAGCAAATAATATACATATTTAGTCATTTAAAAATTACTCTAAGCCCTGGGAGACTACATCTCCCGGGGCTCCCTGATACAACTTCCCCCAAAAGCTCCCACTTCCTTTGTGGGAAGTGTGGAGAAAGCATAAGGACAAAGGATTTTGGCACCTTTTTGCTCTCTCTCTACCCTGGAGCTCTCTCTGGAGCCCAGAGGCTGGCTGACATTCTCTACCCTAGTCTCTCTCTGCACCTTTTTCCCCCTTCTATCTACTTCCTAGTTTTCCCTAGACCTTCCCTTTTCTAATTTAAATAAAACCTAATTATCCTAAACCCTAAGTGCTTACTGATCTTTTATTTGAACCCGGAAGGGCTCTGGTCAGTTTCCCCCTGCTGGGGCTGGGGACTGCAACCTCCCCTTCCCTTCCTCTACCTTCCCCTCTCCTTTCTCTCATCCATCTTTCCTCCTACCTTCCTCCTTTCACCCCAGCACAATATCATTTAAATTATTTAGATGGTGTAAAAGCATATGGTATTGTCCCACAAACTTATCTGACTTATCATTGATTACATATTTTACCTGCATGGTAAAGCAGCTTTACTACATTTTTAACAAATTTATATGTTTTTCAAGATTACATCTCCAAAGGGGGGAAAAATATTCAACTTGTTTTTGGTTTATTCAGTCTTTTTTGCTAATGTTCACAAAGCAAAGAATTTCACATTGCACAAAATTTCAGAGTTTGTAGGGATCTATCTATAGGGTCATTTGGTCCAATTCATACCTCTAAAAGAATTCTTTTTGCAAAATATATAAATATATATAGCCTTTGCTAGAAAATCTCCAATAATGGAAGAATGGGGCACTAACCCCCTAGAGCTGCCCATCCTATTTTGTTATAACAGGAAATGTTTTAACATCAGGTCTTTGTACCTTCTCCCTATGTTTCCTAGTTCTTCTCTTTGGGTTGACTCCTAAAGAAAAATGAGGCTTTGCATCTACTCTATAGCTGAACCTTCCTATATGCATGTTATTCCACAATTAGAATGCCCTAAGAACGATAACTGTCTTATTTTTCTATTTTTTTCCCCAGCACTTACTATACAGTAAGCACATAAATGCCTTTTCAGTCATTCAGTGGAGGTCATATTTAAACAGATAGATAAAAACTGTGTGAGGCCAATAAGAGAAACAGAGTCTCAAATAGATGAAAATCTGAGACTCCTCTTTTGACTCCTTTTCAGATACACACCTTTTCTTATTGTAAAAGCATTATAATCTAATGTTCTAGGAAAACTTTAAGTTCTTAGTAAACCAGCACTTAATGAGTTAACAGCCTTTTTTTACTCAGCAGAGTAAAGCTGCAGCTGTGGGTATATCTCTCTAACTGCTTTAGGCATCCCAAGGTCACAGAGTGGCAAACTCAGGCAAAATAACTTTTAGATAAAGTGAGGCTCATTTTTAACCTTGAGACTTTTTCTCCTCCAGCATTATCTTCATAAGAAAATTCTTTGTAAAACTATAACATTATTGTGCTTTATAAAACCATGATGTAACTTCAGCTTGACTACGCAACTGTGAAGTCCTGTGTGTGTGTGTGTGTGTGTGTGAATTGGGTTTGGTTTACATTATATAAATAAAATCCTAAACTCACCAAGAGAGAAGCAGAAGCAGCTATGAGCTAACAGAAAGATCTCCCAAGTCTCACTTTCTTATCAACTAAGCTGTTCTTATCAGATTATCTGGAGATGATAAATAGATCTCAAGAAAAAAACAAAGATCTTTTTAGTATACTGTTTTGGGGATTTTTTTTGTTTGTTTTGCATATGACATATCAACTTTTATGCTCAACAAAAATAAATAATTATGTTTTAGTAGGGAAAAATCCAATAAACAAAACACTCTTATATTCAATGTACAGCCATGATACAATAGTTGGACACATACTGGCTAAGAATTTGTATTAAGTGAGTGTGCCATAGAAATAACCAGGAGACTCCACTAGTCTCCACAACACACATCTGCCTATATCTCTACCATTCTGAGTCCAAAAGGAAGGTAGGAAAGGAGATTCATCATGAACTCCCTGGGATGACACAATTGGAAAAACTCAAAAGTTCTTATGGTGGTGGTTTATCATTCTCCTACTGAAACTGGATGCTATGGAATAAAAGGACTGATATGGAGGGAGAGAGTTGCACAAAGTTTTTTGCCCTTTGATTTTAGAAAATGTTAGTACATGTAAAAAACAACTATCAATAATTTGTAGAAATATAGAAGGACCTATATGAAGTTCTAGAGCAATGGGTCCCAAACTTTTTTGGCCTACCGCCCCCTTTCCAGAAAAAATATTACTTAGCACTCCTGGAAATTAATTTTTTTAATTTTAATAGCAATTAATAGGAAAGATAAATGCACCAGTGGCCATCACCACTCCCCTGGATCACTGCAGCACCCACCAGGGGGTGATGGTGCCCACTTTGGGAATCACTGTTCTAGAGAATAAAAATCAACAAGACCAGTTTTATATGCCCTCACTACGATCATGTAAAAAAAAGAGAAGAAAAAAAAACCAGAAAAAAAAAGGTGGTGGAATTTCCAAAATGCCTAAAAAAGAATACAGGGTAAAAAACATCTTATTTCTTATTTGTTATTCATGATTTTCAATGTTAATCTGTCAGTTCTTCAACCCTCCTACAGTGCCAGTGTGGTCAGATGGGCCTATCAAGAAAAAAGGGTCTCAATTCTGAGGTGATCTTCCAAGAGCTCCTGGTATATTAAGGGATGCTGAGAGAATGGTGAAGGTTTCTAATGGTCAGAAATTTGCTGTAGATACTAAAATAATATAATGTAGAGCTGTGAGAATAAAATTTCAATGGAATAATAGAACTCTAAATAGATGGAATGGAAGTTGGGAGAATCACACATTACACACACTCAAACACAGAACCATTCTCAATCTAATTATCTATGAAGGAAAAATATATGTTGATTGAGTCTCTGGTGGTAAGGAAACAGACTCCAAGTAATGGTACCCTCTCCTCCCTATGTATTCATCTAGTTATTGGCCTGAGTAAGCTGCTAGTTAAGCTAAAAGTCCACTTTAGCCTATGGGGGCCAGTAGAATGAGAGTCCAGAGAATATGGTCAGTTCTGTTTTCCAGTTAATAGGTTCGAAATTAACTAGTGTAAGCCAACTCTCATGTGATCAAAATGTCACATCTAAAGCTTCTTAATGCACCCTTTCTTTATTATCAACTCTGCCCTATACGGCCCCTTTTTTTTTCAGTATTTCCCCATTTTCCTATTGGTAAGCTTCATGGAAGCACATAGAGACTCTGGGTTTCCCTTCTTGTACACATTTTCCTCTAATCTCCCTCAAACCTCTATATGCCTCAGTTTCCTTAACTGTAAAGTAGAAATAATAACATCACTTACCTCTCAGGATTATTGAGAGGCTCAAATGAGTTAATAGATATAAAGCACTCTTGCAAACCTTAAAGAGTATAATGAGAGCTATTAATATTAGGCAGCACTTTTAATGATTCCTAGAAAATCTAAGCGCTGAATATTGGCTCCTTTGTGTTAAAAAACACCTTAGCATACATGTCCAAGTGGTGAAATCAAAGGATGAAGCTTCACTGAACATGGATATCATTAAGCTCCAGAAGGAAAGCTAATCAGTGTCACTTTGGCATCTCAAGATTTTACCAGTTCAAAGTCTTCTCATCTGGCAAAGTCAGATATGGAGAGTTATGCTGTAGTCAAATATAAGGCAGGACATGAATAAAGGTAGAGAGGAAATAGTAATGCACAGGCAGCAGGACACATGAGCTTTGCTGGAAGAGATGGGCATTCTATATAGAATGCAGAAAAGAGGAGCTGTTGTTGGGAGTCTGAACTGCCAGGAACAAAGTGTGTGTCATCTTAGATCCAGTTAGCAGTTTGTATCCTGTCTTTGGAGATATTAGGTAGACATCTGGCAAGCATCAGGACTGAAGGAAGGGCATGTCTCTGTGATTGGGTAGACTAGTCACAGAGTGTCTCTAACCCAGTCTGTGGATTTATTGGCTGACAAGGATTTTATTATTCATCTACCTAAACATCGTGGTCTCAGCTTTGATACATCATCTCCTGGAGAGTGAGAAATCCCCTTTGACTCCAAAGTCCACAACAGTCATTCCTGATTCCCAGCTTGGCCGCCTGTCTGTGTTTAGGTATGTGAAGCCAGCACATTCTATTGGCAGTTGGTAGATCCTTTAGCCTTAGCTTAGACCAGTGATTCCAAAAGTGGGCACCACCGCCCCCTGGTGGGTGCTGCAGCGATCCAGTGGGGCGGTGATGGTCACAGGTGCATTTATCTTTCCTATTAATTGCTATTAAAATTTTAAAAAAAAATAATTTCCAGGGGTGCTAAGTAATATTTTTTCTGGAAAGGGGGCAGTAGGCCAAAAAAGTTTGGGAACCACTGGCTTAGACTAACTTAATTCCTCCTTCCTTCCTAAGACTTTATTAAATAGTTTTTATCACTTATAGACTACTTTACTTCTCTACAACCAATGAAGAACAAACAAACTGAGATATTTCCTGGCTTAATTAAGGAAGACAGTTGGGTCTAACTGTCATTTACAACCCTGTCACCACTCACTCCCAGCTGTGTCCTGTGTTTGTGGGAGTAGGTGTGATTCCCAGTGTATTTGTGTATCAGGCAGTTAACCCACTTTACCCCAATCATTCCTCATTCATCCTCTTCTCCCTCTACTACCCTCTGTGTATTAATTTACCCACTACAGTTATAAGGGTTTTGTTCTGTACTTGGTAAATTTTCCTTTCAGAAAACCAATATGGTGCTGAGTAGTTTTGTTCTTTTGTGTTCTCTTTTCTCAGTATTCAAGCTCTTCTTCAAGATCTCCCTTGATGGTAGGTTATGGAACAGGCCCTGGAGACATGGCAATGGAGGTAGGCCTGCAAATGTGTACCAGTCAGAAGACCCTAGATATGTAGCTCCAAAGATAAACTCATTTAAAACAAAATAAAAATTTTAAACTAGCAAAGCAATGAATAATTACTATTTATTTTTTTAAAATTTTACTAGAATTTATTCATAGGTGTCCAAACCTCTCCCTGCTCCCTGCATCACAGAAAGCATCATCCAGGAGACAGACATATACATACAAATTATGTCTTTCATGTTTCTGCTTTTCAATTCACTCTCTAGAGATAACATTAACAATTTGTTTTTCAAATTATTAAATCTGTAGCTGTGTATGATGTTCTCTTTATTCTACTCATTTAATTGTTCATTATCCCACGTAGTACCAAGTTTTTTTAAAAATTAGCCTGGTCATCATTTCTTATGGCACAAAAATATTCCATAACAATTATATACTACAGTACATTCCCAAATGATGGGCATCTTCTCAATTCAGGAGATTTAATATTTAGGGAAAAAATTAAGACATGTTTCCGGTTATTTAAGTCCCAAAGTTATAGAGCTGTGATCACCTAGTCCAAATCCCTTATTTTACAATTATGAAAAATAAGCACAAGAGTAAGGTTCTTATCCAAAATCACATGAAGTTATTGATATAGTTGAATTTATTTATAATTGAAAATTAATATCTTAATTCCCCAACCCAATTCTCAGTCATGATATACTACTGTGGATTACTGGTTCTTAAATCTAATTATATAACACATTTGACAGAGATATGAGGTCCAATATTCAAAAAAACAAAAACAAAAAAAATACTTTCTCTAATGCTCATATTATTTTAATATTTTGGATATAAAGGAGGATAGAAAACTGAATACTATTATAAAATGAAGACTTTATATTGTTAGCTAATTTTGCTGACAGTTCCATTCTATGAAAGGTGTGGCCTGACCAAAAAGGCAAACGGGCAGATGTCAATAATAAGTAAGAGCAGGTAATCTCAAGTAGTTTATTTATTTTTTTTACTCTGAGAAGCTGAAAGGTTTTTTTAGTACTATAAGTTTTAAGTTACAATTAAGCTGAAAGATTTCCTTACCTAGGTTATTTAGGTGCATTTAGCACATACTTTCATTCCTTTTATTTATTTTTATTTTGTGGGGAAAAAGGTTTTCTTTTCAAGTCAAATTTAAACTTAATAGACCTACATGTATTTACTATGGATTCTAATTAATATCCACAGAAATTCATGGATATTTTGCTTGGTGGAGGAAGGTCATATTATTTTATGCATTTTTTTCCAAAAAATCTTAGAATTTTATAATTTAGTTTTTTAGAGACACAGTCAAGGATGGAGTTAGGATAGCTGAATGAGGATGAAAATCTGGGTAAAGTCTCCAAGAACAAATTAGGATGATGCTACATGACTCAAAGTCTAGAAATACACTAAATAAGAATATCATAACTTAAAGAAAAATGATGAGGAATTGATTTTGTTTACTTCTTTTATCCATGTATGGAATGGTTTTCTCCATTTTCAGATCAAATTATATATTGTGGAATGGGCTTGAATTAAAGAGTCTAAGTTGAGTCTTTAACTTCATTACTAAAGCATATTACTTTAACAAACTAAAGGAAAAAATAGGATATTCTTTTTTTAACTGCAAAATACACAAACTCACTGGAATTATCAAACCTAACTAACTAGAAATTCATTGTTCATATCTGGTCTAAATAAAAATTTAAATGACAGGACTTAAATTGCTTCCTATATTATGAATTAAACTAGTGATTGGCAAACTATGGCCTGTGGGCCAGATGTGGCCCCCTGAAATGTTCTATAGGGCCTTGGGACATTATTCCTAATCTGACAAATACAATGAGTAGGATACAATACAATGAAACTTCAAAAGAGTTGCCTTAGAAACAGACTGACAGATGAGCATTTCCTTTCCTTTGGCCCCCTCTTTAAAAAGTTTGCCCATCACTGGATTAAACTAACAAGAGGGTATTTTATATAGCTAAATAAAATAATAATAAAAGTCATATGAAAGAACAAAAGGATAAGAACCTCAAGGAAAATAATGGAAAAAAAATAGGAATGAAGAGAACCCAGAACTTCCCTACCTCAAATGGTTATATAAAGGGTTAATGTGCCAAACTGGAATCGGTTAAATTGAGAAAAGTAGATCAGTGGACTATTAGCATTAGCAGAAATAGAAGCAAAAAAGCATAATGTTCAATAAAACTCAGATCACAAACTATTGGACAATGGGTTCTTTTTGGCAGAAAATGATAAGATGAACTATAAATAATGCCGTTTTGAATATGTTGACATATTGAGACCTTTCTGTCATTATTTGAAAAGTCTCATATATGCCAACATTTTCATAGCCATGCAATCTGTAGTAGAACAAAGCTAAAATAAACTCTGCCCTGAGATGGGAAGGGCAAAATAAGTTGTGGTGTCTTGATTGTGAGAGAATAGCCATGTGGCACAAGGAATGGTGAATTTAAAGAATTCAGAGAAATATATATGTGAACTGATGTACAGCAAAAAACACAAAATCAAAAGCACATACCTACGATGAGTATAATAACGTAAATGTGGACAACATTAAAAGATACAGAATCCAGGTTAAAGGCACTGACCAATGTTGGTTCTATAAAACTGCTCTTTAAATATACTTCCTTATCACCATCTCCCCAGACACACACAACCTGGATGTCATCCTCGACTTTTTATTTTCCATCACTCTCATATCAAATCAGCTGTCAAGTTTTGTTTTGTTCTGTTTTTAAAACCTTCATAAAATCTTGCATATGGCACTCCATATCCTGAATCCAAGTGCTTTTACTGGCTGACTCCCATGTCTGGAATGTTCTCCCTCCTCATCCCTGCCTCCTAGTTCCCCTGGCTTCTTTGAAGTTTCAGCTAAAGTCCCACCTTCTGCAAAAAAGACTTTCTTCAGTCTCCGAGTCTACTCCTAATTTATTATGGATGTATCTTGATTGCACATAGTTGTTGGCATGTTTTATCCACCATTAGACTATGAGACCCTTGAGAACAGGGACTACTTTTTGTTTTTGGTCTTCCTTGGTATTCCTAGTGCTTATCACAATGGTGAGCACATAATAGGTGCTTAATGAATTTGAGCTGAAAAACATTAGTTTAATCAGTGCAGTGAAATTAAATGCCAAGTGCTATCTGCCATCTTTTCTAAAAAGGTAAAAGTTATCTACTTGGAAACAGAAAATTTGAGCACTGACCTTGAGTCAGAAAATCTGAGCTCAAGTTTATTAGCTTTTGCCACTTTCAACCTATGTAAACTCAAGCAAATCTAATAATGCTATTGCTGCTGATGATAAGCATTTGTATAGTTTAGCTAATCGTTGTACAAATACCTCCTTTTTTAAAATAATTTTTATACTATAAAAAAATAAAAATGAAGTCTCAGGTATCTCACCCCCTTCCTGCACCATAGAAAGCATCAATGAACAAAAAAGGCCTATTTAAATTATTTCTTTTGCATTTCTTTTATCATTTCTTTCTCAAGACGGACATTTACAAGTTATTCTTCAAATATTAATTCTGTAACTATATATAATGTTTTCTTGATTCTGTTCATTTCACTCTTCATTATTTTATGTAGCTCTTTCCAAGTTTTAAAAAAATTGACCACTCATCACTTTTTACAACATAACCTGGCCAACATTTCTCATAATAACCCTAGGAGGTAGATGCTATTATCATCTCCATTTTAAAGATGCAGAAAGTGAGACAGACAGAAGTTCTAAAAATTACCCAAGATCTCAGTCAATAAATATGAGGCTGAATTTGAACTCAGGTCTTCCTGACCAACAAAAATAAATAAAATAAAATATACTTTTTACAATTAAATTATAATACAAAAGCAATAAGTTGCATGTGTTACCGCAGGTACAATTACTGAATTTGAATTTTGTTAAAACTGTTTTTTAAGGAAGGAATTACATGGCCAGATGTGTTTTGGGAAATCATGGTTGAGTCAAAATATACAAAAAGCAATGGCCTACAGCAGTGATGGCAAACCTTTTAGAATTTCTTGGGGACCCTGTGCCATGCCCCACCCACCCAACCAGACTGTGTGTCCATGCCCTGGCCCCCACTGCGAGTCATGTCCTGCTTCCAACTGCGTGTCCCATCCCCTGACTACATGCAGTGTCCCACCAACCCGAGTGAAAAAGGCTGACTCCTTTCCTGGCTACTGGAGGGACTAGCTTTCCAAAGAGGCCCCCTGTTTTGGAGGGGGCCTCGTGGCTGGAACTCTCGCTTTATTCACCATTGGTCCTTCCAACTCATGGACCTCCAGTGGAGGGTTAACAAGCCCTGACTGGTTTGAACTGGGATGGAATAATTATCTAGTGTGATAGGATAGATACCTTCTCTACCCTCTTTTCTCATTTCTCTACTTTCCCTCTTTCCCTCTATTTTATAAATAAATACTGCTAAAAAGTCATTTGACTTGAGATATATTAATTTTGACAACCACATTCTCATATTTAGTCCAATTTTAATTTTTAACACACCAGCTTTGCAACTTATTATCTTGTGCTATCAGGATCAATTTAGTTAACTTTGCAGGCCTTGGTTTTATCATCTGTAAAATAAAAAGATTGAACTACAAAATGTTGAGAGCTCTAGCTGGTTCTAAATTTATAAGATTCATAGTTATAATCTAAGAAAAAAGAAAAATGATGCCAGTGCACATTGCTTTTTCCATGACTCAAGTACAATATTCAAACAAAAATTTAAAAAATTTTATCACTGGAATATAAACTTACAAATCTCATAACATGTCATTACTATCGGTCTCTCCATCATTTCCTTTACCAAGAAATGGGATTTTATTCATCAGAGCATTGGAAACAAACTAGCACATATAATAAATTTAAAGTAAATCATAGTACATATCCAAAATAGGCAAAATTCAGGGGGTAATACCAAATAAAAAGGTTTGAAATGATAATTTATATAGTCCCAGCAATATACTAGGTTTTTAGAGAGTAAGTCTAGCTTATTACTAAAAAGTCTATTACCTTTGGGGGGGGGGGGAGGATAGTAACAAATAAATGTATTGTTTGACCATGGCAACCCATGAAACAAAGAAAAATTCAAAATAGTCCTAAGTCCAGGACCGTCCCTTCTGTTTCTATTGTGATGGCACAGAATGGCAGGAAAGGAGGAGCCAGAGATGCATTTTAGAAGGCCAATACACATTAACTTAACTACTAGTACTTTAAATAAGAGATTCTTGTCTACAGCAGGACCTGACTACTGAAAGTAGTAAATCATATTCATCTTGACATTTTTGTACTTCTTCAGCTTGAATTGTATAGAATATGCAGAGACAGGAGAACATCACAAAAATTAAAAAGGCTTATGTCTGACTACATCACTCCCTTGCTCAAGAAGCTCCTCAGTCTCCCTCTTGTCTCTAGGATAAACTTTAAAGACAGACCTGTCTGCCTTTCCCACTCACTCCATACTACTGATGTTCTTTCAGTATTACTTAAGTCCAAAAGAAAGAAAAAAGAAATTTTTAGATAGGAGAACCCAAAACTGTTACTTTAGAAGATTTAATTCCATGAGGAACATATATACAGATTTTAAAAGGAATAAGTATAAAGATGATTAATCAAAAAATGAAAAGAGAAGGAAGAGAATTATGGTAAAGAAGGGAACAAAGTAAAAAAATCTCTTCTAGAAAATGGTGGGGAAAAACCTAAAAAGGGCAAAAAAAAACTATCAGAACTACTACTCAAAATAGGTGGGAACAAATGGAGAACACAAACTTGAATTATCTTTGAAAATATAAAATCATCAAAGAGAAAACTAGATAGAGATTTAATATAATTCACTCACTAAAAAGGAAAGAGAACCAGCTGTCAGTGAAAGGTTAAAGAAAAAAAACCTCCTGATCGAGATGGATTTATAGAAAAAATATATTAAATATTTAAAAGACAATACAATAAAGTATTCCCAAAAATTTAGAAGGAAAACATTTTATCAAATTATTTTTGTGGGCAAACACTGTCTTAATTCCTAAACCAGAGAAAGAGAAAGCAAAGGAGAACTATAAACCAATAGCATTAGTAATTATAATTTTTTTTTATTTGTTATATAGGATGGTTGCCTAGTAGAATGAAGGGGAAGTGATTCCAGGGGAAATTTCAGAAATGTAATAATTATATTCATAACAACAATTAGCATTTATATAGTGCTTTAAAGTTTTCATAGAACTTAGCAAATATTATCTCATTTGCTCCTCACAACAACCTTGAGAGGTAGGTGCTAATATTAAAACAATTTTAAAGATAAGAAAACTAAAGAAGAAATAAAAGAATGCTCTGTGTATGTGTGTGTACATATATACACACATATATACATATATATGATAGACTGGCTTGGGGAAAAGCTTGAAGGAAGGACATCCAATAGTAGGATATTATACCAGTTTAGGGCAAAAGTGTCAGATTTCCCTCTGTAAGGTACAGCCCAAATCAGATTAAAATGTAATTTTTAACAAAACAAAAATACAACACAAATCAACTTCATTTGTGGTTTTCTAAATCAATATGCTATAGGCAAATATCTGTTTCTTTATGAGTTTGATACAATTGGTCTAGGGGAGTGATGAGAGAAGGAACGAGGGGAATAGATCTGTGACTGGAAAAGAAGGAACATATGTGAGATTGTTGTTTTTTAATTATTTCAGTCATGTCTGACTCTTCAACCCACTGGAGGTTTTCTTGACAGAGATACTAGTGTGGTTTGCCATTTCCTTCTCAAGCTCATTTGACAGATGAGGAGACTGAGGCAAACAGAGTTAAATGACTTGCCCAAGTCACACAGTTAACATCTGAGACTGAAATGGAACCCAGGTCTTCCTGACTGCAGACCAGGTACTATATTCATTGCACCAACTAGCTGCCGTATTAGAAATAGGAAAAAAGTCAGTCATTAAGCATTAAGTATGTGCTATGTTCTAGGCACTGAGGAATAAAAAGAAAAGTAAAAGATAGTCTCTGATATCACAATAACCCCAGCTCCACCCCTCCAACCCCTGTGCATCCTCTCTAAACTTCATCTTCTGAGCCAGGGCTTGGTCTCTCAGGGAAGTTAAAAGTTTATATGTTATATGAAAACTAGTTAGCCTAGCAGAAGCTGTGTAGGTACCACTGGGAAAATCTAGCTCCAATAAAGCCACTCTCTCCCTCCCACCTTATAGCAGGCATATCTTTGCTTAGAATACAGTAAGAAGAACCCTGCCTGCCTTTCCCCTTCTAGTTTTGGGAAGGCTGAATGATGGGCTTACCAAGCATGAAGACATACAGATCTCATTACATTATTTTTCCTCTCAAACCTGTACCTCTACCAAACTTCATTATTAGTATGGAGGACACTAGCATCCCTCCAATCACCCAGGTTCACCATCTTACTCTGTCATTCCACTTAACAGTTGCTCCAGATGACCACTTCCATTTCTACAACTCTGGCCTCTCATTTCTACTTTCATGACCATCACTCTATGCAGGCCTTCATCACCTCTTACTGAGACAACTGGAATTTCTCCCTCTATACCAGTAATGGTGAACCTATGGCATGGGTGCCAAAGATGGCTTGCAGAGCCCTCTCCGTGGGCACACCTATGGTCACTCACCAGGGTTCGTTACTAGAAAGTCAGAAGGACTCTGGGTGGAGCTGCTCACCTGCCCCTCTCCATGCACCTGAGAACATTTTTCACATCACCTGCCCTTCTGCCCAGCAGCCCAATGGAGCACTTCCTCCCTCCCCTGTCTGGTATAAGAAGCCCGGGGGAGGAGCAGCTGGGTAGCTCAGTGGATTGAGAGTCAGACCTAGAGACAGGAGGTCCTAGGTTCAAATCCGGCCTCAGACACTTCCCAGCTGTGTGACCCTGGGCAAGTCACTTGACCCCCATAGCCTATCCTTACCACGCTTCCACCTAGGAGCCAATACACAGAAGTTAAGGTTCTTAAAAAAAAAAAAAAAAAAAAAAAAAAAAAAAAAAAAAAAAAAGAAGAAGCTTAGGAGGGAGGGGGAAGGGAGAGGGGAGGGGGAAGAGGGGCTCACATGCTGCGTGGGGTGCAGTACAGATGGCAGCCTGTTAAGTCTGTGGTAAAGGTGATTCCCATGGTGGGGTTTGAGAGCAGGTAGGTTTGGGGAAAGCATAGCTCACAAGGTAGCACAAAGGGAAGCAGAGCACTGGGGCCATTTTCCTCCCTATCTCCACACCTGCCTTTTATCACCTGCCCCCTGGACCAGCTTTCTCCCTCCCCTGTCTGGGGAGGCAGCGGAGGCATGGCATGGCACTGTTACAAAGGTTTCCTAACCTTTATAGATTATTGGTACTATATGGTATTACCAATACTAGTGTCCTGTGCGGACAGGCTTTTGGTTTGACTGTTGAGAAAGATGGCTTCTCAGAGCAGTCCAAAGAATTCTGGCTCAGGCCAGTATATAAAAATATAATTTTATTATGGGTAAAAAACTAAAGGAAGGGATAGTAAAAGGAAATAGGGAGAAAGGAAATTCTTATAATATGTAAGTCCCTAAACTAATAAATATTACTAAAACTGCCCAACCAAACCTGAATCTTGAGGATCATCATCTTCCTCAAACAGAGTTGAGGCTAACCTCTCTTCCTAATTTATCTAAAACCCCCAAATACTTATCTAACTGTCCTATCCTACATTATAAATTTATAAATGGGAGAAATAAATTGGGTTTCTCTTCCTTGCTGTCTGGAAGAAAAATATAGCCTAGAATTTCCACAGCCTTTCTCCACTCGCACAGCAATCCTGCTGGGCTTCCACTGGTATTGTACTCAACAATCTCCTTTACTTGTTCAGCCTGATAGATGAATTTTAGATGTGAAAAACTGAGATTTTCTAATCTCATCGAGCAACTCTTAGGATCTCTTTTCAGAACAGAGTCAGCCCAAAGAATGAGTTCATTGGATTTACTGCCTCTCAAAGCACCTTGGGAAAATTATCTTTTACCCATAATCCATCTCTGAGATTCTATTAAGATTTAAAGAAATCCAACTTATATTTCTCTCTTATATATCTTATCAGTACTACTAAACTCTATTTCCTAATGAACTCTTACTTAACTAGCAAATAATTCTCTACAATTCCCCCTGGGATTCATTGAAAAACACATTGTGTTTTCTCAAATGAATCCAATTCAACCAGTAACCTATTGTAAAGTTATCCTAAACTATTTCTATACCTAAACTGCACTTACCCTATTCTAGGACAGAAAAGAAAGGAAAAGAAAGGAGGAGAGAAAGGAGAGGAGAGGAGAGGAGAGGAGAGCAGAGGAGAGGGGAGGGGAGGGGAGAGGAGAGGAGAGGAAAGGAGAGGAAAGGAGAGGAAAGGAGAGGAGAGGAGAGGAGAGGAGAGGAGAGGAGAGGAGAGGAGAGGAGAGGAGAGGAGAGGAG
>NC_058135.1:210783154-210828437 GCF_016433145.1 Gracilinanus agilis
AGAAACACCATTCAAAATCACCCTAGACAATATAAAATACTTAGGAATATACCTACCAAAACAAACACAGCAATTATATGAAAACAACTATAAAACACTTTCCAAACAAATAAAACTGGATCTAAACAGTTGGAAAGCCATTGATTGCTCATGGGTAGGACAAGCTAACATAATAAAAATGACAATTCTACCCAAATTAATTTACCTATTTAGCGCCATACCTATCAAGCTACCAAAAAACTTCTTTACTGAATTAGAAAAAACTATAACAAATTTCATTTGGAATAACAAAAGATCAAGAATATCAAGGGAAATAATGAAAAAAATGTGAAGGAAGGGGGCCTAGCAGTACCAGATATTAAACTATACTATAAAGCAGCAGTCATCAAAACAATATGGTACTGGCTAAGAGATAGAGAGGAGGATCAATGGAATAGACTGGGGATAAATGACATCAGCAAGACAGTGTATGACAAACCCAAAGAGCCCAACTTTTGGGACATGAATCCACTATTTGACAAAAACTGCTGGGAAATTTGGAAAACAATAAGGGAGAGATTAGGTCTAGATCAACATCTCACACCCTACACCAAGATAAATTCAGAATGGGTGAACGACTTGAATATAAAGAGGGAAACTATAAACTATAAACTATAAACAATAGTTAAGTGAACATAGAATAGTATACTTGTCATATCTCTGGGAAAGGAAAAGACTTTAAAACCAAGCAAGAGTTAGAGAAAATTACAAAATGTAAATTAAATGGTTTTGATTATATTAAACTAAAAAGTTTTTGTACAAACAAAAACAATGTAGTCAAAATCAGAAGGGAAACAACAAATTGGGAAAAAATCTTTATAATGAAAAACTCTGACAGGGATCTAATTACTCAAATATACAAGGAGTTAAAGCAATTGTATAAAAAATCAAGCCATTCCCCAATTGATAAATGGGCAAGAGACATGAATAGGCAATTTTCAGGTAAAGAAATCCAAAGTATCAATAAGCACATGAGAAAGTGTTCCAAATCTCTAATAATTAGAGAAATGCAAATCAAAACAACTCTGAGGTATCACCTCACACCTAGCAGATTGGCTAAAATGAAAGAAGGGGAGAGTAATGAATGTTGGAGGGGATGTGGCAAAATTGGGACATTAATGCATTGCTGGTGGAGCTGTGAACTGATCCAGCCATTCTGGCTGGCAATTTGGAATCATGCTCAAAGGGCTATAAAAGAATGCCTGCCCTTTGATCCAGCCATACCATTGCTGGGTTTGTACCCCAAAGAGATCATAGATAAACAGACTTGTACGAAAATATTTATAGCTGCGCTTTTTGTGGTGGCAACAAATTGGAAAAGGAGGGTATGTCCTTCAATTGGGGAATGGCTGAACAAACTGTGGTATATGCGGGTGATGGAATACTATTGTGCTAAAAGGAATAATAAACTGGAGGAGTTCCAGGCGAACTGGAGAGACCTCTGGGAACAGATGCAGAGTGAAAGGAGCAGAGCCAGAAGAACTCTGTACACAGAGACTGATATACTATGGTAAAATTGAATGTAATGGACCTCTGTACCAGCAGCAATACAGTGACCCAGGACAATTCTGAGGGATTTATGGTAAAGACGCTACCCACGTTCAGAGGAAGGACTGCAGGAGAGGAAACATATAAGAAAAACAACTGCTTGAACGCATGGGTCGGGGTGGACATGATTGAGGGTGTGGACTCGAAACTACCACACCAATGCAACTACCAACAATTTGGAAATTGGTCTTGATCAAGGACACATGACAAAAATAGTGGAAATGTGCAACGGCCATGGGTGGGGGAAGCGCGGGGGGTGAAGGGGAAAGGAGGAGCATGAATCATGTAACCATGTTAAAAATGAATATTAATAAATGTTTGGAAAAAAAAAAAGAAATCACTCTTATTGAAGAATTTAAAATTTTCCCCTGTTGTGAGTAAAACGGATCTATAGAATGGATGTAAAATCCTCATAACGAGGTTATCTATTGTTACTAGTATATGTCTATAGAATATGTAGCTACCTAGAACTCTTAACATTTCTATGTGATATGGTATATATGTTATAATGGCAACTATGTCTATCTAATAATGTGTTCACACTTACCCATTACTGTAAATATCCTAAAATACCAACCTGTCCTTTATGCAAATCATGGAAAAACACAGTGTTCTATCCTCAGAATGTTCATCCAGTTTGTCCTCTTTATTGTGGTTTAGCCTGCTAGGAAATTTTATGCTGCCAGTGTTTCTTGATAATTGTTGCTCTTATAGAATGTTGCAGATTTTGTCCTCTCAATTGTGTTCGTGATTGTAATAATGTTCTTATAATGTGTTTTTTCACACAGTACATTGTCCTTAAGAAATCTCGTCCATAGTAAGTCTATTGTCCATGTGTTGTTGTCGCAATTGTCCTTGTTGTGTTGTTGATCTTTGTGTTGTGTTGTTTGTTGTCCTATTTTCCTCTTCTTACCAACTTCACCTGCAGACTTCTTAAACTGATGTCAACCTCTTCTCCTGATAAAATCTTCTTCACATGTGAGCAATACAGCCAAGAATCTTTACCGGCAACCTTTGCAGACATAGATGTGAGCAGAATATTAAAAAGGTCCTAGCCATGCTGGTTCTGTGGCACTAGTCCTAGTAAAATTTTTTTTTAATTTTTTAATTTTCTTTTTATTTTAAACCCTTAACTTCTGTGTATTGACTTATAAGAGTAGTAAAGGTAGGCAATGGGGGTCAAGTGACTTGCCCAGGGTCACACAGCTGGGAAGTGTCTGAGGCCAGATTTGAACCTAGGACCTCCTGTCTCTAGGCCTGGCTCTCAATCCACTGAGCTACCCAGCTGCCCCCCTAGTAAAATTTTTAATATACATAGTGTCACCTGGATGTAAATCATGCAATGTAAAATCTATTGGTCCAGCTTGAACTAAGATTCCTAGCTCTTGTATTCAAGATTCTGTTCTGCAGTTGTTTGAGGTATTCTGCAACACTTAAATCTCCACCCAGCAAGAAGGCATAGGCGGGGTAAAATCCTTTGTCTGTTGTGGGGCATAGCCAAAAATATCTCATATGGGGAAACATGTAAATCACTTCTGGGCCAGGTTCTGATGTAAAACAACGCAAGTGGTAAAATCTCTGGCTATTTTAAATGAGTCTCTGCACAGAGTTTCCCACCCATAGTTTTAACTTCTTGGTTTATGCATTCTACCTGGCCATAACTTTGGGGATGGTATGGGACGTGGAATTTTGGTGTTATTCCTAAGTTTACATAAATCTGTTGCAAAAATGAATCCGTAAAATGTGACCCACAGTTTGAATCAATCTTAGATGAAATGCCAAACCTTGGCTGAATAGTGAAGTATACTGAATTATATATGAACCCATAGTATCTCTCAGTGAAGGCCAATGGACTTACTCACTGGACCACTGCACAATCAGGCCTCCAAGACAATGTTGGTAAACAGGTAAAAAAGGGATTTATTGATAATAAAGCAAAGGAATTAGGCAAGAGAATTAAGGAAATGGGTTTCCCTAACTCTAAGAAATCTCACTAGTCTCTCCCTTCTATATTTCTTGCATGGGAAATTCTTCATTTTCTTGATGCTCCCTAAGCTCTTTCCTGACACTAGTTAAGATCCCCAAGCCCTCACTGTCTATACCTAACTCTAATTAATCCTCCCAGTTGGTTTACATGATGAAACAATCTTTAGATGGCCAAGAAATGAACTCTTGCTGACTGAGTTTAACCCAGCTGGGCCAGGCCCTGAGTTTGGCCTCAAGCCCCCACACCAACAGTATCTCAGAATTAGATCAGGCTAGTTGATCTTCTTCAATTTAATCTTCTTAGTAAGGAAAGGTAAGGTACTTTCCAGCAGGTATAAACACTTCACTTCAACTTCACTATAGTTTTTATCACAGCAGGAACAACAGAGATCAGCTATTTTCTCTCTACTCAATTCCAAGGACAGGAAGCAAAAGCTCCTCTCAGCAGTTGAAATTCCCCCTCCGGATTCAAGAATCTGTTCTCATCAGGTTCCTAGTATGCAGCCAGATCTTATTCTACAAAACCATTTCTCTTACTTACATTTCAACCCATTTCTCTCTCTTTCCTTTCTATAGCATTATCTCTTTCAATAACATCTTAACAACAAAATTAGCTGTGTTCTTATTACTAGGAAATGCTTCAGGCCATCTCATCGGCTGATCCAAGGTTACCAGACAGTACCTATAGTTCCCAACTCTGTGCGTCTAAGAGGGAACTTCCTGTCCCCCTTTTAACCTACCAGCTGAGGGTGCCAAACTCTTATTGGGAAAACTAGGGAAATAAACTCAAATATTTGTGGGTTCAGTGGGGTGGATAGGAGACAGGAAGGGACAATGGGTAAGACTTTACAAGCTAGGGAACCAGGTTTAACTATAAGGAGAATGACCATTGACAGAAATGGCAGTTAAGCCTGACTAACTGTCACTCTGCCCTACCCAGCCTGTAATAACCTCAAAGTGTTAAATACATTAAATGAGGGCTTTAAAGTACTATAAAACACACAGGGAAACAGTTTAATTGTAATATGAGGGGATAGGAGATGGGGTTAGGTGAAACTATATCTAACTGCCCAGGACTGGAGTCAAAAAGGGTAAGTTCCTTAGCCGACCTGGCTTCTGCCAGGTTTTGACAGCTTGGCTAAGGACCTGAGGAAGAGGGCTTGAATTCGGGGTCTCACAACTGTTCTAGAGATGTTTTCAGGATATCAAGAATCAACTCCTCCACAGCCGATGATCCAAAGTAACCAGGTAAGGAGAGATATCTGCAAACTGTCCACCAGAACACAGGCCACTTCCCTACTCAGAGTTGACTTGCAGGATTGATGTCTTCTGCCTTTTCAACCTTCACCACTCTCCAAGATCCCAGGTCAAAAGGGACTGCAAATTGCACTTCTGCTCTGAACCCCTCATAGAACAGCAGTCAGTCTGTTGCTCAGCACTCTCCTCCCTACCCCCTGCATTCTATTCAGAATGTCCACGACTTCCAACAAAGGCTTTCCCTAACAAGCGTACACAAATCTGCTTTTAAACTTTTACAGACTATACCTATTACACAACCTTTGGCATTGTGATATAATCAATCTGTATATGCTCAAAGGGACAGTGACTTATAGGTCTACTTCCAAAAGCTTTTTATTTGAATATGCTTTGGTTAAATTTCTGACAAGTCTGGCAAGAAGAGCAAATCCTAGACACTACTGTTGTTATCCCAGGAGCTATCCATGACTTCTTTACAATGTCAAGCATTCCCTGTTCAGTAGGAAAATGACCCTGTTTATGGATGCTTTGACAGGTCTGACTATAAAAGGCTCTTGGCAGTATCAGTTTTCCATATGAAGCCACCCAAATGCCACTTTTTGTTCTCAGCCTTGTATTTTTGTTTCAATTTTAGCACCTCTTTCTCATTGTATGCTGTAGCCAGATCTTGTGGAGTCATCAGGGCTAGATTTAAGCATAGTTCAGGTCCACTAGTTGCCGCAAATTTAGCAATCTCATCCATCATTTCCCTGTGCAACAGAATCTTTTTGGTATGCACTTTGCAGTGCACAACTGCTATCTGCTTTAGTAGTTGTAAAGCTGCTAGCAGTTCACTTATTAATTGTGCATTGGCAACTGTTTCTCGAGAGGATGTTAAGAAGCTTCTTTGCAACCATAGACTCCTAACTTCATGACAGATCCCAAATGTATATTTGGAATCAGTGTAAATTGTCATACTCTTGTCCTTGGCTATGATACAAGCTTGCTTTACTGCAATCAGCTTTTCAGCCTATGCACTTAGATGTGATGCAAAAGGTGCTACTTGGTCTGGGGGGTAGGATGGGAGTGGAGCCTGGCACTCCATCTCTAAAAGGTTTGTCATCACTATCCTATTTTACTTAGTAATCTCATCAGTTCCCATAGATTCAATTATTACTATTTAGATGATTCACAAATCTAATTACCTAAGCTAATTACCTAATCAGCATCTCCAACTGCCTATTGGACATCTCAAACTGGTATCCCATAGACATTTTTTTAAAAATAAATTTTTAATTGATGTCCTCTTTTCTAACATCATCACAGCTATCCCCACTATCCTCCCTTTTCTTCTCCTAGAGAGCTACCTGATATAACAATGAATATTTTTAAAAGTGGAAAAAACATCACTACAACTGAACAATATACTGATAAAGTCATGTGCAATGTGTAATATCCGTGAGTCTTCTATAAGGAGTGGATGAGGGTTATCTTCTCATATCTCTTCATATGGTCATGTTTGATCTTTATAATTTTGTTAGACTCACTGTTGATTTTTTGGTGTGTTGTTCTTCCCATTTACATTGTAGTAGTTACTGCGCACATTGTTTTCTTGACTGCTTACTTCCTCTGCCTTGGTTGCAGGAGATCTTTCCGTGATTCTCTGTATATATCACAAACATAATTTCTTATAACATAATAATATTCCATTACATTAGCGTAACATACTTTGTTTAGCTACTACTGTCCAACCATTGGACATCTACTTTTGTTTCTAATTCTTTGCTATCACAAAAAGTACTACTATAAATATTTTGGTATATGGAGATTTTCTTTTTACTAATAACTTCCTTGGGATATAAGCTCAATAATGAAGTCTCAGTTCCAAAAAGTATTGGCATCTTAGTTACTTTATTTGCATAATTCTAAACTACTTTCCAAAATGGTTGTACCTTCCCACAGCTCCAACAACAATGTATTAGTGTGCCTATTATTCCACAATTCCTTCAACATTACTGTCATTTTTATCATCTTTCTAATTCTGCATGGCACTGTGAAGTAAAACTTCAGTGCTGTTTTATGTTTGTGTCAATTGATAAATCAATAAATATTTATTAAGTATCTACTCTGTGCCAGGCACTATGCTAAGCTTAAGGGAAAAAAGAAGCAAAAAACAGTACCTGTCCTCAAGGAAATACAATCAAATGGAGATGAATGCAAGCAAATATTTACAAAGCAAGCTATCCATAAAAGGAAGGCATAGAATTAAGAACAGTTGGAAAAGACTTCCTATAGAAGATGAGATTTTATTTGGGACTTAAAGGAAGCCAGAAAGTCAGTAATCAAAGCAGAAGAAAGGAGAGTGTTCCAAGTATAAGGGACAATGAGAGAGAAGGCCTGGAGCTGAGAGATGGACTGTCATGAAATAGACACAAGGCTAATGTCCTGGGATCAAAGAGTATCTATTAGGGAGTAAGATATAAGAAGACTTGAAAGGTAGGCTAGGTTATGAAGGACGTTGAATAGCAAACACATCATTTTGTATTTGTTCCTGGAGAAAAGAAGCTTCTATACCTTATTGCGGAGGTGATGACATGATCAGATCTGCATTTTAGGAAAACTGATTTGGTGTTTGAATGGAAGATGAATAGAATAAGAAGAGACTGGGCAGACAGATCCACCAGCAGCTATTGCAAAAATCCAGATGGGAAGCGATGAAAGCCAGACTGGTGGCAGCATCAAAGAAGAGATATTCCAAAGGTAAAAATGGCAAGCCTTGGCAAAAACTTGTATTTCTCTAATTGTTAGTGATTTGAAGCATTCTTTCATGGGATCATGAATATTCTATAATTCTTTTGAGAATTATTTGTCCCTATCCTTTGCTCATTTATCTATTTGGAGAATGGCTATCAACCATATATGTGGGTATGTTCGTCAATGTATGTATGTATATATTGCTTCTGTATCTTGGATATCACACCTTTATGAGAAATTTGTTACAAGGTTTTTTTTTTTCTCATTTGATCATTTCCCTTCATATCATATAGGTGTATGAATTTTTGTCTATGCAAAAGCTTTCCAATCTGTTGTAGATACCTTAAATTTTATCTTTATGATATCTCTCACATACACCTACTTCTCTCCTCTGATGCTGCCACACCCTGCTGTAAGCCCTTATCACCTGGACTATTTATTGCACCAGCTGGCCACTATAATGATAAATTGTACAGCCATGTGGAAATCAAGATGATGGACAGTTACCTGCTTGGAATGTAGAATGAACCAAGCTTGGCAGGAGCTGGCAGGTGCCAAGGGCAGTTGAGGCTTGGGTATAAAAGCTAGGATTTGATCTGACAGGGATCTCAGATTGGAAAGGGTGGTTTTGGGGTAGGCCTTAGGTGAGCTTATTCAGCCAATTAACCAGCAACCTATTTCAAATTACTTCATCAGTCCCTGATCCTGAACTAATCATCAAAGAAACATCAACACCTTATCAGCAGAGTAACTTGATTTAGGTTGGGCCACCAGGCTGACATCTGTCAAACCTGATTAACATCACTTCAAGATCATCAGTATCATCATTAGACTTAATTAATTAAGGACTTCCTGTTCCCTTCTTCCCAGCCATATCCTGCTTTCCCTTCCCTAAGCCTGTTAATAATTTTTAAACTTACTTCAGACTTGGCATTATCAAGACTCTTAGGGCTTTAGTGATCACATCCTTAGGATATTTGAAGGGAAGAGGAGTATTGTATCTTTCAAAAGCAGTGTTTAATTCGCAGTCAACCAAAGCATTATCCATTAGTCCAGAGTGTCAGTTAGACAAGATATCTGTATAATTCTAACTGCAGATTCATTGCCTGGCTGATAACTCTGGGAGACTGTTATACCTGGGGTTTGGGTTTAGCAAATTCATCATTTAAACAACATCTACTGCAGTGTGTGATCCTTTGAGATTCACTAATTTATAACTTAAGTGTCTCACTTAGGTTTCACTCCACCTTACCCTGTTCCAGATCCTTTATCATCAAAGGATTTACATAGCACCACTGGATCTCCCTGCCACAATTCTTTCCCCACTTCATTCCATCCTCAGTTGTCAAAGTGATCTTTCTAAAGCACAAGTCTGTCCATGTCACCTCTCGCCCTACCATCAATAAATTCCAATGGTTCCCTATCACTCTCAGGAAAAAATATAAAAAATTCCATGTACTTTTTTGATTCATTGATAATGGCCTTCTTGAAGTTTCTTCTCTGTGAAATGCCATCTCTCAACAAGTATTTTCAGTGGCTGTCCTTCAGACCTGGAAATGCTTATTCTCATATCTGTCTCTAACTTTTCCTGACTTCCTTCAAATGCCAGCTAAAATTTCATCTTTGGCAAAAGTTTTTATCAGTCTTCCTTAATCCTAATACCTACCTTCTAACACTAAACCTAATTCATTTTACATATATCTTATTTGTACATAGTTGTTTGCATATTTTCATCTTTATCAGATTGTGAGTTAATCAAGAATAGGATTTGTTTGTATACCCTATGTTTAGTAGAGGGCCAGATGCATTGTAGGACCTTAATAAAAGCTAGTTGACTAGCATATATAATTCATAAATAACTAAATGCACACACATTGGATATGTATTTTTAAAACATTTTTAAAAGGATGCACAATAAAAAAATTAGAGGATACATCTAATTCAACCTATTTCAGAGAAAAGCCTCTTTCCAATATCCCCATAATGCAGGTATCTAAGCCTCTGCTTTAAGACTTCTAGTGAAGAAAAAAATCAGTATGTCCCAAGGAAGCCCATTTCTTCCTTGGAATATCTTTAATTAGGATCATAAGATTATAAATCTCACTACTGATAGAAGGATCCTCAGAAGCCACCTCGTCATACTTCCTCATACAAGAAAATGAAGCTCAAGTAAAGTTATCTGCCCAAAATTACAGGTATGGGGCATGTCAGAAACAGTATTTTAAAGAACTGCTGTATTTCCTTACATAGAACCAAAGCCTGTCTCTTAGGAACTTCTACTCATTGCTCTAAATTTCTGACCTCTGGGACCATGCAGAACAAGTCTAATCCCTCTTGCACATGACAATCATTCTAATACTTGATTCCTATCCAGGCTCTGGTGAATACTTCACTTCTGCCTGGTGTGGAAAGAGAAGTGTCTTCCCAACCCTTATTTACCACTCTCTTACACTCAGGTCCATATGATGCCAGTATTGGAAGGGATTTCCTAAGATCATCTAGTGAAGTGGAGTTAGGAAGGCCACATCCACTGAGGAAGCCATATAGCCTCTGTCCCTCAGTTTCCTCATCTGTAAAATGTGGGCAACATATAGCATCTACTTCCCAGGGTTGTTATAAAAATAAAATGCTATATGTGTAAAGTGCTTAAGCGGAAATATAAATGTCAGCTAGTTATCATTACTAACAATTAACATTTCTATGCCACTTTAAGGTTTACAAACAGCAACCCTTGGAATCAAGCAATGCAAGTACTGTGTCATCCTACCATGTCTTGCCTCAGATTCCCAGAGTAGGAAAACATGCTAGGATTTAAAGTTAAAAAAAAAAAAAAAAAAAAAAAAAAAAAAGCTAAGTGCCAACCTTCATGGACTTTAGCCCTCAGAGCGTCTCTGGTGATAGTCGAGTACGACCACGTCATTCTACAGATTAGGTAAACTGAGTCCCTAGAAGTTTCACCGACTTTGACATTTGACAGGAAGAAGGTAACAGAAAGAACCCAAGAGCCCCACTGAACAGCGTGTCTTACACACCCGCCCCCCCTTCTCCGTTGCCCTGGCAACGTGATCACTCACCACTTCCCGGGCCCGGCTGGAAAAGTCCCCTTTGGGGCGGGGGCTCCGGCGAAACAACTCATCCCGGCCGCCGTCCGAGCCGCCGCCGCCGCCACCGCCACCACCGACCGCTACCCCTAAGGCCTTGTTCCGGGTCTTCACAGTCTTCACGCTGGCCCGGAACAGCAGCGTGATGTCCACGGCCATTGCGCCCCTTCTTCGCAGCCACCGTGTCCGCTCGGCCCCGCCTACTACGGAGACAGAGAGAATCCGAACTTCCGACCCTCCCCTCCCCGGACAACCGGGGTCAGACAACCGAGGTTCCGCGCCAGGCCCAGTCTCCGGAAGTGGTTGGGTTGCCTGCGCGCTCCCGAGTAAGGCACCGAGCGCTCGAGATCGCGCACACTCCCAGGAAATTCTATTTCCCTCCCTCGGGGGCGCGCACGCCCCACCCCCGCGGGTATCCATGTTCTTTGCGTCTTCTAGTCTGAGTATCCCTAAATCTAGGGGCTCCCGGTTTAGTATAAATCGGCAAACTGGAGACTCAGACGAGGAAAGTGACGAATTAACAGCCCAGACACGATTTGAACCTAGGTGGTTGAATTAAACATAGAGCAAAGATGGAGCATGGATTTAGAGCCGAAATGACCTTAAAGCGTCTTAACCTTTTGCGGATGTCTTGAACCTCCTGGGCAGTCTGGGGAAATCTAAGGAACCAACAGGCTGGGAGCTTCTTCAGGGCAAGGAGGCCTTTCCACTTTTGTGCCCAGTGGCAAGCATAGTGCCTGGCACATAGCAGGCGCTGGATAAATGTTTACACTGACGTCTTCAGAATAGCGCTTTTAAATAATTGCAGGAAATGCTCAGTTTTAGTGAGAATTTAGTGAAAAGATGGATATCACTTTTTTTTATCTAAGTTCATGTATCCCTCTGAAATCTAAGAGGTCTTTGAACCCCAGGCTGAGAAGCCCTGATCTAGCCTAACCTTCCTCCCCTTCTTTATATAAATGAGGAAACTGAGGCTTGAATCTCAAGTTGAGAACCCCTATCTAGCCCAACTCAACCCCCCTTTTTTATAGATGAGGAAACTGAGGCTTAAACTTCAGGTTAAAGACTCCTGGCCTAGCCCAACTTCCTTCCCCTTTTTTTATAGATGAAGAAACTGAGGCTCAGACAGATTTAATAATGTGATCTTAAAGTTCAACTAATCCAGACCTCTATTCTGCAGAAGAGAAACTTAAATTCACAGAGGTTATGAAAGCTGCCTGAAGTTCTACAGGAGATTATTTATCCACACCAGTGAATCCACACACTGGATCAGGCACTGTGCAAGGGGAGAAGGGATACAAAGACAAAAGCAGAATCTTCAAAGACACATTCTAAAAGAGTAAACTGTAGTTGTCCAACTCCCAAGTCCTGAGCTTTTTCTTACAGTAAGGCTACTGGAAAGTATAATATTAATCATAATCCTAATTTCTGTAGCTTTTTGTTCACAATTGACAGACATTTACTAAACATATGGTGCCAGAAAATATGCTAGGCACTGGGGACAAAAGTGGAAAATTGTCCCGCTTCTGGAGGAGCTTATACTGTTGAGAGAAAACATGTAATACAGAATACTACATATGCACATTAAATCAAAGATATTAATGATACATGTGAAACCCAGTAGGGAGAGAAAGAATAGGAATCACATAGCCATGGAAAAAAATATTCAAAAATAATTAAATAAATAAATGAACTTTTAAAAAATCAAAGATCTTTTGGAGGTAGAGGAAGCATTAAGTGCTCAGGTGACGAGGAAAGGTCTTCATGAAAAAGGTGGTGATTGAATTGAGTCTTAAAACTAAGGATTCTAAGACAGAGGGGAAGAAGATGTATGTATTTCAGGTCCTGGAGATAACCAGTGCAAAGGCATGGAAATGGAGAGAGTTAAAAAATATTCAATACTACTAGTAAGTAGAGTCTGAAGTTTGGATTCACTTTCTGAAACTGACAATTGCTAGGTGGTCTCTAAGGTACTTTCCCATTGTACATCCTTATGATCTTTTGACATCTAAGTCTCTTCCCCTTCTAATGTTCTAAAAGTCAATGAGGCTTCAGTATTTCAGATACTGGCCATTTCATCGATGTGGCTATATCAATGTACTCCACAGATCCATCTTGCTGCCTTTTTATACCTTTCTACATAATTTTCTTGAGTTAGTTGTATGCTCCCAGAAAAAATTTGTCACCTGGTAGTTTTAACACTCCTCTCCCCAACCTCTCCACAAGGCAGAAAAGGTGTAAGAACTAGGCAATTGGAGTTAAGCAACTTGCCCAGGGTCACATAGCTAGGAAATGTCTGAGACTATATTTGAACCCAAGACCCCCTGCCTGCAGGTTGGGCAGTCTATCAACTGAGCCACCTAGTTGTTCCTTAAAAAAATTTTTTCCCCATGGGTTGCCATGACCAAAGAATTCATGGCAATTCAATAATAGCCAAACTACTGGTAAGAAGCCTTTCCATATTTAACTAGGTTGGCCCTCCAGATCATTATTAATTAATTTATATAGCACTTTAAGTTTTGCAAAGCACCCACAACAATACTATAAGGTAGGGGCTATTGTTATCCCCATTTGACAGATGGGGAACCTGGGGCTAAGAGAGGCTAAATGTCTTGCCCAGAATCTCATGTCTAAGTAAATCACTGAGGCAGGATGTAAATTCAAATTCCTGACTCCAGGTCTAGCACTCTCTCCAGGTCCAGCACTCTCTCCACTAGTCCACCTAGCTATTTTGCCTTCATGATCAAGAAGATGCAGGAACTTGCCATGGAAATAGCCTTTGATAGCTCCAGAGTCACTTCCACACTACAATGGACCACTGAAATCAGTCTTTTGGAGAGATCTAGTCCAACAGCATTTGTAACATTAGTAGATATGTTGCTAAATTCCAAGTGATTCATTTAGTGTTTTTCCAGAAAAAAAATGTTAAAAAGAAAAAAGAGCAAGAATTGGGTAATCTAATTAAATGCTCATTCAACAATAGCTTACATGAGTACTTTCACTGTATAAAGTTTTTTGTTTTTTTTTTTTAATAGCAACTTGGGTTCACTTTGCTTAGAAATTCAGAAAATTATTGACTTTTTTTTTCCAGTTTGGAGTTTGGCTCAAGATTGTGATATCACTGAAACTTCAAGGGATCATAAATTTCATGACTTTCTAAAGAAGCAAAACTAATACATATCAAATATGGTACTGATTCCAAAGCCAGGGAGATCAAAAACAGAGAAAGGAAATTACAGACCAATCTCCCTAATGAACATAGATGCAAAAAAACTTAAATAGAATACTAGCAAAAAGACTCCAGCAAGTGATCAAGAGGGTTATTCATCATGATCAGGTGGGATTTATACCAGGAATGCAAGGATGGTTCAACATTAGGAAAACCATCCACATAATTGACCATATCAACAAGCAAACCAACAAAAACTACATGATTATCTCAATAGATGCTGAAAAAGCCTTTGACAAAATACAACACCCATTCCTACTGAAAACACTATAAAGTATAGGAATAGAAGGTTCTTTCCTAAAAATAATAAACAGTATATAACTTAAACCATCAATAAGCATACTATGCAATGGGGATAAATTAGCCTTTCCAATAAGATCAGGAGTAAAACAAGGATGCCCATTATCACCTCTATTATTTAATATTGTACTAGAAACACTAGCAGTAGCAATAGAAGAAGAAAAAGAAATTGCAGGTATTAAAATAGGCAACGAGGAGACTAAGCTATCACTCTTTGCAGATGATATGATGGTCTACTTAAAAAATCCTAGAGAATCAACTAAAAAGCTAATAGAAATAATCAACAATTTAGCAAAGTTGCAGGATACAAAATAAATGCACATAAATCATCAGCATTTCTATATATTTCCAACACATCACAGCAGCAAGAGGTAGAAAGAGAAACACCATTTAAAATCACCCTAGACTATATAAAATACTTAGGAATCTATCTACCAAAACAAACACAGGAATTATACAAACATAACTACAAAACACTTTCCAAACAAGTAAAACTGGATCTAAACAATTGGAAAAACATTGAGTGCTCATGGGTAGGATTAGCTAACATAATAAAAATGACCATTCTACCCAAATTAATTTACTTATTTAGTGTCATACCTATTAAACTACCAAAAACCATTTTTACTGCATTAGAAAGAATTATAACAAAGTTTATTTGGAAGAACAAAAAATCAAGACTATCAAGGGAAATAATGAAAAAAAAAACGTGAAGGAAGGTGGCTTAGCAGTACCAGATATTAAGCTATACTATAAAGAGCAGTCATCAAAACAATATGGTACTGACTAAAAGACAGAAGGGAGGATCAGTGGAATAGACTTGGGGTAAGTGACGTCAGCAAAACAGTGTATGATAAACCCAAAGAGCCCAACTTTGGGGACAAAAATCCACTATTTGACAAAAACTGCTTGGAAAATTGGAAAACAATATGGGAGAGATTAGGTTTAGATCAACATCTCATACCCTACACCAAAATAAATTCAGAATGGGTGAAAGACTTGAATATAAAGAAAGAAACTGTAAGTAAATTAGGTGAACACAGAATAGTATACCTGTCAGATCTCTGGGAAAGGAAAAATTTTAAAACCAAGCAATAGTTAGAGAAAATTACAAAATGTAAAATAAATAATTTTGATTATATTAAATTAAAAAGTTTTTGTATAAACAAAAACAATGCAACCAAAATCAGAAGGGAAACAACAAACTGGGAAAAAAAATCTTTATAAAAAAATTCTGACAGAGGTCTAATTATTCAAATATGCAAGGAGCTAAATCAATTGTATAAAAAATCAAGCCATTCCCCAATTTATAAATGGGCAAGGATATGATAGGCAATTTTCAGATAAAGAAATCAAAAGTATCAACAAGCACATGAGAAAGTGTTCTAAATTAGAGAAATGCAAATGAAAACGACTCTGAGTTACCACCTCACACCTAGCAGATTGGCTAAAGTGATAGCAGGGGAGAGTGATGAACTTTGGAGGGGATGTGGCCAAATTGGGATGTTAATGCACTGCTGGTGGAGTTGTGAACTGACCTAACCATTCTGGATGGCAATTTGGAACTATGCCCAAAGAGTGATAAAAGAATGCCTGCCCTTTGATCCAGCCATACCACTGCTGGGATTGTACCCCAAAGAGATCATAGATAAACAGACTTGCACAAAAATATTTATAGCTGAGCTCTTTGTGGTGGCAAAAAACTGGAAAGCAAGGGGATGCCCTTCAGTTGGGGAATGGCTGAACAAATTGTGGTATATGCTGGTGATGGAATACTTATTGTGCTCAAAGGAATAATAAACTGGAGGAATTCCATGTGAACTGGAAAGACCTCCAGGAATTGATGCAGAGTGAAAGGAGCAGAGCCAGAAGAACATTGTAGACAGAGACTGATACACTGGTAAAATCGAATGTAATGTACTTCTGTACTAGCAGCAATGCAATGACCCAAGAAAATTCTGAGGGATTTATGGAAAAGAACGCTACCCACATTCAGAGGAGTGGAAACATGGAAGAAAAACAACTGCTTGAACACTTGGGTTGATGAGGACATGATTGGGGATGTAGACCCGAAAAGACCACACCAATATAACTATCAATAATATGTAAATAAGCCTTGACTAGGGAGGGGGGACTGGGTTGAGGGATTGGTGAAGGGTAAAGTAAAAACATGAATTATGTAACCATGAAAAATTTTTCTAAAAATAAAAAATTATTTAAATAAAAGAACTTTAGACAACTGCTTAGAAATAGAACATGAAAAGCAACGTCAATAATATTTATGCATCTTCTCTCCTTATCCAAATGCTCTCCACCATATGTCCAATCTCAGGTTCTCAGACTACAGTGAGTAAGGGTCTTCCAAATGTTCCATGCCAACTCCCTAGTATATGATGAAGACAAAAATAGTTCGTGGGTTCTTCTTCAGCCTCTCTTTATCTTCCCACTCCACCTTTCTCAAGTTTTCTCCTCTTCATCTCAAGTTCCTATTACCCCAATTATCATTAGGCATATCTAATTGTACAAAATTTTTCTCCAAGTTCTTAAATTGGGAGATAAAAGAGGCAAGTATGCAAATACCTGTTATAGCCAATGAGTTATATGACCCTGGATAAGTCACTCAATATCTTTCTACCCCAATTTCCTCATGTATAAAATAGGGATAATCACAGCAAGTACCTCCCAGGGTGGTTTTGAGGATCAAGTGAGATAGTATTTGTAAAACTCTTAGCACAATGTCTGGTACATAGTAGGAATTTGATACATGCTTGTTTCCTTCTTTTCTTATAGGAAAGTCCGGCAGAGGGATAAGCTGCAAACATATATGATTATAATTTCATACATTATCTAATAAATGCATTGGAGATTTTCAAAGTGCTCTGTGAAGTTTAAGGTAGAAAATCATTAATTAGGGAAATTGGGATTTCATGAAAGTGCCAGTCTTTACTGATTACCCCTTATCTTAATTTTTCTCTTCCTTTCCCAAAGATCAGTGTGAAGATTAAAGTTAATATACAAGAACTAAGTATTATATTTTTAAAAGTTTATTAATAATAACTAAAGTAAAAAAGCTAACTAAAAAGGTGCTAACCCAGCCCAGTCACAAAAGAAGAGAGGAAGAGAGAGACAAAGTCTCAGAATTTATACAAACGTGACCACTCAACGTGGTAGAGAGATTAAAAGGAATTTTGGGAAATTCTAAGGGAATTCTGGGGGATGACATCCATTTATATAATTAATGATTTTCTACCTTAAACTTCACAGAGCACTTTGAAAATCTCCAATGCATTTATTAGATAATGTATGAAATTATAATCATATATGTTTGCAGCTTATCCCTCTGCCGGACTTTCCTATAAGAAAAGAAGGAAACAAGCATGTATCAAATTCCTACTATGTACCAGACATTGTGCTAAGAGTTTTACAAATACTATCTCACTTGATCCTCAAAACCACCCTGGGAGGTACTTGCTGTGATTATCCCTATTTTATACATGAGGAAATTGGGGTAGAAAGATATTGAGTGACTTATCCAGGGTCATATAACTCATTGGCTATAACAGGTATTTGCATACTTGCCTCTTTTATCTTCCCAAAGATCAGTGTGAAGATTAAAGTTAATATACAAGAACTAAGTATTATATTTTTAAAAGTTTATTAATAATAACTAAAGTAAAAAAGCTAACTAAAAAGGTGCTAACCCAGCCCAGTCACAAAAGAAGAGAGGAAGAGAGAGACAAAGTCTCAGAATTTATACAAACGTGACCACTCAACGTGGTCTGTCTTCATCTGCAATCTCTTTCACCTGATTCCAGAGGAAATCTATATTATCCCTCAGTCTCCTCATCTTAGCTGAATATTGGCATGTAGAGACTTCACATCAGCTAAGAAATCAGAGACAAATACCTCGATATCCTCTAGAGCAAGGGTCGGCAACATATGGCTCTCAAGCCATATCTGGCTCTTTTGAGGGCCAGATATAGCTCTTTCTGCAGGAGCCATAAAGTCAATTTTTTTTCAGGTGCTGTTATAGGAGCGTGCACTGTGAGCACTGACAGAGGAACCATGGCACAGTAACTAACAGTTTACGCATGACATCGTGCGTCACGTGATATGTCAACGTCATGACCTGTAGTACAGAGGTGCAATCAACCCTGAAAAAGGCTAACTGCAGAATTTCTGGCACTTGAGAGGGTTTAGAACCCTGACTAGAGGCAGTTGATCCGGGAGGCTTGGTCAGAGCAGAAGGGTCTAGCCTTTTCTCTTGAGATTTTGTAGCTTAGCTAATTCCTCTGGATCTCCCTGACCTTCCCTATTCCATTCCCCATTTCCTTTCCTAATTTCCTGTGGGTTTTGGGAGAAGGATGGATTTGGGTGGTAGCAATCAAACTTTGAAGACTTAGGTTTTCCCCATAGACAAGTAGGGCTTACCCTTGATACAAATTATCTCCTGATTCATTGTGTATAACTTCCCTAACCTAAAAGGCAACAAAGCCTCCCCAGCTGAGTGGGAGCAGGTGTCCTGGAGCTTCTCCTTAGGCTACTGTTAGAGAAACCTTGTATCCCTCTTTATAATCAACCCTGAAACTTAATAAACCCTGTTGTTATTTAATCAAACCTTTTGCTAAATCATTGGTTGAATGATAAAGGACAGATAAAGGAGAGATAGGAATAGTTTCTCTCTTGGTCCAGAGGGGAGTTGGAGGCATCCATCTTGGAGGAAGTGGTGATCTCTATACTTCCTCTGAGAAGCCTGTCTATTTCACAGACAGGGAAGAGCCTTGAGACTGTGTCTTTGTGAACTTGAGAAATTGACTAGAAAGCCCTCTAGTTAATTTCAAACCATTTCTGACTGGCCCTAACCTTTGTCTGTAGAAGTGCCCTTCCTACCTGATGAGCTCAGTCTGTTTCCCTCAGTGTCCTCTGTCTCAAGCCTGTGTACCCAGTCTGTGTCTCCCTGTTGCAGCTGCCTGCCCAACTACTTCATCCTCTTCCCTTGTCGCTCATTATACTTCAATGTCTTATATTTCCCTAAACTCAGCCATTCCCTTACATCTCTCCTACCACCTAGATCTACTACCTCCACTATTGTACTCTCCTTTCCCACCTACTGACTTAGGGACTCACAAACCCCATCCATGTGCTTTATTCCCTTATTACAGATGTCACACGTCACGTACAAGCATGCACAACAAGTGACCCTGCTCAACATCTTGATCTTCAGCAGCTAGCGGGCTTCACATCTAATCTCCTGCAGTCATTCAAAGCACACTTTGGAGATCATGAGCGCACTCGTCTTTTTAAGTTCATAACCCATCCACACAAGTGTGCAGTGGACAGTGCTGACCTCAATTACATCTCCGGTGTCCCCGTCAGAGATTTTGAGCTTCAAGCTGCTGATCTGAAGGCCTCGGACATGTGGGTGAATAAATTCAAGTCACTGAATGAAGATTTGAAAAGACTTGCACAACATTAAGCAGAGTTGGTGAGCAATCACAAGTGGGGAGAAATGAAAAATCTTCAACCTGCAGATCAACTGATTGTCAAAACTTGGAATGCCCTTCTTGTCACATACCACACACTACAGTGTGTGAGTATTGTTGTACTGACAATGTTTGGCTCTACATATGCATGTGAGCAGTCTTTCTCACATTTAAAGAACATTAAGACCAACCTAAGATCACATTTAACAGATGGAAGTCTCAATGCCTGCATGAAGCTGAACCTCACCACATATCAACCAGACTACAAATCCATCAGCAAAACCATGCAGCACGAGAAGTCACATTAATGGTAAGAAGTACTTTATTCATCATTGGTTAGCACATAATAACATTATTAAAAATAGTTCAGAGACTTATTGCACTTTAAAAGTGGTTTTCTTACATAAAATGCACATATTTACTTGTATTCAGTGTTAAACATATTGTACGGCTCTCACGAAATTACATTTTAAAAAATGTGGAGTTTATGGCTCTCATGGCCAAAAAGGTTGCAGACCCCTGCCCTAGAGCAGTGGTTCTCAAACTTTTTTGGCCTACCGCCCCCTTTCCAGAAAAAATATTACTCATCCCCCCTGGAAATTAATTTTTTTTAATTTAATAGCAATTAATAGGAAAGATAAATGCACCTGTGGCCATCACTGCCTTCCTAGATCACTGCAGCACCAGGGGGCGGTAGTGCCCACTTTGGGAATCACTGCTCTAGAGGAACTAATTTCAGAGGTTGAAATTGACCAATGTTCATGTCCATTCACCAACACTTAGCAGCAAATATGTCCAAAAGATGAATGGTTATGTAGTAATTGCTACCACTATAAAGTGAAAGCAGATTACAATGCATGACTCATGTTTCTATGAGCAGTTTGTTGAAGAATAAGAGCACAGATAGCCAGGCCCAAGAATCATGAAGATGGGTGCTAAATTGGGATTGCCTTCAATATTCTTCCCAGACCTGTAGATTAGTCTTCTCATCTCCACATCAATGGGATGTCCTACATTTATAGAGCTCAGAAACCATGGTTTTGAGGCTGGTCTTAAAACACTATATAAATGCTAGCTATTAAATTCCATCTGAAAAGCTATTAATAATGAGAGTAAATAATAATATTTCTATAGTGCTTTATATATGCCAGATGCCATGCTACCTACTTTATAATTATTATCTTATTTTAGCCCATGACAGCCCTGGAAGATAGATACTATTATTATCCCCATTTTACAGATGAGGAAACTGAGGCAAACAAGTAATTTTCCAAGGGTCATAGAACTGTCTGGGGTTGGATATGAACTCTTCCTTACTTCAGAAGTCTTCCTTACTTCAAAAGAGTTTCATGTACAGTCTCTTCACTCCTTATAACCGATGGAGTGAGTAGCTTTTTCTGGCTTAGCTGTCAGTTCTTTTTGTCACAACCCTCAGTCCCAGGGACCCATGAGCTGATGTCATTCATGTTTTCAGCACCAAGCTACAGTGCATGTTTCTTCCCACAGAGTCAAAAAGTGCATATCCAGGAGTCCCAATTTGACACATTTATTCATGATCATCTCTAATACCCTGCTAATTTTGTGATCTTCCTTTTAAATTAAGTATGATAACTCATTTCACTAATAAATAAAACCATGTAAAAATACCTTTTGCCTAAGTTAACCAAAATAATCAATAGCTCTGGTAATAACTATTAATCTATCCAACAGATATGCATTTATGGTACTGGAATTAATAACGTAAAAAGTTAGAGTTCACTTTCCCCTTCATTCCACAAGCTTGGAATGTTGATGCAACTTCTTCCTAATAATCTGAACCAGGAGTTTCACAAGGCACCTTATAAAAAATCACATACTAGTTGTACCCCTCAAAATTACTGAAATCAATTGCCTGATACAGAGTGGAAATTCCCCATACAAAATTTCTGCATTAGTTATTGGCATAATGCTTTGGTTTTCAATGCAAGTTTCCACCTTCTTTACTTTTGACAGTGTCTTCTATAATTAAAAAATCTGAATCCTTTATTTTATATTAAGTTGGACGTTAAGACACTGAAGAAAATACTTTAACTTGAACTTTTAAAGGATTTAATAGGAAAATACTTTTCCTACATCCTGTTTCAAGGGGAAAATGTGATTTTTAGAGAACATTTTATAGTTCACAACAGGATATTGAAGGGCATTTGGTTTTGCTTAGTTTGTTATGACTGTGTCTCCCCAAGCACAAAGTGGAGAATTTGTAATTATCTGGATTAATTCAATCAAGGTAAATAGTCATAGAATCAGAGTTAGAAAGAGCATTCAAGAACATCTAGTCCCACCTCCTTATTTTTCAGATGAGGGTACCAAAGTCCAAGAAAGTTAAGTGAATTGCACAATTTCATAAAATGTTAGTGGAACACTTGGAACCTAAGTCTCTTGACTCCTTACTTAAGTATTCTTTCACAGTTAAGTTGAGTCATTCTGATGATAAAACTGATTTGAGGATTTATGTTATAAAGTTTAGGAAGAGAAAGAGAGGGGAAAGATAAAGATTCAAGGAGTTATATAGTCATCTAGAAGTAACTGTAAGTCAGAATAACGGGAGAAAGGATAACCATTTTTGTGTGTATTAGGTTTTGTTTTATGGCATCTTTGTGGGTAAGGATATCTAAAGAATTCATCTTTAATCTTTTAGACATAATTTTAAAGTAAAAAAGTTCACATGTAATGCAATTCAACAAATTACATTCAGCAGACCTTGATCAGTTATCATCACAAGTGCTAGGCACTGAAGAGATAAAGATAGAAAAAAAGAGACAAGGATTCTAGAATATTACAGTAAAATGGGGGAAAGAAAATTGTCTAGTAACTACCAAATACGCGAATGGAGAGGTACAGGATCGTGGGAGAAGTTTTCAGGCAGTAGCCGTAGCCTGGGGGGAATATTTTCAAATCTTGCTACCATGAGAACATCCACATTCGTTCCTACAATTTCCACAATCTGGTGGTCTTCTCAGAGACTGATGGACACAGGGAGGGCCCAAATGCATAACTTCTTAAGTTTTATTGGGAGACCCTAGCTCAACAACCATAATGTTCAAGTAAAGCCAGAGTAATAACTCAATTTAGAAATGAATGTTAACAGATAGCAGGTCTTAAGACTACATTCTTCATTGAGTCAATGATGAAATATGGGTCTTGAAAGTCTAAAAGGTGTTTTTTTTTTCCTTCCAAATTTGGAAAGATACAAACTTTTTCCTGCTTCCACATCAGCCAATGAATGAATGTGTATTGCTTAAGTATAAAAACAGAGACTCTAACTTTGCAGTAACTCATTGTACTTTGAATCAATATTTGAAAACAGAAGAAACATTTATATATTAATCGGCCACAGTGGTTTGGTTTTATTTCTTAGAGGATATCTCTAGGAACTGGGAATATTTACTATGGAGAAGAGAAGATTTAAGGGATGAATGTAATAATAGACTTCAAGTATATGAAAGGTCCCTATCAGAACGACGAAGGCCAGCTGTTCCCCATTGCTTTTTTGGCCAGAACAAGAGGAAATGAGCTTACACTGAAGCATGAGGGATTTAGGCTAAACATTAAGAAGAATTTCCTGAATGTGGGTGTGGTTAGATACTGGAGTTGGTTACCACGGGTGATTATGGAATTATTTTATGTGGAGGTGTTTAAAAACAGGAGACTTTCTCATTCATCTGGAATGGTTTCTGCTGGGGCACTCACTGGTTTAAGCAGGCACACTGCCTAAAGGCACGGGGCTAGTCTAGGTGGGCTCTCAAGGTCTTTCCAGTTCTGGGGTTTTGTGATTTCAATAGATTCTTCTAACATGAACAAATAATTGCCTAGCTACATTTTGGGTTTATAATTAGAATCATTAAAAAACATAAAATTGACTAAGTGGCCACCTTTGAAGAATTATAGTTTTGGATTCCATGAATGCCTTCCCTCTAAAATATATTAAGAATTTCTCTTTAGGAATGTGTCAGCCATAAACATATTTAATAAGATTTAGAATTCACTCATAATAAATATATTTTAATCAATATTTTAGAGCCTTTATTGAGAGTTATTTTTTACGTTTTTTGTTTCCCAAAAATAAGGCAAATGAGCACAATTCTAAAATTAATAAATCTTTGATCAAACTTTCAGGATACTTAGAGGACTAATTTTTCCAAGTGAAATAACTATTTCTAAGGGTTTATTGGGCAGCCTCTTGAAATCTTGGCTTATCAGTATGATTGCCCTTCAGTTTATAATACATTGCCTATCCAATTTGTCTTGCTGTAAAAAATAAACACTGATCAATTGCCATAATCATTTTAAAAAAATAAACTAATGCACTCAGTTCATATTTTGAAAATGTAATCATTTAATGGTTTTAACTGCTTAAATTTCCTTCCTCAAGCCCTGAAAACAATAATCGTCAATACTACCAAAAAATTATGCCCTAGCTACTACTCCTCTAAATGCTTTGTCTTCCCCTATTAGAATATAAATTTCTCTAGAGCAGAAACTGACATTTTTATCTGTAGCACTTAGTAATCACTCAATAAATATTTGTTATTGAATTCCATTGTAAAATAATTGTTTTAATATATTCAACCAAGAAAAAATAAAGATGAAATTATTGTAGTTTGATTAAAAATTTAACAGATTTATGACAGTTTATTATCTTGGGTCACCTTCTTATCTCTTTTCTATCTTAAGTTTTATTGTCATTTTATATAACCATAGCCAAAGTGTATGTGATTCTTTTAATTCTGTTTTCTTTGTTCTGCATAACTTCTTGTAGGTCTGTCCATATTTCTTTAACTTCTTGATACATTATAATCTCATAATATTCCAAGGCATGAATGTGTATTAGCTAAATCATTGAATACCTAATCATTGAAAATCTATATTGGTCTCAGTTTTTGCTATTATGCTTGATTTACAAATATTTTTTTCATAAAGATCTCTTTTAAAATGTAAATAATATGTTTAAGAGATAGTCTAAACTGAGAACCTGATAGTATTAACTACTGGAATAATATATGATCAGTTTTTTTTTTAATTTAGTATAATATCATACTTTTTTCTCCCAATTAGAATAAATTCTAGTTTTACTAATAATGTATGCTTTTTTAACTCTAAACTCCACCAGTATCTACTGTTATTTTTAACTATTTCTCTCAATTATGTGAGAATAAAAGGATATCTTAAAGTTGCTTTAATTTTTATGTATTTGATTATTTAAAATTTTAAATAGTTAAAATAACTTTAAGAATAACTAATTAAAATGAAATTGTTAATAAAATTTTGTTTATTTCTTTGAAAATTATTTATTTATAGCTTTTGGCTATTGAGTAAGATATTTATCTTGAAAATTGGTTTTAATTTCCTATAGAATCTGATTGTCAGGTTTTTGTCAGCTGTATTTTCTTTCTCCAGATTCTTCTGTTTGTGTACCTCTGTACTGGTCATATCAAACCCCAAGGCACTATAGAGCTTCCTGGAAGATAGCTGCAATCATTCAAAGAAATGTAGTCTATCCATCCATACCAGACAGAAGTGGATGAAGAATATCTATTGGCCAGATATGCATTTAGATGGATATCCTACAGAGCTTTTCCAATAATATGCATGTCTGGGAAAGAGAGTATAAACCGTTAATGAGTTGAAACCAGAGTTGAATAGGAGAGAGAGCTAGACTGTGATCAGAAATTATAAAAATCTTCTGATGATCCTGAGCCTCCAAAGGCACATCTTTTTAATCCTAATACTATACCCATGTTGCTATATAGTAGTGAAAGTTGAAAAATTACTGCCCCCAAAGCACCAAAGATGAATATCACACAAAGAGGTTTAGAGTGGGTGTGAGGAAGTTGCAGCATATGACCAGTGAGGAATTCCAGTGAAGGAAAAGTAAATGATACCATTAAGGAACTATATGACTAAAGAAAATGGGCTGGGCAAATGGCAGACTGCTCTACTGGTACTGGGATCTTGGTAATTCCAGGAGAAAGTAAAGAAGGTCACCATCACATTGGGTAGACTGGACCTCCTGTGACAAACACTTGGGAGAAAAATGGATGAGGTACTCTGAAAGGGCAGGCATAGATGAGCTGTGATCTCTATTGTTGAAAGGAACTCAATAAAATCAGACATCAATTTGAGTATAATTACTATATTTCTACTAAGTTTTATTCTATCATCCCATGATGAAATGGAGGTAATCCTGGGTTGTTGAAGATTAGTCCAGTGGAGTACAATCTTTGGCATGGTTTTATCTGTCCTGAAAGGCTACAAATATTGTCCCAACACTGGATTATGTACTGTACAAAGACAAAATAGCTAAGAACAAAGAATAATATTCTGTTTTAAGTTCTTGGATCCTTTCATCTTCAATACACTATGTTCCATGTTTCATTTCAGCTCTAAAATTCTAAGAGTCTAACAGCTCTCCACAAATGGGTATAGCAAGGGATTGTAGAGATAGTCTCATCTAATGATAATAAGAAGCAAAAAATGTCAAACATTAAAAAAATTATAGAAACTTGTGCCTATAGGACAACTCGGTGACTCAGTAGATAGAGGGCCAGGCTTGGAGTCAGAAGGATTTGGTTCAAATTTGGTCTTAGACACATCCAACTATGTATCCCTGGGCGAGTCACTTAACCCCAATTGTTAGTCCTTATTGCTTTTCTGCCTTGGAATCTATGCTTGGTATTGATTCTAAGACAGAAATAAGAGTTTTAAAAAAAAAGAAAAAGAATATATCTATTCTACCAAGTAGTTGTTCAAAATGAATAAGAATACCCTTTGCTAGAAAAATATCCTTTCCAGAAGATACATCTTCAAAATACTAATAACTGACATTTATATAAGTGTTTTAAAGGTTGCAAAGCACTTTGCACGTGTGGCACCTATGAAAGATATGGCACCAACCTTCAAATCTCTCTAGGCTTTGTCTCTCTCTTCATAGTCTGGAAGTGACTTGCTCTCTTCCAACCTGCACACACTCCTTCAGATGAGGGTAGATCCCCAGAGGGGCATCTAGGCTTGTTATACAGCTTCAACTAATTCTTAGTTTCCTAGGAGTAGGCTTGGTATAGTGAAAATACACATTTACACTCATGACCGTGGCTCCTGAACCTCCACCAATGTGTTTCCCATTTACTCAAATCAGTCACAATCGCTCCATTAAATCTTTTCTTAAAAACTTTGGAATGTTCAAATTGCTTTTATTCTGGATTAAGCTAAATAAAATGAGCACTTACATATACAAATAGAACAGGTAAAAAGGGATTTATATTTTGTACAGCTTGCCTTTCCTTTAAACATGTAATAAATTCAGCATATAGCTTTCAAAGCTGTCTTCCTTGTCTGTGTTTCCTTCTGGACTTCCTTGTATTCTCTTCTGTACATTTAAAAAAATGCTCCAAAGAACATCTCTTTTAATTTCTTTTTTCTTTTACTTGCTAACCCTATCATTAACTCCACTTTTCCTTCCAGCTACTCCTCATTGGAGAGAAAAGAAAAGAAAAAAAACCTCTTGTAAAAAAATAGAAAAAACAAAGCAAAACGAATTCCTATATTAGCTATTTTCAAAAATGTATGTCTTATTCTTACACATTGAGTCCATCACCTCTTTGACAGAAGATAGGTATCATGTTCTATCATCATTCCACTTGAATTATGGCTGGTCACTGTACTCATTATGGTTACTAAGTATTTTAAAATTGTTTTTCTTTATAATATTGCTGTTAGTGTACATATTATTTTTCCAGGTTCTTAATTACTATGATAAGTTTTAACAGGTTTCTCTGAAATTGTCCATTTCATAATTTCTTACAATATACTATTATTCTATTATACTCATGTACCACTTGTTTTGCCATTACCCAAATGATAGCCATTCCATTTGTTTCTAGTTCTTTACTACAACAAAAAGAGTTCTTAAAAATGTCTTTGGAGGGGGCAGCTGGGTAGCTCAGTGGATTGAGAGCCAGGCCTAGAGACGGGAGGTTCTAGGTTCAAATCTGGCCTCAGACACTTCCCAGCTGTGTGACCCTGGGCAAGTCACTTGGCCCCCATTGCCTACCCTTACTGCTCTTCTGCCTTGGAGCCAATACACAGTATTGACTCCAAGATGGAAGGTAAAGGTTTTAAAAAAATGTCTTTGGATATAGGGGCTCCTTTCCTCTCTCTTTTAACTCTTTGGGTAATAGGTCTATCATTGTGTCACAATCCAGTGACTTTTGGGGCGTAGTTCTAAAACTGTTTTTCAGAATAGTCCAACAGTGCATTAGTATGTCTATCTTTCTACATTCCTTCCACCAATTTTCAATTTCCTTTTTGTGATCTTTCCCAAACTGATGTGAGTGGGAGTTAAAATCTTAGAACTATTTAAATTTGCATTTCTTTAATTACTAATGATTTGGAACATTAAAAAAATGTTGTTACTTGGATTTCTTCCTTTGAAAACTGCCTGTTCATATACTTTGACCATTTATGTATTGGAGAAATGACCCCTGTTTTTATATATTTGAATCAGTTCCTTACATTTCTTAGCTGTCAGAACTTTGCGAATGAAATATACTGCTAAGATTTTGCCTATAACTGTTTCCCTTTTCATTTTAATTGGATTACTTTTGTTTATATAAAAACATTAATTTTATGAAATCAAAATTGTCCATTTTATCTGCTATGAGATTATTTTCCACAAAATGACTAATATGGAAAAATATGTTTTACATGTTACACATGTAAAATCTATATCAGATTGCTTATGGTCTCAGAGAGAGGAGAGAGGATAGGGAAGGAAAAAGGAAGGGTCAGAAGAAAGGAGAGAATTTGGAACTCAAAAGTTTTTTTAAATGAATGTTAAAAAATTGTTTTTATGCAAAAAATTAATTTACAAGGGAAAAATAAAATAATATTAAAAAAAGAAAGACTTTTATAAACTGAAGGAGAGTTAAGAAAACAGAACCAGGAGAACATTGTGCACAGTGACAACAATATTGTATATTTTCAACATTACTGTGATCTAAGGCAACTCTGAAGAACTTGAAAGAATGCTCTCCACCTCCAAAAAAACTGATTGAGTCTGAAAATAGATCAAAGTATGCTATCTCTCACTATATTTTATTTGTATGCATATTTATTTTGAGGTTCTGTTTTACATGAGTATTCTTTCACAATATGATGAATATGTAAATATATTTAGCATGATCATACATGTATAATCCAGACCAAATACCTTACCATCCCAGGAAGGGAGGAGCAAAGGAAAGGAGGAGAGATAATTCATATCTTATACTTTTGGAAAACACAAGTTAAAAATTGTTATTACATGTAATTGGAAAAATATTTTTAAAACAGTAAAAAAAATTACATACTTAGAAGGACAAAGGAAACCAAAACCTTTTTCAAATATACCAAAAGAAGCCGATAACATTTTAAATATAGCAATAGTGATAAATATGTGCACAGCAGGTTGGTTATGATCTTTTGGTATTACAAACCCTTTTACTCTCTCTACCCATCTTGGATCTATCAGTCATTCTGTTTATGTCCACCAGTCCTTCCCTCCCTGTGGGGGATAAGAAACAGTATGGCTGGATGGCATCAGCTACCCAGTAGACAAGCTGGATGGCTAATCCTCCCTTCCCTCCCTGGTCTAAGCTCATTTAAACTCCTACCTGACTCTACCTGCCCAGCTCAAGTTCCATGAATGTGCTTTACTTCCCTTTCTGAATCCCCATTCATTTTATCCCTTTTTGCCAACCCATCCTTCTTGCCATGTCCCATTTCCTCACCTCCTGCCACCTTCCCCTCCCCTCTGCCCACCATGATTGGTTTACATTTCCTGTCCTGGAGCTATCGCCGGTGCCGAGCTGTCTGCCTCACTATTGTTCCATTGCTTATGGGCCAACATCTGGCTCATTACAACATTACCATCCCTAAAGCCCACAGTTACATATAAATTTCATAAGATAACTTTTCTCTACAGCAAAAAAGTGGGGTACAGTTACAATACACATATAATTGGGAAGGGAAGTTTTCACCACAATATCACTTCTCCAGCTCATGGATCAGGAAGAATGTGATCATGCCATTCAAGGCGTATGATTTACATGAAATATTTGCCAAATTCATTAGGGAAAGAGAGTAAAAGGAAACCCACAATTAAGGAGTTCCGGCATTCTTTCAATATCATAGCCTAGTCATGGACTGAAGTCAGTATCATCTTCCTACATGAGTAGGGTTTGGAAAAAAAACTGTAGCCTGAATAAGTATCCAGCTTCAAAGCCTTCAGGGCATCCTGTCACACCAAGACATGGGAAGAGATGAACAGAAGGGGCCAGGACTAGGAATTCATCTAGAGGAAGGGGGTGGTGGAGTTGGAGGTCCTATAAATTACACAGTCCACAAATCAGTTTTTAGGAGAAACAACCAAAACAGAAAAAGTCAAGAAGTCAGCATAGATCAGGGCAGGACAGAAGATGAGCCAGAAAAGATCAGTCAATCAATAATTTAAGTAGATATGAAAGGATATGAAGTAACAAAGGATAAAAGACTTACCTAAAGCAGAGGAGAAATGATTTGAAAGGAAAACAGAGTTACAAACAACTAGGGAAAGGATTCTTAATCTAAAAAACAAATATTGAAGAAAACTGGACAGCAGTTTAGCTAAAAAAAAAAATTGATGTAGATCAGCCTTTTCTATCTTCTATGGCAATAAAGTCCAAATGGACTAATTCACCAAATATAAAAAGTAAAATGATTTGTCTTTTAAAATTATGGAGAGGGAGAATTCACAATTGGACATGGGATAGAAATAAGCATAAAAGACAGTCTCAATTATGTAAAATTTAGAAGTTTTGCACAAATAAAATCAATGCAGTTACAATGAGAAGAAAAGATACAGATTTAGAAAATTATTTGAATCAAATAGCTGATAAAAATTTGACATGCAAAATCTATAAGGAATTTACTATTCTGACACAGTTAGATGACTCAGTGGATAGAAAGTCAAACCTAGAAATGAGAGGTCCTGGATTCAAATTTGGCCTCAGACACTTCATAACTGTGACTCTGGGCAAGTCACTTAACCCCAATTGCCTAAGGCTTACTACTCTTCTTCCTTGCAACTGATACCTAGTATCTATTTTAAGAGAGAAGGTAAGGGTTTTAAAAAAAAGAGCAGAGTAGGAAACAAAGAGGAAGAAATATTAGAAGACTGGACAGAGGGAAATATGAAATCAGTATTCTTAACCATGAATATAAATAGGATTATTTCCTTATAAAATGAAGAAGTCTAAGACAGAAGGTCAGGGTTTAAAAAAATTATTCTACAATAGACAAATGTCAATAGAAAAAATATACACATATATAATACTCATATGTATAATTTTCAAAAATTACAAACTATCAACAATCATGTGAAAAATATTTTAAATCACCAGAGAAATGCAAATTACCACAACCTGGAGCTGTTATCTCATACCTACAAGATAGCAAAGATGCTAAAAGATGGAGAAATACTGTATGCTAAAGGGACTGTGTGAAGATAAGTATGTAAATTCACTACTATTTGAGTTGCGAATTGCTTCAATCATTTTGTAAAAACAATTTGATATTATGTACATTACTATAAGGTAGTACATACCCTTTGACAGAGAAATCCTACTACTGGAAGTATTTCTGAAGGAGGTTATTGGCCGCAATAATGAACAAAAATATTAATAACAGCCTTATTTGTGGTCATCAAAAGATGGAAACAAAATTTATATCCTGTGTTTGAAGAAAGGCTTTAAAAGGGGGGGGTTATATAATAAAATGGAAAACTACTGTTCTGTAAGGAATGACAAATATGAAAAATTCTGAGAAACACGAAGACAATATGTATGAAATTATGCTGAGTGAAGAAAGCAGAGCCAAAACATATGCATATATGTGTGTACATGTTATACATATACACAAGTGCACATATTTGTTCCCAGACTCTGGTTTCATTAGTGCAGGGAACTCTTGGAGAGGAAACTTGCTTGTTCAATTCCTTTTTATAGCCTTAAAGAATTGTCTGGACACTGTGATTTTAGGTGACCTGTCCAGAGTTATATAGTGAGACCTTATCCCCTGAAATCCCTTTCACCACAGGACTTAGTTTCTTTTACTCTGAATAGCTAAATGAGTTTAGGGTTACTATAGGGAAACAAAAGGAGGGAAACAAAAGGAAATGAAAAGACAAAGGCTAATTTCCAAAATAGGGGAGCTCTCTTAGGTGCTGACAGCAGAAGTAACTACCTAGTGGTCAATGTAGAGAAATCCTTGCTGGCAGTTTCCCTGACATTTAAACAGAAAGTGTATCAGGTTATCCAGGAAAGTTGGTTTTGGCAAAATACATGCGTCTATGTATGAGGAATGAGTTACTTGTATCATTCAAGAAGGAATTGTTGAATGAAGAGTTGAAAAAACTGAATGATCATGGACACATCCAAAATACAACTCGTCATGTTCCCATTTGAGCCCATTTCTCCTCTCAACACTTTTATTTCTTTCAAGAGCACTAGTCACCTAGGTTTGCCACCTAAGAATCAAATTTGGCTCTTTAGTCTGCCTCATTTCTTATATCCTAGTCATCTCCAAATCCCGTTGAGTCTCCTGCTACAATCTCTCTTGTAGTCATTTCCCTCTTTTTATTCACATAGCCATCATCCTAATTTAGGCTTTCACATCTACTTATTGGGGCTATTGTATTAGCTTCCTAATTATTTTGCCTGATTCCAGGTTCTCCTCTATATTCCCACAGCTGCCAAAAAATCTTCCTAAAACTACAGGTCCGAGCAAATCTCTGCTTTGCTCTAGAATTCTCAGTGGCTCTTTATTGCCTCTAGTATAAAATGGAAAGTCTTTTTCAAGAAAGCATATAAAGTTCTTCATGATCAGGTTCTAACCTGCCTTTATAACCAGATTTTATATTATTCTATTTTTATACATTTCATATTTCAGTTAAACTAGTCTGTGCACTGTTTTCCATATGTAATATTCCATCTCCTGCTTCCAGGCTTTTTGTATGGGTGGTTCCTATTTCCTATGATATTCAACTTCTCTATCTCCAGTTCCTAGGATCCTTAGACTTCTTGAAGTTTCTAGTCATATGACAGTGGAAGAGTTTCCTGAGATACCCAGTTATTTATGATCAGTTTCCTTAAAAAAATCATTTTGAATTTATTTAGTGAGAGACCAACTCAGAGAGTCTCAGAACCAGGGAAAACTGAATTTGTCCCATTTCTAAAACATGCATCAGTATGACTCTGGGCAAATCACTTCATCTCCTCATGCCCCAGGTAACTCTCTAAGATTATAAATTACAGTGAAGATCCGGACTTGCATTGGTAAAGGGAGTTTCCTCACCTGGGAGTACCTATACCAATGAAAGCATAGAACCAGTCCCTATCCCTGGTTTACTATGAACATTGTTTATTTTGATTGGGGCAGCTAGGTGGTGCAGTAGATAGGGCACCAACCCTGGAGTCAGGAAGACTCATCTTTGCAAGTTCAAATCTGGCCTCAGATGATTACTGGCTGGGCAAGTCACTTGACCCTGTTTGCCTCAGTTTCCTCCTCTGTAAAATGATCTAGAGAAGGAAATGGCAGACCACCTCAATATCTTTGCCACAAAAACTCCAGCTGGGATCATAAAGAATCAGAGCATGACTGAACAGCAATTGTTCTCATTTGTCTACAACATTCTGTATCTGCTGAGTATTTGGATAGCACGAGCAACTTAAGTTTTGCTTGGTATCCTCAGTACCTTCCTAATGCTCTTCATGAAGCAGCTACTTAATAAAATGCTTGCTGACTTGAGTTTAATTGACTTTGGCTTGAATTAAATGGAATCATATTGACCATCAATTCTTACTCTATAGTATGGAGATGGAGATGTGGAAAATGTAGGAAATTAGATTGTTGTGTCTGCAGGCTCTAGGCCTAACCTCAAAATTGTTTGTTTGCATTTGAAGTAACTCTTTGATATGAGCTCGTGATCCCTCCCTCTGTGATTTTCTTCTTCTATAAATAGGATTCAGAAAAGTTTGGGTTAATTGAGGGTTCTGACTGCTTGGCTTAAAGTTAATTGAAATTTTATTTTATAATGAAATCCTCCTAGTGATCTAAAACTTTTGGATAAGGGTTTAAGATGAAGCCACATTTTACCAAATTTGGAGCTTGTTGGGGGATTTGATTATAAAGGGGATCTGGTGTAAAGATGTAGACTTCAAAGACAAGTGGTTATATATCTTCATTCTTTTCTTTTTTTTGGTCCAGACCTGTGATTAAATCAGAGAGTCCTCCCTCTACAGCATCTCTTTTCCACTAATGCAAATCACCAATTTATCTGTAACATAGAAAATTACCTGGGACACGGAGGCATTAAGGGACTTGCCTGTAGTCCAACAGCTAGTTAGTATCACAGACAGAACTCAAATCTAGGCATTTATGGCTTGAATGCCAATTTTCTATTCATCACACCATGTCCTCTCATATGTCCTCATTAGGAAAACAATAATTGAGACACACACAGAGAACAAATTAATCAAAAAAGTTTATCAGAGAAGAAAACCCATTATTGCTTATCTTAAAAAATACTGACCTAATGTTGGAGCTTCAGGCATAGCATTACAGACATTTTTTGAAACCCACAAATAGGTTGTTTTATTCTTCTAACCAGTCTCATTTTGTTTCTCACTGTTTCTCTCATTTTCTTCCCCCTGGGATAATATATACACAATGTATTTGAATGTTGTGGTGAGATGATATGAGCCTGTGAAGAAAACATCTGTTCCACATATTAGGGATTGCTACAAAATCTAAAGGAAAAGAGCAAAGGCAATAAATTTAAATTGGTTGGTGAGTAAAGAATATCATGACAGATTAACTAAAGAATATCATGCCAGATTAAAGAATATCATGACAGATTAATTAAGGAATATAATAACATTAATAATAATTTAAGTACCTCTTAAAATGTCATTCATGCAGAGTTCAAATAGAATACAACTTCTATTATTCTTAAAAGTGGAGAGACATTAAGCTCATGAAACCATCTTACTTCTCAATTAAGATTTGTCACTGTATTACTTAGTGTTGCAGTATGTGCCAGGTTCCTGTGTTCCAGTGCTGAGCAAATCGCCTGTCTGGCAATAGATCTGGGTGCATTTCCCAGTCAAGGTGCTGATAATAGGATGATATGGATCTTATTCCCCCTGGTGGTGCGGTGTGGTCAAGAGTCTTCTATGGTGCCATCTTAGATCTAGTGGGGCTCAGTGTCATGGGGGCCAGGACTGGGTTGGGTGCAAAGGTCCATAGTCATCTACCCTTTGAAGGGTCAGAGGGGAGGATAGATTGTATGAGCAGAAAGAAATGAGTAACCAGATTAGCAAAACAGGGAAAGAGATTTAATAGATTTATTTAGATTTATTTATTTATTATTTAGATTTAATACAATTTAAGAATTTATGACCACTAGGACCATGATCTAGAAGCCTTCCTTATAGAGTAAATACCAGTAACTCATATTTATTTTATGCTTTGCAGTGTACAAAGAGCTTTCTAAACGACAATCCTGTGTGGTAAGAAGAATATATATCATGGTTGTTCGGTCATGTCCAACTCTTTGTGACTCCAAGGGATTTTCTTGGCAAAGTTACTGGAGTGGTATGCTGTCTCCTTCTCCAGCTCATTTTACAGATGAAGAAACTGGGGCAAACAGAGTTAAATGGGTTGCCCAAAGTCACAAAGTTACTAAGTGTCTGAGCTGGATTTGAACTCAGGAAGATGAGTGTTCTTGAGTCCAAGTCCAGTGCTCTATCCATTGCAACACCTATCTTTCATATATATTATTATACCTTTTTATTGCTAAAACAGAGTTTTATAAAGATTAAGTAAAAGAGGGGGCAGCTGGGTAGCTCAGCGGATTGAGAGCCAGGCTTGGAGACGGGAGGTCCTAGGTTCAAATCTGGCCTTAGACACTTCCTAGCTGTGTGACCCTGGGCAAATCACTTGACCCCCATTGCCCACCCTTACCACTCTTCTGCCTTGGAGTCCATACTGTGTAATGGAAGGTAAGAGTTAAAAAAAAAAAAAGAAAGAAAGATTAAGTGAATGAATAAATGAATAAATGAAAATGTAATTAATATGCAGAGGATATAAATACAAAAGACTGTCCCCTCCTAAGGAGCTCACATTCTAATATGAGAAGAAAATATTCATGGAGAAGTGATAAGTAGGAAGGAGCACATTGGTTAGAAAAATTACAGGAATAATGAATGGTTTCAAAGATGAGTACACTGACACTTATCTTCTATGAAAATGGCAGAATATATTGGATAATGATTTCACAAAATGGGTGAAGGGACAGCTAGGACAAACAGAGGGTAGAGCACCAGACTTAGAGTTGGGAGGACCTGGGTTCAAATCTGGTCTTAGACACTTCCTCACTGTGTTTAAACCCAAATCGATTTTCAGGTCATAATTCTAAACTGTAGCTGAAAATGAAGCAATGACAAACGAATGTCCTAGAATCGATAGTAGGACAGAAGGAACGTGTTTTAAAAAATGTAGATGGAGTGAGGATAGTGTCTTCTGGCTGGTAAAAAGACTTGGAATAGGAGTGTAGTGAAGAAGCATGGCAGAGACAAGGCATGAAGCCAGATAGCCAAACTCCTAAGCCCTGTGCTCTTTCCACATGATGCTGACTATATAGGCAGGCGAAATAACAGTCGATCCACAGATCCTATTGCAGAGGCATCTGAAAGGTATAGTTTCAGCTGGCAAGAGAACTGACAGATGACCAGAAGTCCCTCTCAAAGAGAAAAATAAAAGGTTTAGTTCAGAAACAGAGGACTCATTGATAGTAAAGGAAGTCGAAATAAATGGTTTCCAGGTTGTGCTGGTATCCAGTACAAGGATAAGCAGGAACAACGTCCCCAAGCTAGTTGAGATGCTAGGGAAATCCTGCCAAGCAGGGGAATGGAATAAGCAGAGCAAGCTGAGTTGAGTATCCCAGATTGGACCAGAACATCGATGTGATTGGAATGGATAATTTAAGCTGCCTACCATGTGACCTCAGAACTTTTTTTTACGAAAGACCTGCATATAGAGCTGTGTACAATACTGCAATAGTCGGCCATGACTAAATAGTACATTTCCTAGAAATAGGTAGACTTCACAGTCTTGGGCCAAACAAGGGCCAACAAATGCTAGAGAGCAAACAACAAAGAAAAGGGTCAGAACCTGATCAAATCTGTCACTCTCCATGAGCTGAAACACCCTGGTAGGGTTTTTTTTTTGTTGTTGTTGTTGTTTTTAAACTGGGTTGTGCTCAACAATTTTTTTTGGACAGATGAGCTACAGCTGTGGATTCACCTTTGCTGCTTCCTGAATGAGAGGCAGCTGTATCAGAAAGGTGGCAGACACCTGGGAACTCCCAGTGACAAGAGGAAGGAAGATGAGCTAAACAGAGCAATGTGTAAATGGCTCATAAGGAGAATCCAGGTGGGCTTCAAAGCTGCTCTGTCATGGAAGAAAAGGAAACAAGGGAATCATCAGTTTCCCAGATGGGCAGAGGGGAAAAGGTCAAGGGATTCCTGGTGGTCATGGATAAAACAGTTACACAATGAGAAGAATTTACAGTATTATACACATAGCACAAACATCTATTAGTAATGAGCAGAGACTCATGACTCTCAGGACAAATCCAATTAGATAACTAAAGGTTAAGTATGATCACTCGTGTTTCATGTTTGGATGAAATTAAAATGTAATAGTAATAATTAGCTCATTTTTTTAGGGCTCTAAGATCTACAAAGTATTTTCTTCACCATAACTCTGGGGAAATTCCCAGTCCCATTCCTCTACTTTGAAAGGCTTGGGAAGCAGCTCAGATTTATTTGAATAATCCAGTCAGTTGACCTTTAAAGGGATTCATTGGGTGCAAAGAGAAAATTGAGAGAGCGCGAAACAAGAGTTCTGCTCAAGCTACTAGATGTGTAGGATGTGCTGTCATAGGTAGGAGGTGTGTCACCTGAGTGTTGGGAGAGAGAATGATATCTGATCAACATTTAGGGTAGATCCCTATTTGGAAGCTTCCAGTGGAAGTTTATACTTGACCACCGACTGTGCTCCTTTGAGACAATAGGTCAGCAGCATGTAGCACAAGGGAGAAATATGGAGTAGGGTCTCATATTGGTTAGTGCATTGAGAGTTAGACACAAGTGGCTTCTCCAAGAAAAGGGAGCTCTGTAACATTTCCCATTGCCACGAGACTGGCTTCTGAATGACCCACCCATTGAAAGTGGCCAAAGAGAAATGGTGCTATTTCTTAGATGACTGCAGGATGAGTAACTTTGCATAGGACAGCAAAAAAAGTGGAATGGGAAGCAGAAATGGCAAGTGATGACCCCACCATTTTCTGCACATGACAACAACTACAGATAGCTACACCATCTAGATGTCCTGAGGCTCCACAGAAGAGAAAACTCAAAAGTGACAACCATCAGAGCCTTTAGTAGAAGGTGTGCTTAGGAGCCCCACTAGAGGCAATGCCTATTGGAAGCTTTATCTAGGAAAGGACTGTATTTTACTGAGCCAATGCATATCTTTGAGGCAGGCTGCTTAAAGAAAGGTATCTCTATTTCCAATGAGCACTGATTCATATTCTTGTTCTTTGACATGAAAATCACCAACCTGCCAGGCACCCAGGCTCACAACTCAGGTAGCACCCTCCATTCCTCACTCTCATATCCAAAAGATTGCCAAGTCCTGTCCAGTGTACTCTTATAGCATCTCTCATATTTGCCCCCTTCTGTCTTTCTTTTTTTAAAAAAACCTGTACCTGATATTTTAGAATCAATACTAAGCTATCACTTCTAAGACTGAAGAGTGGTAAGGGCTAGGCAACTGAGGTAAATTGACTTGCCCAGGGTCACATAGCTAGAAAGTATCTGAAGTCAGATGTGAACACAAGGACTCCCATCTCAAGGCCTGGCTCTTTATCCACAGAGTCACCTAGCTGCTCCTAGAGTGAGAATTTTTTTAAGAAGTGCTAGCACCAAGAGCTGTGATACTTTTTGGAAGACTGTTTGTTCTAGATAACTTGATAGATCTGATAGACATGATCATTCTCCTCAGTGACAGAATTTTTGGCCCCATAGTTGGGAGCCAAATGGCAATGACAAACTCTTCAAAATCATAGATCTATGGCATGCTGTGATTTATGCTTTAAGTGTAGTAGACCTTTGGGACATCTAGCCAGATAGTGTCATTCCTTCCAGGTTTGAGATAATTGAAGTTAATCCTTAGGTAGGTAGTTAATAGGTAGGAAATAAATAATAATAATCAGTAACTCACATTTACATGACACCTTAAGGTTTGCAAAATACTTTACAAATATCTCATTTGAATCTCACAACAACCCTGAAAGGTAAATACAATATCCCCATTTTATTTTATTTTTTATATATTTTTAATATATTTATATATGTATACACACATATATATCTATATTAATTTTTACTTTCTGTTCTAGTAGAAACTCTAGAACAAAAGGGCAAGGGCTAGGCAAATGGGGTTGGGTGACTTGCACAGGTTCACACAGTGAGAAACTGTCTGAAATCAGATTTGAACCCAGGTCCTCTTGACTCCAAGCCTGGCTCTTTCTCCACTGGGCCACTTAGCTACTCCAACATCTCTATTTTATAGCTAAAGAGGAAACTAAAGCAAGCAGAAATTAAGTTCCCTGCCCAGGGTCACACAGCTAATGACTATGGTAAGATTTGAACTCAGGTCTTCTTCATTCCAAATCTAGTTTATATCAACTATACCACCTAACTACCTAAGGAGTAGGGAATAAACCAGTAGGGGTTGGCCAAAGATCTCAGTCTCCCATAGTGCAAGTATACTAGATATACTCTGTCCTTGTTTTCTGGGTGACTTCCCTGATGGTTCTTAATGGTTCTGAATCACTGATTATAGGATATTAGAGGTAGAAGGGAGTGTAAATATCAAATCTCTGATTTTGAAGGAGAGGAAACTGAGGTTCAGTGATATCTAGAAGGGATAAATCCTCAAATTCCGGACTTTTGACTGAAAATCCAGAGCTCTTTCCATGATATCAGGTCATTTCTTTGAGGTCATTACTCTCTCCCAATTCTCTCCCTTTTTCCTTCTCTAGATACTTTCCTCTTGACATTGGCATGGCTTGGAAAGCGGCTCGGTTATTTGATGTTGAGACAAAAAGGAGGCAATCATGAGATATTGAGTATTTAGAAAAGGAAGAGATAACACAGCAAGGATATGCAGCAAGCATATTCAACAGTGATGGCAAGCCTATGGCACAGGTGCCAAAGATGGCATTCAGAGCTCTCTTTTTGGGCATTCAGCCACCCTCCCATCCCACCCCACTCAGAGTTTGATATTAGAAAGGCAGAGGGACTCGGGCAGAGATATTCTCTTCCCCCTCTCCACCATGCCTGATGACACTTTTTGGCATAATCCATCCCTTTGCCCAGCAGCCCAATGGGAGTACACAGAGGGTGAGGTTGGTGGCTCATAGGCAGCAGAACTGGAGAGAAGCAGAGTGCTCAGGTCACTCTCCTTCCCCTTTCTACCCTTGCTGAGGACATTTCTTACTTCACCCACTCCTCCATTCAGCAGCCCAATGGGACTTTTTTCTCCTTCCCCTGTGTAGGGTAAGGGGGGAGAGGGCATACTCAGCATGTGGTGGTGGGGAGGGGCACAGCATGTGATCTCTGGGGAGGGTGGGCATGGCACTCCATCTTGAAAAGGTTCACCATCACTGATATACAGCAAGGACACAGGGACACGTGCATCTCAGGATAGGCCCCCTCAGTTCCATCTGGAAACTCATCTGGTCAGTTTTGCTGAGGTGTTTAGGTGTGCCAGGAAACAGACACAGAGGTGTGTGTGGATGAATACAATCAGTTTTAGTGCAGAGAGATCAAAGCAGTGTTAGGTCTTTGGAAGGAGAGTTGATGGGTGGTGAGCAATGTGCTATTATATGATGGGAGAAAAGAAGAAAGTGGGTGAAGATGGAAAGAAGAATGGTTGCTGGGAAGAGATCAGGAGGCAAGGACAGCATCTCCTTCCCACAAGTGACTGAGGTAAATGGTGTGGTTTTTGCTGTGTTGGTGCCCATCTGATCTTTTGTTCCAGTATTCCCTCCCTCTCAACTCAAAGTATGTCAGTGCAGGAAGCATATATTGTTAACACTGTAACATCAGACCTAGGTTAATAATAATACCTGTCTGAACTATATCAGCTGTGTTTGTTCCTAGCTCCCATTACTGAAACAATACAAATAATAGGAGGGGTGGGGGAAGTGTTGAGAGCCATAAAGAAATAGCATAATCTATAAATCCCATCAGATCCAGGTGTATCTGATGGTTATAACTACTCTATGACTCTTTTCATTAATAAAAGTTTTAATGTATAATAAATCATTTCAATTTAAAAGAAAAGGGTGAATATGTGAGAGGCCAATAAGAGAAATAGAGTCTCAAATAGATATTTTTATCTGGACCCTACTGAAAGCTACTCTGCTAATCAGAGCCAGACAGGATGGGCTATCTAAGATAAAAATCTTGACTCCTCTTTTGACCCCTTTTATGATCCATACCTTTTCTTATTGGAAAAGCATTATAGTCTTATTGGAAAGCTTTAAGTTCTTAGCAAACCAACAGTCAAGAGGTTAACATTCTCCCCTTTGGTCAGGAATACAACTACTGGGTTTCAAAAGTAGTTTGAGACAGTCAAGGCTGAAAATTCAGGGACTTCCCAACCTAGAAAAATATTCCCAGATTTAGCTTGCTGATAATCAGTTAGCTGAAAGTCCAGCCTGGTTCTTATCTTCACCTTGAAGCTTGTGAAGCCTCTGTATATTGTCTAAGAAGTAATTGCAATTTCTGCACAGCCATAAATCTTTCTCTATTCTCCTGGATGAAAGGGTTTTTGAATTTTCATATATAATAAACTTGTGATTCAATGGTACTTAAGGGAAACTAGGGGAGGGGAGGGGCTGACCATCCCCAGCATGCTTTCTCCTTGCCCTAACCATGGCTGGCATCCAACCAGCATCACCTTTTTTTCTCTAGCTGCAGACTTGGTGCAGCCACATCTGGCTTCCCTAAAAGGGCATCCTCACTACCCTCACCACCTTTGCCAGGAGGCTGATCTGGTGTTTGTTTCCAGTTTTCCATCCAAAGCCAGAGATAATAGTCATGATCGTCTCCCATGTCTACTACTTTCTTATCAACTGTTGTGAGGAAGATTAGTTAATTAAGAATTAAGTTGTATCTAGCAGGAAGGAGCTGGAGCTGGGAATTCCAAGATGGAATGAAGAAGCAGGAAGAAGTGACTTGTGCTCTGAGAGGGACCCCATTAGGGGTTAGCACAAACTGTGGTTAGCCTTGGGAGATCTCAGAGTAAAGGACACCCTGCATCCTGATTTTTCCCTGGGATCCCGTGTGGTGGTGGCATCTAGCAAAGAGGACAAGATCTACAGTGCAGTTCCAAGGGAAGAGGAGAAGTTTGGGATCTGGTGGACAGTGTCTCAAGCACACCCTCTCAACTTGGTACCTGAGACCACCTTGGCTCTTGGCATCCAGAGATCATTGGTGGATTACAGTGAGAACCCCAAAGCCACATCAGCCCTTAGCTGTGCTGCTCAAGCCTGGCAGGTCCAGGACTGAGGCAGTCACCCAGAGACTCCATTACAGCTCCTTGGGCCCTGTCTGTTTAGGTCACTAAGTTAGTGTAGGGAAAATCCTCCCCTTTCCCTGTGTTTTTTTTCATTAGGTTTTAAGGGTTTTAGAGTAGAAATCCCTATCCCACCTTTTAGTTAACATAATTAAAGCTGTTACACCCCTTTTACCTTGCCTGCTTGTTTCTAGACTCTGGCCCAGGGTGTCAGTTGATCAATAGCCATTTTGTCAGTTAGGAGCAGCTTTGCTGCTCTGGTCTCCCAACCTGGTCTAGTCTCTCCTTCAACCCAGTATGTGTGTACCCACAATCATTTGGACTTATTATAATATCCCTGGTGTCCTCCATTACCTTTACTTATCATTTCTACACAACTAAGCTGTCCTTATCAGATTATCTGGAGATGAAGAAGTAACTTTCAACAGGGGGGCAGTGAATTGGAGAATAACCTTCAAAGGAGAGGAGATAGGGTACAATTTTCTACCCTAATTGTAACTTATAACATCAATTGTAAGGAAAGGAAAGTTCTATCAGCTGGGAGTCTAAGAACCCTCATGCTATGTATGTCTCTTGCTAAAAAAGCAGGAACATCTTACACTTATGTACACAAGGTTAAATATCTAGAGTTCTAAAAGCACATTGGGACTTCCCCTATCTGTAATACTCCCCCTATCTCTATACCCAGAGTTCCTCTGCTTCTTTCCTCACACACCACTCTATCCCTTTTTCTCTTAGGGGTTGAATTATAATCCCAAGTTGACTCGCTTCTTTAGGTTATTTTAACCTAAAGGTTAAGGGACAGACTTCAGATAATGTGTTGGAGAAGGCCTGACTCATAGTACCTTTACTGCTAGCTCTTCCTTGAGTGAGCCCCAAGAATTTACCTCTTAGAAGCATACCTTATCCTATATAAAGTTTATCTTTGAATCTTACCAATTCCTTTATCATTTATGCCTACTTAGAAGGGAGTATGAGTGGTTATGCATATAATTAGATGTCTGCGGTTCTTTGGATAGAGAACCTCAATTAACTTTATTCTTTTCAATTCCCTTCCTCTAGAAAGGAGAAGAGCCCAAAACTTAGTAGGTTGATGGTGGAGACACCATGGTATCAGAAGAAACCAGTTCTCATCTACAGATTCCTTTATTTTTTTTTAAACTCTTACCTACTTCATATTGGTTCCTAGACAGAAGAGTGATAAGGGCTAGGCAATGGGAATGAAGTGACTTGTTCAGGGTCACTCAGCTAGGAGGTGTCTGAGGCCAGACTTGAACCTATGAACTCCCATCTCTAGGATATAGCTTCTTTTAGCAAGAGAGAACTGAAGCTTATTGGCCGTGGACACCCTTGTATTTCTTTCTTTTTTTTCCCTAAACCTTTACCTTCTGTCATAGAAGCAATACTAAGTATGAATTCCAAGGCAGAAGAGCAGTAAGGATTAGGCAAGGAGGGTTAAGTGACTTGCCCAAGATCATACAAGCTAGAAAGTGTTGGAGACCAAATTATAAGCCAAGACCTCCCTGTCTAGCTCTGTAATCCACTTGCATTATTAAAAATGCTTGCATTTTTAAAAAAAATATTGATTTTTTTAAGGATATTACCCTTTTTCTTCTTCCTTGGGAAGCATCCAATATGAAAAATACTATATTTTTGGAGAGGTGGGAGTACAAAAGTTAGCACAATTGATTGATATATTGACAAAGTCTGAAAACATGTGCAGTGTTTAACTCTTGTGAGTCTCCCATTCGACAAAGGGCAGATTAAAGGTGTCTTCTCATATCTCTTCATTTGAGTCCCACTTGACTTTTATTATTTTGTTACATTTGCTTTTCTTTTTTATCTGTCATTGTTCTTTCATTTACATTGTTGTAGTAATTATGAATATTATTTTCTTGACTGCTGTAGATCCTTCCATACTTATATCACACATCATTTCTCACAACAAAGTAATATTCTATTCCAGTGGTTCCCAAACATTTTTGTCCTATTGCCCCTTTTCAGAAAAAATATTACTTAGCCCAGTGGAAATTATTTTTTTTAATTTTAATAGCAATTAATAGGAAAGATAAATGCACCCGTGGCCATCACCGCTCCCCTGGATCACTGCAGCACCCACCAGGGGGCAGTAGCACCCACTTTGGGAATCACTATTTTATTCCATTCATGTGCCATGATTTATTTAGCTATTCCTCAATTGACAGGCATCGACTTAGTTTTCAATTCTTAACTATCACAAAAAGTGCTGCCATCAATATTTGAGAGTAAGTGAAGACTTTGTTCTAATTGATGGCTTCCTTGAGGTAGCAGCCTAGTGATGGAACACCTTTGTCTTTTTTTTTTTAACATTTATTAATATTCATTTTTAACACGGTTACATGATTCATGCTCCTCCTTTCCCCTTCACCCCCCGCTCTCCCCCCACCCATGGCCGATGCACATTTCCACTAGTTTTGTCATGTGTCCTTGATCAAGACCAATTTTCAAATTGTTGGTAGTTGCATTGGTGTGGTAGTTTCGAGTCCACACCCTCAATCATGTCCACCCCGACCCATGCGTTCAAGCAGTTGTTTTTCTTATATGTTTCCTCTCCTGCAGTCCTTCCTCTGAATGTGGGTAGCGTCTTTACCATGAATCCCTCAGAATTGTCCTGGGTCATTGTATTGCTGCTGGTACAGAGATCCATTACATTCAATTTTACCACAGTATATCAGTCTCTGTGTACAGAGTTCTTTTGGCTCTGCTCCTTTCATTCTGCATCTGTTCCCAGAGGTCTCTCCAGTTCGCCTGGAACTCCTCCAGTTTATTATTCCTTTTAGCACAATAGTATTCCATCACCC
>NC_058135.1:210833437-210905011 GCF_016433145.1 Gracilinanus agilis
GTCTGGACTTGTTTTTATGTCCCCTTGAGGAGTTTTGTGTGTTTTGGTCAGGAGAGGTTAAGAGCTGCTTCTTACTCTGCCGCCATCTTAACCCGGAACCAACACCTTTGTCTTTTTAAAAGACATGCCATCACCTTGAAACTAGACAGTTAAAAGTTTTCATAGAATCACAGAATCAGAGGGTGTAGAAGAGCTCTTGGAAACCATCTTATCCAGCCTGTGTTTCACCAAAGATTCTCTTCTTTTTTTTCTTACAAAATCCCTGACAAATGGTTGCCCAGCCTTCCAAGCTATGTGATTAGGCAGTTCTACATAAAGTATCTAGAACACATACAGTGTTTTGTTTAAGCAAAGTTTTAAATACTAAGAAAATATCTTTCTCAGCCTTCTAAATGTTATGAACTAGTTCCAAACCTATATCTGGCCTAAATAGACTTTTCTTTGAAAATATCAAACCATACTCAGGAATTATGTGCTACTTCAGTTATGATATTCAGTGTTTCAGAGCAAAAATAGTGGAAGATGATGATAATTCCAGGGCTTAGTACACTGCCAGGCATGTTAGTAGGTCCTTAGTGAATGTTTATTGACTGACTAAATGACAAAAGATGATAAATAAAAAACAGGTTGGGAGCCCCCTACTCCTCCACAAAAGAGTTGTGTTTAACAAAGATGTAAAACCTGGGCAAACATCATAAGCCACCCATAAATTAGAGTTCTATCCATAATATTTCTACTAAAACAGAAAAAAGGAGCTCACCAGAGTTGTCTCCACAATACCATGTTGGTGCAGCTTTCTGGAAGGACATTCCTGTGCTACATATGTAAGGAGAGGTGACTACTGACTGAGAGAACATTGAGCACAATACTGTACCTGCATAAAGAAGATTTTTGGTGAGCACTGACAAGAAGCACTTGGGGCAAGATGGGTTGAAAGAGTAAAGGTTTTGAGTAGTTAATGGACATGTAGGGAAGCTGGACTTCATCATGGCCCTTAACTTCCAGCACTTGCAAATCTAGAGACTTTTGATAACAGATTCCCCTTAATGAGACCATTCCCCTTCTCCTTGGTTGAACCTAGATATTTTATCTCACCCAAGAGCACCTTTGCTGTTATCAGATATTATTCTTTTGCCCTCTCTAATTGATGAATCTTTCCTGACTTCTCTTTACTGTTTTGCTTGTATACATGGGTATTTTCACTATTTATTATTTCTGTAACCTGAGTTTGGTGAAAGGGAACTAAATTAAATATTTAAGCTAATAATTATCCTCATCTTTATAGAGCTCAAGAAAAATAGTTTATCTCCTGGTTCTCCCAAAATATTTTACTTCTACATTTGTTGTTGTCTATCCTTCAATTTGGGAGAGGACCAGTGATATCATGAAAATGATACCTTGAATTGCTTGTGAGTTGAGTTGGATTTAGGTGAAACCAAATTACACAAAGTTGTCAGTCTCATTCTCTCTTACAGAGTTATCAAAGTCCAGTAGCAGGACAAAACTCAAGATGACTGGCAATGACCCAAGATGCCATGAGTGACCTTGGTTTCTTTGATGTCTGATCAAGCTCTAGGAACTTCATGGTATCTGTTTTAACTTCTGTCATGGCCCTTAGAACAAATTGTTTTCATCTGTCCATTGCACCAGGGGAAATTTTCACATGCTTAGGATAGTCATCCCACTCCTAATTCACTGATGGGTTTGAGGTCTGTCCTTTTCCCTTAACCTGGCTTAGCCCAAGTTGCTAAGACAGTTTCTTGGAGCCACAAGTGAGAGCTAGGTGAAAGGTGGACACTAAAGGTGGATGACTCCTAGACTTAGATTACCTATGTGGTAGATAAATATCCAACTAGCCTGATACCTCAGTTAGAGACAGGCAAGAGAAGGTACTAAAGTGCAGCCACAGCCTTTTCCCTCTGGACAACAATTCAAAAATTCCTTGGAGGCAGACTCCTTTGGAAAGGGATGGACCAGATCCTAGATCAGATATCTCTTCATACCACACACAAGTCAGTTGTCTTTCTATTTAGACCATACATAATCTTCCTCACAGATCATATCCATATATCCTATAACATTAATGGATCACCTAACTTGATTTATTAGGGGAAAGTCACACAATTCTGTTAGTGTTGCAAAGGCTAATAAGGGATCCAAATCAATCTCCACCCCTCCCCAAAACACACAATCTACACCTGATTGCAGCACTGAAGTCTTCAAGGGTTTCTACAAACTTTGTGTAACATAGACTACAGCTCAAGATAGCTTGACCATCTACTCATTCACTAAACTTTGAAAGGTCTCCCATTTGTCAGGGGGCTGGTGGGGGGAGGATGTATGTATGTGTGTATGAACACATTCTTCTTTCAATGATGTACATTGAAATTCCATTTCCATAATAAAGGCAAAAGCATATGCTTACAGCTTAAGAAAATTAAAGAAACATTGTTCAGGTTTATCTTCTCATATAATATTAAGGTTAAAATATACAATTGAGGTTACTCATGGAGAAAAGACTAGGCTATGAATTCTAGATAACAATCCATATAATGGCCTTGTTTACTAAGGACATAATACAACTTTGATCATAAATCAATAGTCATAAAGATTAAAACTACCTAAAGGCTAGTATTAGAATCTGGTTCTAATTCCCTCTAGCTTCCATTTCTATACTGATTTGAAATTTATTAAGTGATAACAAGGTAGATAATGTGAATATTATTATTATATTATCTATATAATGACATCATTATATTGTATATAATAATCACATTATTATATATTATTATATTTTGTAGACAAAAAACTGGGCTCAAAAGGATAAATTAATCTGACTGAGATCATATTGCTAAAAATATATGGAAGCCAGCATGTGAAAGAAAGTCTCCTGACTTCAAAGACCCCATTATTTCCACAATACTATGGTGCCTCTCCATGTTATCTGCAGCAACCATATTTACAAAATCATCCTCCAACTGAACAAATTGTGATATATGTTGGTGATGGAATACTATTGCGCTCAAAGGAATAATGAACTGGAGGAATTCCAGGTGAACTGGAAAGACCTCCAGGAATTGATGCAGAGTGAAAGGAGCAGAGCCAGAAGAACATTGTACACAGAGACTGATATATTATGGCAAAATCGAATGTAATGGACATCTGTACTAGCAGCAATGCAATGACCCAGGACAATTCTGAGGGACTTATGAGAAAGAACACTACCCACATTCAGAGGAAGGACTATGGCAGTAGAAACACAGAAGAAAAACAACTGCTTCAACACATGGGTTGATGCAGATATAATTTGGGACTCGAAATGACCACACCAATGCAATTATCAATAATATGGAAATAGGTCTTGATCGATGACACATGTAAAAACCAGTGGAAATGTGCATCGGCTACGGGGGGTGGGGGATGAGGTGGGTGGAAGGAAGAGTAAGAACATAAATCATGTAACCATCCTATAGGGCCAAAATTTTCTAAATTGCAAATTTTGTTTTCTAGACACAATGTTTGTCAACATGTTGTTGTTTCCTATAATCAGTTTGGGTTTTTTTAAGTGTCTTTTCATCTATGACCTTCAAATTGATTTTTTTCAAGCTGACACCAAGAACTACTTTCTGTCATAAAGTTTGACAGGTAATTATTTTGTAAATGCTCACTGTCCCCTGGGATTTTTGATAGATAAAAAGACACCCAATGTTTGCCATTGTTTTCTAACTTCAGAAAATCAGCATCTTCCTTGTGTTGATGTTCATGTTCTAAGACTAATCAAATGCAAAAAAAAAAAAAGATTATATTTTGCTTACAATATATACATTTGTAAACAACCAAAATCAGAACTGGAAAAAGTTGTCTACAAAGATTGTTTTGCCTTTCAAGACACTGAGCCAACAGCGTGCAAGTTGATTGGCCCCTATTCAAAGCAAAATCAGTAACTCTGTGGATGCAGATTTGGGCTTTCTTCTCCATGTCTGAACTAGAGAAGTAAGAGCGTTTTGAAGGAAACACTCATGGGAAGGTATGCTCAATATATACAGCTTAGTGGCTGGAAAGGACATACTCCATTAGCATAGCTGTAAGGGTGTTGTGGGGAAAATGGAGATTGCAAAAAACCCACGTGATTGGCAGAAACATCAAGGTTCTATTTTTCTCTTTGAATCTAGACCACCACTGCCATTCCCCCTCCTTGGGAAAAAAAAATCTTCCAACTGAGATTATGTTTTCTTTCTTTCTTAAGCTTTCATGTTGTGTGACATCTGGTGCCCGAGCTTGTGAAAACAATTTTATAAACTGTTTTAGGCATCTTTGCCAGTGGAGGGAGTACCCACTCTGATGAGATCTTAGATGCACCAAAGAATTCAAGTACTCAGTGTAGGTACATATGGTACATTTTCCGAAAGAGTCAGGCAGTGTGAGGCAGGGGATGAAGACCTCAAGAATACCTTGGTTTGCAGCCCACCTTAGATATGTTCTGGTTGTATGACTCTAGGCACATCATTTTACTGCTCAGTTACCTCTTTTATAAAATGGGAATAATAATAAGGAATGAACACAAGGTTATTCAGAGGATTAAAAGCAATAATGCTTTTTACCAAGTGAGAATCTAATTTACAAATCCTAAAGCACTATGTGAATAAAGGCTTTCATCATTTTTATATTAGATCTTTCCTGAGGTCCAGTGCATCCTCAATTTCCTATTAGACATTTTAAATTAGCCTTCATATATTTCAAAGTTAGCATGTCCAAAACAGAACTCCTCTTTCCCCATGTATTTTTCTTCCCAACTTCCCTACTTCTGCTGAGGGTACCGTCATCCTCCAAGACAAACAGATTCACAAACCCTGAGTAATGTTAGTCATTCTCTCCTTAGAAAGCAAATTCTTGATTCTATTGCTATGATATTTCTTGTATGTCCTCCCTTCCCCCACTACCATTACCACCTCCCTAATTCAGGCCCTCATCAGGATTTATTGCACTAGACTTCTAATAATTCCCCCTACATCTCCAATCTATTCTCCACACAGCCGCCAAATTGATATTAAATTATCCAATTTAATCCAATTATTAATATGTAAATAAGTCTTGATTGATCACACATGTTAAAACCAGTGGAAATGTGCATTGGATATGGGGGGCTAAAAGGGGGTGAAGGGGAAAGTAAAAACAAGAATCATGTAACCATGGAAAATTTTTCTAAAAAAATAAAATATTTAAATCTAAAAAAAATTTTAAAAATTAAAAAATTTAATCCATATATTCAATTCAAGTTTATATAAAGTGCAGGTCTAGCTCATGAAACTCCAGCTCTTTATCGTTTTGTTTTTATCTAAGAATAAATCTATATATCTTTGTTTGACACTCAAAGCTCTTCATAATTTGACTGGTCTACCTTTATTCTTCTTTGTATTAATCTTCCTAAAATGCAAATCTGACCATATCACCCACTCTATTACCTAATTCCATTGACTCCCTCTTACCTAGGGCAGTGATGGGCAAACTTTTTAAAGAGGGGGCCAAAGGAAAGTAAATGCTCATCTGTCAGTCTTTTTCTAAGGCAACTCTTTTGAAGTTTCATTGTATTCGTCAGATTAGGAATAATGTTGTGCCAGACAGAACTTTCAGGGAGTCACATCTGGCTCGTGGGCCATAGTTTGCCCATCACTGATAGAGGATCAAAATTAAAATCTTTTTTTTTTTTTTTTGGCTTTCAAAGTCCTTCATAATCTGACACCTTCCTGCCTTCTAATCTTTTTATCTCTTATTCTCTTCTTTGTAATCCAATGACACTGACCTCTCTGTCAAGCCTTGAATAGGACACTCCATCTCTCAATTCCGAGTATTAGTGACTATTTCCCATATCTGGAAATGTTCTTCCTCCCCATCTCCATCTCCTGGTTTCCTTTGCTTCCTTGGTTTTCTTCAAAATCTCAGCCAAAGTTTGATCTTCTTTAAGATGCCTTTCTCAGTCCTCCTTAATCTTAGTTCTTTCCTTTGGACACTACATATACAGTTTATATATATACATACATACATACATATGTATATATAGTTATCATATATATAAATGAATTGAAGGTAGTATATTGTGAGGGGGTGAAGGGAGGAAGGTAGAAGGAAGGAGGGATGGGAGGAAGGAGAAAGGAAGTAGAGGAAGGGAAATGAAGATATAGATCCCCAGCCCTGGCAGGGGGAAATTGATTAGAGCCCTTTGGGGCTCAAATAAAAGATCAGAAAACAACTTGGGTTTATAGAATAGCTAGGTTTTATTTAGATTAGGAAAGGGAAAGGTTAGGTAGGGAAAGAGGGTCGCCTCCACCTCCTGGGTAGAGAGAGCCCAGGATCCCAGAGCCTCCAGGCTGGAGAGAGTCAAAAGGATAGAGAAAGCTGAGAGAGTGACCCAAAAGTTTACAAAACTCTCCCTTTTATACTTTCTCCGACACTTCCCACAAAGGAAGTGGGAGGTGTCGGGGGAAGTTGTAGTAGGAAGTCCTGAGAGATGTAGTCTCCCAGGGTTTAGAATAATTATAAACACACACACACACACACACACACACACACACATATATATGCATATCTTGTACACAGTTGTTTGAGTTGTCCCCTCTTTAGACTGTGAGTTACTTAAAAGTAGGGACTGAATTTTTACCTTGTTTTTTTTTTTTTTTTTTTTTTTTTTTTAGTATCCAAACCAAAGCACTGCAGCAAGTGTCACATATTAGGGGCTTAATGAATGCTAGCTACCTGACTAACTTCATATACTCCATATTCCAGCCACACTGAACTAGTTATTATTCCTCATACATGACAGTGTATGGCTCACTTTCATCTCTTTTCTCAGGCTGTCTTCAGGACTTGAAATGTTTGGCCTCCCCTTGACTTCTTTGAATCGTTGGCTTCCTTCAAGGCCCAGCTCAAATGTCACCTCCTATATGAGGTCTTTCCCGATTATTTCCCCAGTTACTGCCTGACCAGTACCCTCATATTAATTCATATTTAATTTATATTTTATATTTATTTGGAGTATGGGGGGTATTCAGGGAGGATTAGTATCTCTGGTGTGAGGGCTTGCTGAACACTTTTTAGGATTGCTCATTCACCTTTGGTGTCTACCTTTCACTCAACTCTCATCTGTGGTTCCAAAAATCTGTAACACCCTGGTAACACTGTCTCAGCAGATGGGTTAAACCAGATTGAGAGTAAACCAACAAGCCTCAAAACCCATGGTGAGTTAGAGGGGTTTCTACCCCAGGCATATCTATTCCCCTGGTGGAATGGACAGACAATTTGAACAATTTGTTCCAATGGTTATAAAGGCACTCAGAACTTGGTCAGATATCAGAAAAGCTAAGGACACCCACTACATCCTGGGCCATCACCTGTCATCCTGACTTTTGACTTGCCTCTTGGACTTTGATGACTCTAGAGGCTAATGACTTTGTGCAACTGCTTCACTGAAATCCAACTTACATGCAAGTTGAGACCTTGCCAGTGACATCATTGGTCCCCTTCAAAAATGAAAAAAAGAACAATGATTATATTTATTTATCTGTAAACATGTTGTTTCAATAGATAATGGTCTCCTTGAGGCCAAGGATGATTTAATTTTTCTTTTGTATTATCGATGCCTGATAAATAATAAGTGTTTAATAAATAGTTTATCAAGGGAATGGGCTCATTGAAAGAAATTTCTACTATATACAGAGCACTATACTAGATACAATGGAGGGAAGGTTTATAAGTACCAAGTTATATGTAGTCTCTTCCCTCACTACTGAGATTTTGGTGGGAAGGGGGCAGTTTGGGGGAGGGAGGAGGGGTACACAAAGCTGGAAATTTGCTTTAACTCATCATTCATCTGTGTAGACACTTGGACACTCCTATCAATACAAAGCACAACTCCCCTCTTCACCTTAGTAGATAGTTTAATAAGTAGCTGTGATATTTTTAGAAAATCATCTCCTGGTGGCCAAATCTGAAGAGGTTAGCTTCTCTGAACTTAGTTTGACTGGTCTTCAGATGATGGGCACACAATACATCACTGAGAACTCAAAGAGAACTCAATGGGGTAGAATCTGCCAGTTTGCTCTCCACTGGGATTTGAGAACACTCTTAGATATCTATACTAGTAAGGATAATATAACATAGAGTAGAGTTAGCTCCATGGTGGATAGAGTGCAGGATTTGGGGTCAGGAAGACCTGAATTTGAATCTTCCTTCAGACACAGAAACTGTGTGACTCTGAGCAAGTCTCTTAACTTCTCAGTGCTTCTGTTTTCTCACTTGTAAAATGGGGGTAATAATAGTACCAACTCACTGAGTTGCTATGAAGATCACATAGGTTAACATGTATGTATTAAGTACTTTGTAAACCTTTAAGTGCTATCTAAATACTAACTATTATTAGTAGTATAGAAAGAGAAAGAAGAGCTTCACAAAAGGCTTTAAGAAACAATATTAGCTAATATTTATATTGTGCTTTCAGGTTCTCAAAATGTTTACATATGTTATCTCATATGATATGCTTTCTCACAATATATACCATTTGACTTATGAGGAAACTGAGGCAAGTAGCGTTAAGTGACTTACCTAGGGTCACACAGTTAGTGTCTGAGGCAGGCTTTGATCTCTGGTTTTGCCAACTTTATGTCTGGTTCCTTATACATTAAATCACCTAGCTACAAATCTCAAAGAGTTAAGTGTTTTAATAGCAAAGCTCATGAACGGCAAGTCAAAAACTATATAAGCATTCGGCATGGCAGCAACTAATTTTATCATGTGCAATTGGTGCTTCTTAAACAGATAATCAGGGTGCTGACAGTATTACTCAGAGAGCCTGAGTGCTTGAACTGTGGGTCAGGAAGGCAGTATCTGTGGGCGATGGGGTCCTAAAAGCCACACCAGTTTTTTCCTGACTTTGAAGTTGTATTCAGATAGCCTATAAGAGTAAGAAGAGTCAAAATTTGGGGCCTGATATGATGAGGCTGGCTTCTATATGTGTGAGGTAGAATATTCTAGAAAGATATGGGCCATTTTACACTCATGTCAGCTAAGTGGGATAGTAGATAGAGTGCCAGGTCTGGAGTCAGGAAGACTCATCTTCCTGAATTCAAATCTAGCCTTAGATATCTCCTAGCTGTGTGACCCTGGGTAAGTCACTTAATCTAGTTTGCCTCAATTTCCTCATCTCTCAAATGAGCTGGAAAAGGAAGTGGCAAACCAATTTCTTTGCCAAGAAAACCTGAAATAAGGTCATGAAGATTTGGACATGACTGAAAAAAAAGATCACAACAACAACAAAAAAACCTCATGCACAAGGTCAGTGACAGCTGCAGCTTTGACAACCCATTCCAAACCTTCCCCTACTCTCTCTGGCATGCCTTGGACCCTTGTGGTCAGAGGTTGGGGGGCTCTGTCACAGAGGAGCTGGATGCAAGTTGGGTTCCTGTGAGCAGAGCCGTGGCATCCTAACCAGCTGTTTGGTGGTGGCAGCCCTGGTACAAGCTTGACTCTTCAGCCTCTTGGAGTCTATCCCTCTTCCTCCCTCCTGCTCAGTCTCAAAGATCTTTTAATGAGCTGAGAGATCAGTGCTGAAGAACGCCAAACAGCTGCTGGGTGGTGGCGCCTGGAAGATGGGGGGAATGCTAACAACTCTCAAGGTCGTCTGAATGGAATGTATTCCAATCTGATGATTGCAGAGTAGAATTAAAAGCAGAATTAATGAAACTCTCTGCCAGATATATTGAGGGTCACAAAACTCAAGGCTTGGCTGTCAAAGGGACTTGCAAACTAAACTGTTAAGTCAGACTGTGATTTTTAGCATCATGACACAGTACTGCTATTGTCTGCTGTAAGAGTAACATCAGCTGTTATTACCTGCATCTAGCTAAAATCATTTCATGGAGGCTTTCCGTAGCATCTCTCCACATAGTTTCTTAGCCAGAAAAAAGAGATTTTCCTCCTTTGCCTCAGTTGTGAGTAGTATACAGGATGGCTGAGTAAGCTAGAGTAGTTTTTCCCCCCTTATTCCTTTTTCATCTTAGGGTAGAGATAAGCGGGCATCCTGGGGGCTCTGATTGATTGGCTTCCTGCCTCACATATGTCACCATTCCAGAGGAGAGGCACAAGGTTTCCTGGGAACCTTGCCACATGGGGCTCTAGACTACAGCCACCAACAGAGTATCATTAATGTCATGTATTCAGTGATAAGAGGACTATGTTGAATGCAGTTTGCTCTGGACAATGGAGAACCACAAATCAGGCTTCCCCAACCACTGTCAGAGCTGCTTTCCTTTGTAGCATGGGATTGATTTCTACCATCGAGAGTCTTGCTGCCTGCTAGTCATGCAATTAAAACCAACCAGGAAATACAATCGGGTCTTTGCTTACTGCTGCTACACATCAACTCTGCCTGAAATAATAATAATAAAAATAATTCACATCTCTGGACTGTTTTAAGGTTTACAAAGTACCTTCCCTACTACTGTGAGCTGGAGGTAATATTATCTCCAATTTACAGATAAGGAAACTAAGGTTCGGAAATTTCTAATGACCAATTTATGGTCATGCAATGAATGTCAGAGCAACTGTCTCTCTCATCATAGATTAGGATTGGAGATTTCAGAGCTGACCAGAACCAGGATTGGTCTGGCCCTCTTCTTCTATGTAGGTAAAACATTAGTGCCCCCCATTTTACAGATAAAGTAAGTGATCCAGGTTTTTTGTCTCCTGACACACAATGTGGGATCTATCTGTCTGTCTGTCTAGCTAGCTAGCTCTCTGTCTGTCTATCTCTTTATTTCTCTCTACCTAACTACTTACCTATCTATCTACATCTCTCTCTCTCTCTCTTTCTCTCTCTTTCTCTCTCTCTCTCTCTCTCTCTCTCTCTCTCTCTCTCTCTCTCCATCTGTCTCTATCTGTATATATATATATATATGTATTTCTCTCTCTCTATATATATATATATGCATATATATGTATGTATGTATAGTTTTCATTTCCTCATACTAGTGCTGGTAGATGGGATCCCATAGAGTCATTCCTACTACTTTCAGGGTTCTAGGCTGGAAAGTATAGGTAAATATCTACCTCTCTGAAAAGCAAGACACATTTTAAAGTTTAATCTGTATCAACATTTCCCACATTATTTTCTTAAGTTTAGATAACAAAACAATAAAGCAATTCCTGATTTATTTGAACTATGTGCCTACTTCAGAGGTATAAATGCTCATAATTAAAATTTAACAATTAGTTCTCCTAATCCAGAAGAACCTGAATCCATCACACCACTCACTAGCCCCTAATAGCACCTTTTCCCTTAATAATCAGCCAGTAGACTCAGTTTTTTAGCAAAGGCATTTATCCAAATGGCAGAGCAAGCATAGTAGTTTCAAAGCATTACCCCTCAATACAGTGGTTCATTCTCCCACAAAAATACAGAGAGTCCATTGGGAGAGGTGAACAGGGAGTGGAAACAAATTTAAAATACAATTGTAAAGCTGTTCAGTTGTGAATTCGTGTGACCCAAGCAACTCACAACCTCAGAAATGCCTGACCTCAATGTCTTTTCATTTTCTGGAGGGTCCTCTTGAAGTCTGCTCTAGAGTATGGCATTAGCGACTGATGAGTTGGATGTTTTTCAGAGGATTTTTTTTTCTGCTCCAGAAGTAGCTTGAGTAAATTTGTTTCCTGAAGGATGTAGAAGCTCAACCGAACCAGCCAATTCCCTGCTATACTGAAGTAAGCAGGTCAGCTGCTGAGCTGGTTTGTTAATAGATTCAATTGCCAGTAGGTTGGACACTCAGTCAACTAGACTATTCTTAGGGTCTAGTGTATCTGCTGGAAGGGTCAATCTGCTATGGCCCTTAAACTCACTCCACAAAGGACAGCTACCCAGTCTCTTACCCTCTTCATCCACTGTCTTGACTGTCATGGTACTGCTCTTTTTTCAACTGCTAAGTAAAAGTGCTCTTTTTCAGTTATTGTGCCATTCTGCTCTTTCAATTAAAGCAACAGTCCCTAGGCTAGGACTTATAGAATTCTCTTCTCTTTGACTCTTTGAGAGACAAAGAAACCTCACCCTGAAATTTACCATCTTCCCCAGCAAAATATGGGAAAATTATATCCTTTTCTATTCAATAATCCTCTCTGAATCCTGACCTCAACCATGGACTATCCTTTGACTTATGGTGAAAAGTCCCATTTCATGGTCACGTTCCCTAGACCACTATTGGGATTTTAAGCAGATGAGTGACTAAAGGAAAAGAGAGAAATGTAATCTGTGGCCTAGAGGCAAGTTCATTGCCTTTGAAGGCCTCTTTGCTCACAATTAAAATGTTCAAGTCTTGAACCTATCCTAAACTATGGAATATTTTATAGCTGAAGGTCTTCTTTACTTTGCTGAAATCTCACTGGGATACATATACATGCATATACCAAAAGGGACCCCTCATCTGTAGCTTTGCTTTCCATGTTTCAGTTATCCAAGGTCCACCTGAAGCATTGGAGGTCCAACCTTGAAGTTGGTCCTCTTAACATGGAAGTCTACCTGAAGCGGCAATCTACACTTGGAGAGTTTCTATTATTCCCACTTTTGCTTTTTTTAAAGTTGTTTTTTGGGGGGGAAGGGAAGGCCAAGGAACAATCCAAGGGGCAGAAGCTGAGAAAGAGCATATATATATATATATATATATACAGGGTTCAGCTGATGCTGGTTTATAATCTCTAAGATTTCGGTCATCCTCTGTAATCTTTGGAGTAAACTGCAAATTCAAGGCACCACTGTACCTATATACATATAAATATATGTCCTAGGATATATAAACACACATATGTCCCAGATGAGGTTCCACATATTTTATATGAATATAATATAATATGATATATAATATATTATGATAATCCCTCTTGTACATATATCATATACATAGCACCTACTGTGATTATCCAACCAATATGAACCCAGAATCACTTGTCCCAAAAGAGGCTTTATTTCTTTCCTTTGGATTCAAGAGTTTAATACTGAGAGACTGAGACTCCTAGTACTATTCCTGACAGGGCATTGTGGGACCCTGCTGGTTGCTTTTCCAGCTTTCAGAACTTCAGCATTGTGCCTTATTTGGCTTCTTTTTCCTTTTTCTCACTGGTGAGTTCCTCCCGGGGCACTTATTTTAAGGAGTGGTCCAGCCATACCAACTTTTATTTACCTCTTGGGCATGTTTCAACTTTCTGGACTACAAAACCACAAATCAGTCCAGTTGAGTGACTCATTAGTCATTAATGCCATACCCCATAGACAATTTTAGGAGGACCTTTAGAGTAATAAAGGACATTGAAGTGAGGGTTCCTTCACCTCCCAACCCTCACCCCACCTTTCTAGATCTCTTTTTTTGGTGTTGTCTTCCCCTATTGGATTGTATGCTCCTTGAGGTCAGAACCATCTTTCTTTTTGCTTGTATTTTGATACCCAGTACTTACTTAACACAACGCCTGGCACATGGTAAATGTTTATTTAAGAAATGCATCTTGCTTTGTTTTGCCATTAGTATGCTCTCCATTAACAATCCAGATTTATTTAGGAATAAACTGAGAAGGTGTAATAAGAACAGTTGGTACAAAACATTTCCCCTCAAACTCAAAACTTACTCTCCCTTTATTCACATAGCTCCTATAGATTCAACTATCATATTTATGAAGTAATCTATCCATCTACCTATCCTGAGAAAGCTGGGTGGTTAAGTGGATAGAACACTGGATCTGGAATCAGGCATATCCAATTGAATTCCAGCCTCAGATATTAACTAGATGTGTGATCCTAGGAAAGTTTCTTCACTTCCAATTCCTTAAATGTAAAATGAGGATCATAATAGCACCTGCCTCATAGGGTTCTTACTTGTACCAAAAGAGATAATATTTATAAAGTACTTAGCACAGTAGCTGATAGGTGATTAATAAATATTTCCTTTCTCATTTTCATGTCATTTCCTCTTCTGCTTTCCTTGTCATTCCTCTTAACCTCTCATAATTTTCAGTCTTACATCTCTAGTCACCTATTAATTAAACATATTGGAATGATGTCCCTGAGATATCTTAAACTCAACACTTCCAAAACTGAACTCATCATTTTCTCTCATCTCCCTAATTTCCCTATTGCTATTGAGAATGTCACCATTTTGTTTGCAACTTAGGTGTCATCCTCAACTCTTTACTCTCTCTCTCTCTCTCTCTCTCTCTCTCTCTCTCTCTCTCTCTCTCTCTCTCTCTCTCTCTGTCTGTCTCTCTCTATCTCTCTCTCCCCCGGAATGCAATCTGTTGCAAAACTATCAAGGTGATCTTCCTAAAGTAGAGGCCTAATCATAGTACCCCATTCCCTAATTCAATAAATTCTGGTTTTGTTAAGTTATTTCAGTCATATCTAATTCTTCATGACCCCATTTGGAATTTTCTTGGCAAAGATAATGGAGTGGTTTGCCATTTCCTTCTCCAGCTCATTTTATAGATGAGGAAGCTAGTAAGTGTCTGAAGCCAGATTTGAACTCAGAAAGACTTGGGAAATTCCTGACTCAATGCCCAGCACTCTATCCACTCACTGTGCCACCTAAATTCTAGTGGTTCTCTACTGTCTCTAGAATCAAATATAAAATCCTCTACTTAGTTTCAAAACCTTAAAAAAACTTGGTTTTTCCCTATATTTCCAATCTTAAACCTTACTTACCTCCATGTCCTCTGTGATCCAGTGAGATTGGCACATTTGTTATACCTTGTTCACAAATCGTCTCTCAGTTCCATGAATTTTCATAGCCTGGAATATTCTGCCTCCTTATTTCTTCCTCCTGGCTTCCTTCAAATTGCAGGTAAAACCTTACCATCTGCAAGAAGCCTTTTCTTTTCCCCCTTAATGCTCATATCTACCCTCTGAGATTTATTCCAAGTTATCCTACACTTCTGGGTTAAGATGGCTGCAGAGTAGTTGCAGAACTTTTACTCTCCCCGGCACCAACCTATACAATACCTCAAAAAAACAAAAAGGCCAAGTTCAGACGAGAGAAGGGACTCCACAATAGGGTGCAGCATTGAAGGTACATAGGATTTGGGCATTTCCACACTATAAGGGGATAAATTAGCTCCCACCAAACTTGAGCTGATCAAACCCTCCCCCACCCCAATACAGGGCAGGATTCATAGCTAGTGCCCTAGAATTAAAGCAGTGGGGAACAACCTCTAAGTTCTTGGCAGCAGATCAAGAGCACCCCTGAGAGCAGCTAGATCTGAAACCCCAAGAGGCTGAAGAGTGTGCACCTTGGGCGTGAAGAGGGGCGTAGGGCTGGGGTGGCATACAGCAGAAACCACTTGTAAACTCAAAAAGTAGCCTCAGGCAAAAACCTCTCTGGAGCTCCATACATAGAGAGCCTGCCCTCTTCACAGAGACTTCTGAGGGAAGCAAGAAACAGCAGAGTAATGGTGTTATGGGAGGACACCAGGGATATTAACTATTATTATTAAAATGTAATCTAAATGGTTTGTGAGTTCACACTGGGTTGAAGGAGAGACAGGACCAACCAGGATAGGGAGACCAGGGTTTACTGCCAAGCTGTTAACTGTCACAGGAATGGCAGTTAGGTCCAACAGCCATTCAGCCCTCCTAGGCTAGGGTCTATGGAAACAGCAGGCAAAAGGTAAAAGTTTATAACAGTTTAATTGAGGGGAATAATAATGAAGGATGGGAATAAGGGATTCTATACTTACAACCTAAGGACAAACCACAGGGGCAAGGGAAGGACTTGACTGCACTATTCTATTGACCTAAGCCAGGCAGGGCCCAAGGGAGCAGTACTGAAGTCACAGAGAAAGCTCCTCCAAACCTGGTTCCAGCCAGGTTTGGTCAGCTCAGCTAAAGGGCCTGAGGATGGCTTTCAATTGGGGTCTCACAGTAAATCCAAGAATGGTCACAGGATGCCAAGAGCCAACTCCACCAAGACAGGTGATCCAAGGTACCCAGGTAGGGAGAGTGAGTTTGAAATGCTGTCCACCAGATCACAAACCACTTCCCCACTTGCTCTGCAGGTCTGTTGTCCACTGCTGAAAGCTTCCACCTCTCAGGATCCCAGGGAATCTGGATGCAGTTTTTCCCTAAATCTGAGTTCTCCCAGGGTTAGCAACAGTTATGTCCCCAACCACTAATGGAGTCTCTCTCAGAGTCCAAGCCCCACTTCCTGCTCCTTCATTCCATCTTGGAATCCTCCAGTTCTTCCTGCTAGGTCCAACACTAATACTAAATTAATCTTCCTCACAACAATGGCTAGCAATGCTCAAGAAAAAACAACCAACAAACAAAGCAAGAAAAATCCACTAACTCTAGATAATTTTTACATAGAAAAAATCAAGACCACAGAACAGACAGCAGAGGAGGACAAACATATGAACACATCCAAACCCCCACCAAAACATGAAAATTGGTCACAAGCTCTTGAAGAGTTCCGATCTGAGATCATGAGAAAGGTGGAAGAGATTTGGCAATAAAAGTGGGAAATAGTTCAAAAAGAAAATAACAGTTTAAAAGGCAGGATTTTGCAATTAGGAATTGAGGTTCAGAAATCAAATTAAATGATAGGCAAATTGAAGACCAGAAATGACCAGCTGGAAGCCATGAGGAACCAGATAGACCAGACAGAAAAGGAAAACCAAAAGATTATAGCAGAAAACCAGTCTTTAAAGGCTAGAATTGGGCAAGTAGAAGCCAATGATCTCACAAGACATCAAGAATTAATAAAGCAAAGTCAAAAGACTGACAAAATAGAAGGAAATATGAAATATCTCAATGAGAAGATGACAGATCAAGAAAACAGGTCCAGAAGAGACAACTTGAGAATTATTGGTCTTCTGGAAAAATCAGAGACAAATAGAAATCTAGATATCATACTACAAGAAATTATCCAAGCAAACTGCCCTGATGTCCTTGAACAAGAGGGCAAAACAGACATTGAAAGAGCCCATAGAACACCCTCTACGCTAAATCCTCAAAAGACAACCCGCAGGAATGTAATAGCCAAATTCTAAAGCTTCTAAGTTAAGGAGAAAATATTATAAGAAGCCAAGTTATCCTACATATGTCATGTTTGGATATAGTTCTCCACATGTTGTCTCTCCTCATTTGATCCTAAATTCCTTTAGGGCAAAGACTATTTTTTGTCTTTCTCAGTTACCTTAGTAATTAGCACAGTGTCTGGCACATAGGAAGCTCTCGATAAATGCTTGTCTGTTTGACTTTGCATTTTTCTTTTTGAAGAACCCAAATTGAGCTAAGTTTGTCAGTGTGCCCTTTATTTCTTGAATCCCAATTTTAGAAGAGAAGGGCATTTGTGAAACCATATGATCATGAATTTAGAGTTGGAAGGGGCCTTTAGAGGTCACTGAGGCCCATTTTACAAATTAGGAAATTGAGGCCTGTTGGGGGGGGGGGGTAAGTGAATTTTTCAAGGTTAGCCAAATAATAAGTGATAGATCTAGGTTTTGAAATTAAGTTTTCCATTCCCAAATCCAGTATGCTTTCTACAGTACAGTGCTGCCTCTGTGATAATTTAGTCCAGCCTCTAGCATTAAATTGAGATAATTTCATCCAGATTCCATCAACTATACTTTCTGTTGTTAACAGGGATTGTTTCAAATGAAGTTTATAGAGATTAAATGACTTGCCCAAGGTCATACAGTTAGTGGTGAAGCTGGATCAGAAGTGAAGCCTCTTGGCTCCAAGTTCAAGGCTTTTTCCAGTTTTATCATGATGCTTCCAAATGCTTTGACTGATGAGTTGTTGCACTGGTTTCTGTATTCCAAGGCTGTTGCTTTTTTCCTTCAGTATGTTTCATTTGCCCTTGAATTTGCAGGTTGTCTCCTTCACAAACCAGTATAAAGTTTCCAGCTGACTTCTTGACTCACTTTTTACACTGTTGATTCAAAGGTTATGATGGCAATCATTTAGTGGAATGAATTACATATGCTTAAAGTCCCAGTAATCAAAGAGAACTCTGATTATTGATAAAGTCTTGCAGAAAAAAGAGGCCACATATGAGGTTATCATTACGTTATGCTGCTTTCCCTATATAAGCTGCACTATACAATTAAGTCCCTGTCCATTTTAATTATATATAATATCTAAATACATTGATGTATTAAAATGTATTTACCCATTTGTCTATTGTTAAATTCTTGGGATGCTTCCATTTTTTTACAATAAAAAATAATGCTACTATAAAAATCCTTGGTTTTCTTTTTGTCATTTTCACCATGTTTTGGTGTTGTTTGAGGGGGAAGACGTTTGACTCAGTAAATGAAATGCTGGATTTGGAATCACAGATGTTAGATTCAAATCCCATCTCTTTCACTTAATGTATTTCCTTGGGAAAGTCACTTTGATTTCTTCTTCCCTGTACCCTGGGAGGATGATATGGTGAAGGTACTAGAAATCTCATTGTGCCTACAGTTTTTAACTTTCAGAGACAACTGATGGTAATTTTGCTACGTATATGGTTTCTGTGCATACCCTTGGCTCCTAACCTTGAATATAACAATAAAATTGAAGCGGTAGCCTATTTTGGCAATATGCCAAAACTAGAAAATGAAAGCGTCCCTATAAACACTATGTAGCAATGGCCATCAGCATCCCATTTAGTTCCTGCAGGAGCTGGAAAGTGCCAGAATGTAATTGCCATCAGATTGGTATAGATAGATTGCTTACTGAAAGCAATGGAAAACCTTTCCTCTGTATACATTTAGTGAAATTGTCCTAGATACTCTTCTATGTTATAATGGTTTCTGGTGGTTCTCAAAGTGGAGGCTAAAGACCCCTTAGGGGCCATGGAGTTATTTTAAGGGAACCATGTTTGACCTGAAGAGGTACATACATGATTAAGCAATTGGAATATGGGAAGATGAGTCAGTTCCCAACCTTCCAATAAGAATTAAGTCACACATACCCCTGGGCATCTGTGAGTGTTTCTCCTACATGACTACCTCCTCCCCTTCATTACTCCTCCTCTTTACTCCTTCCCACCTCAGGTTTCCCCTGTGGCTACCTTGGGCATGGATCCTAAAAAGCAGACATAGCCTAATCCAACCTAAGCACCTCTGGTTCCTTTTAGTGGGCAGACTCCATGCTTGAAGAAATGTCTAATGAGTGAGTCCTCCTCTGCCCCTTCACGTGCATATTTCATTTTTCAGTAGGAAAGAGTAAATAACAGGTGATAAGAAGGAATGGATGAGTTGAGATTATATTATCTTTCCCCCTCAAACCTACTCTTAATCCTCTCTATTCCAACAAGGGTTCTTCCATCCTTCCAATCTCCTAGGTTCTTAGCATCTTGGTTATCTTCTTCTCTTCACTAGACTGAAATTCTTCTCTCCAAAGTTCTCAGTAATCTCTTAATAGTGATTAAAGTGATGACCTTTTCTTCATCCTCATCCTTCTTGACCTTTCTATAACAATTGATATTATTTACCACTCTATCTTCCTAAATACTTACTCTTTCCTTTCATAGTTGGTTTGACACTATACCCTCTTGGTTCTCCTTCTATGTGTCTGTCAATTCCTTCTCTTTTGATGGATTATCATCCAGACCCCATCTCCAGAGAATATTCTTCAATATTCTGTCATAGGTATTCTATTCTCTCTACTTTTCTTTTACTTGATGCATCAGTTCCCATGAGTCTCTGTCCATGGCTACTAGCTGTATATACCTAGCATTTCTCTCTCTTTTTTAAAACTACAACCTCACATCAACAATACCACTGATTAGAAATTTTGAACTTGATGTCCTATAAGGATCTCAAATTCATGTCCAAAACAGAACTAAATACCTTTTCCCTCACATCTACCCTTCTTTTGAATGTCCTTATTGCTGTTAAGGGTACCATCATCCTTTTGGTTATACAGATTTGCAACCTTGATTTTTTTTTGATACCTCACTTTCCTTTAACATGGCTAGCCAGTCAGTAACTAAATAGGTTCATTTCTACCTTCATATCTCTTACATCTCTTCTCTATCCCCTACTCACATAGGAGTAGATCAGGAATGCTGCCTTATTGCCATAGCCTTCAAATTGGTTTTCCAATTCCATTTCTCTCTCCAGTCTAATCTAGCCTAACTAAGCAGTACATTCTGCTTTCCTTCTTATTAAATTAGTACTGAAATAAAATAGAACTTATTGATTCCAGTATCAAATAATATTTCATCTTTCAACCTTTTAAAATTTCTATTTTGAACATAAATCATGGAATCACAGAAAGATACTTAAATTAAAAAAAATTAAAATTCTATTTTGTTTAAGTTTTACAACATAAAATTTAGGGTAGTGGTATAGATTAACAATTTATAAATAAGAAAATATACATGGAAAATGTTTAGATACCAATTTCTTACATTTTTTTACTGATAGGTTTGTATGATCAAAAAAGTTTGGAGATCACTGATCCAAATTCTCTGCATTAACTGACTGATGGTACTCTGCATAAATAATTAAGAATTAACTGTTGTCACCAGAGTAGGTCAATATGTATGTAATGATCAGCCTCATACAATCTTTACATAGGTTTACATATACGCTAGAAGGACAATTTGCAAATGCCAATCTTTTATGTCAGCTGCTGTTCTAGGGGAGGTATTTCTATTGATTATAGTGAAACAAATGATAAATTCTCAAGTTCCTTTCTACATGATTTGGGGAAATAATTGTAACTTTCTCTGCCAGTGGTGCAGACTACATGTCTACTTGTTGGGTGTCTCAAGGAAATACTTGAACTGTTGCAGCCCACATCCAGCTTGCTCTCCACAACCCTAAAGAACAGGTCGCCACTTAATTATTAACCAGCAAGGGAGTAATGATTTATAATTAATCCACCAGGTGGCACTATACTCAAGCCCCAGGCAAATGGCCTCACCAGAGCCTTAGAGGTCGACTTCTTTGCTAGGTCTCCCTGAGCCTACAGGTTGAAGCATCTTCACTACTATTCATCAGCATTCTCAACCTGAAAACACTTAAGACTACTTCCTTCCCATAGTCAGAGCTCCATGGATTCCTCATGGCATAGTGGCATTCGTTCCACATACATCATCATCGTCGTCGTCATCGTCATCATCATCAATAACTAGACATTGACATAATGCTTTAAGATTTGCAAATGTTTTATAAATATCTCATTCGGTCCTTCCAATACTGGTATGAAATAGGCTATTATTATCTCCTTGTTACAGTTGAGAAAATTGAGGCAAACGGGATTAAGTGGCTTGCCCAGGATCCCATAACTAGTAAGTTTCTGAGTCCAGATCTGAACTCATGTCTTCCCGACTCCAGGCTCAGCACTCTATTCACTGTGCCACCTGGCTGCCTATGTTGACCTAGGGGTATAAAAATGAAATACCACTCCAAATTTTTGGAAAATTATAGGAAATTTCCATACGGCTCTGCCTCTGTGCTCCCCACTCTCTCCATCCCCTACTTTGGTGCCTAAATCAAATAGTGGATTGGAAGTCTCTCAAGGGCAGCAAAACAGTCATAGGGAACTTGGAGATACGTATGCCCACATAGAGCTCTCTATTGTCTGAGATGACTCACTGAGCTGTTTTCCCTGTCAGGACTTTGAGGGATCTTCATCTATTCCTGAAAATAGGAAGATGTCATTATAGAAGTACGTCATATATTCTAATAGGAACATTTAAAAAAATTAAGTTTAATTAATTAATTAAGAATATTTTTCCATGGTTCCATGGTTCATGTTCTTTTCCTCCCCTCCTCCCATTCTCCTGTAGTCAATGAACAATCCCACTGGGTTTTACATGTATCATTGATCAAGACCTATTTCTACATTATTAATATTTGCACTAGGGTAATCATTTAGAGTCTATATCCCCAATCATATCCCTCTATAAGGAACATTTTTTGAGAATGGTCGAATAATATTTAAATACATTTGTCTTTAATAATAATAATAATGTCTTTAATAATATTCAAGTTTTCCCTTTGTTAGGTTAATTTGTGCTCAACTTTATTGGGAAATTGTTGTTTCTTTGTAGGTATATAAAGTGCATCTAGAAAGGCGGGGAGAAATGAACAATATTAGACACAAGAGTGTCATGGGGAAAGTGTTATGTTCATAGTACCCCTATAAATAAAATGAGTCCTTCTTGATTCCCCCATTTCCTAGTAAAGAACCACTGAACCAAAAAAAACCTTATTAATGCATAGCTTCTTGAAGCCAGGTTCAACATATTTCTCAAACATTTAATGGCTAAGGTTCTTTCTTTGTTGTTTTTTTTAAAGGGACACAAAGAATGATGAACAACTTCGAAGAATTGTGAAATGACAGTTTTTCATTGATTTTAGTATCAAGTCTTTAAAAATGAAAACCCTGTTTATGCTACCCAAGATTTAAACTGTTAGAAACTATTGAAAATAGTCATTAATCCATAAAGATAACTATCTATACTTTCCTTTGACATGTCATGGTTCAACAGTCAAAGAAAGCTCTGTTGGACATTCCAGGAGGCCCATGTCTTTTCCTCCCACCCCCAAGGGACAAAAGGTTTTGTATTGCTATAAACATTGAAGAATCTCTGCCTAAACACATTCTTTCCACTTTTCCTAAATACACAGAATGGAATGGAATAAACATTTATTAAGTATGGTAGTCCTCCCTTATTTGCCCATGGTTTCAGTTATGGAAGGTCTGCCTGAGTTGAGAATTCTCCACCTCAGTTCTGATTTCATTTTCACTTATTTAAGGGTTTTTTCAGGGAGGGTGAGATGGGGTGGGAGGCCAAAAACCACCAAGAAGAAGGGCAGGAGTGGGAAGAGAGAGCACATATATATGAGGTCAGCAAGTATTTCCTTATATTCTCGGTTTTAGTCATCCAAAGTAAATCTTGGAAGGCATCCATGACCCTGCTGTACCTACTCTGTGTCAGGTAAGAAGCTATATGGTGCAGTGGGTAGAGCCCCAGGTAGTCAGGTAGATCCGAGTTCAAATAAGACCTTAGAAACTCACTAGCTGGGCAAGTCACTTAATTCTGTTTACCTCAGTTTCCACATCTGTCAAATGAGCTGGAGAAGGAAATGGAACAAGGTATTGTTCAACAACGAAGTAGTGTTCAAACACTCCAGTGTTTTTGCCAAGAAAACTCCAAATGGGGTCATGAAGAGTTGGACATGAGTAATACAACTGAACAATGCATCAAACATGGTGCTAAGAGCTTCACAAATATTATCTCATTCGAAATATGTAATAAGACATATGCAAGCCTTATATATGACACATACACGTGACTTGCTTCTAACTCTCAGGAGGGTAGAGAATATCCTGCTCTTCTGGAAGCCTAGAGGCAATTTTTATAATCAGCAGAGGCGGTAAGCAGCCTTTCGTTTAAACCCCTTGACCTTTCAAGTGGTGGGACCCAACGTTATCATCCGCTTTGCTCGAAAAGCCACAGCTCTACCTCTACTAAGTTCCGTTGTCTGTCAGGGTCCTTGGTATCCAGGTAGCCTTCAGTTGGCACCACAAAGCACAACCCTCACAATGGCATTGAAGATGCGGGGATTTGTTTTGTTCGACTATTTATATTTGTTACAATGGCTTGGTTTGGTTTAGTTTTCCGGTAGCAAGGGTCTGGGAAGGGGGTAGGAGGGAGAAAAAAAATCCTTGGTAACTAAAAAATAATAAAATTTAATAATAATTAACAATAATAAAAAGAATGGCATTGAAGGTAACATCTCCAGGGAGGGTTCCAGGCGTGATTACTTCAGCCTAATCAAGCTAAGAGTGCTATCTACATTAGTCATAGACATGTTAGAGCCAAACTTTCAATATTTTGCCAATTTTCAGAAAACTATTTAGCTAAGTCACTTTTGAGTCTAATTTTGCTTGCCTCTCGTTTGCCTTTGACCTCCCCAGAGAGGATGAGGTCACCTATTCCTAACTATTGGATGGGCTTGATACTGTTAATATAAGTGGAGTTAATGACAGCTGACAGGAGTCCCCATAGGAGAAGGCTTGAAAGAATCTTATGATGTTAATTATCTATAAAGGTAGCCCTTGACCTTACAGGAGCACCAGCTTGAGCCATCTTCAGCACCTAGAACAATGTCAGACAGACAGTAGACACTTAAAAACCCCATTTCTATCTTGGAATAAATACTAAGTGTATATGACTATATATATATATATATAAGGAAGGAGAAAAAATGCTTGGTAACTGAAAAAATAATAAAATTTAATAATAATAAGACAGAAGAGGGGTAAGGGCTAGGCAATCAGGGGTAAGTAACTTGCCCAGGATCACATAAGTAGGAAGTCTCTGAGGCTAGATTTGAACCCAGGACCACCCACTTCCAAGTTTGGCACTCAATTCACTGTGCTACCTAGCTGCTCCAGAGTAGGAGAGGGGTTCAGGCCATAGCTCAGAATTCCACTCTGCAATATGAATCTCACAGCACCTAAATAAATTGCTGATTGGCTGATTGATTGATGGGACTTTGAATTACCCCTCTGGTTAAATTCTTCCCCCAGCACTAGAGATACTTCTCAGCATTCTTCACTGGGTCTATTCCCAGAGGACTGAATCCTTAAAGCTGCCTTAGAAGTCTCCTTTTTCCCCCTTACAGTTCAGCTTCTGATTCCACCTGTCCCTTTCCTTGCTTAGCTAATGGATTAGGCACTGACCACCCTGCTATCCTTTCATTTTTTTTTTAAATTTTATAGGCAATGAGGGTCAAGTGACTTGCCCAGGGTCACACAGCTGGGAAGTGTCTGAGGCCAGATTTGAACCTAGGACCTCCCATCTCTAGGCCTGGCTCTCAATCCACTGAGCTACCCAGCTGCCCCCTTCATTTTTTTTAAGACCAACAAGCATGAAAAACATAAAAACATGGAATGGCCTTTGTGAAATATTACAAAGCAAAAAATTAAAAAGCAGAATTAAAAGAATGGAATGCATGCTTCTTTCTAGTGGCTACTGTTCCCACTGCCTCTTCTCCATCACTAAGACAATTTTTATCATTTTACAGAATCTTGATGGAAAGCTTTGGATGAGAGGTCTGGTAATAGTATTTCTCCAATTTGGAATGGGAAAGTCATTTTTTCTCTAACCCTTTGCTCCTAATCCTGTACCTGGTTTAGCCTTTCTGCCATATTTCCTCCTGTAGAATTTCTTGGCTCAAACTGTACTTACCACAGTACCACACAGTGTCTATTTGGACATCCTGCCTCATTATTGAAGCTGGATCCAAAGAAGTTATTACCAAACTGATCCCAAATCTGTAGGATCAAGCTGTTTTCTGACAAGAGAAAGAGTAACATCGGGTACATGGTGACATCTGGGTCTCAGGATTCCTGAGTTTTGGCACGTGTGCCAATAGAGATGCCAGAGGAGTATTCACCATGCAGAGGGTTGCTGGGCACAGATGCTGAACCTCCGTCCACCTTGGCGTGACCTTTTTGTAGAGATTCCAGCGACATGAATCAGCAAAGTAGCACAAGCCTTTTATACCAATCAGTTGATGGCATTAAGGAATGGCCAAGTGGGAATTAAGCAGTACAGCTGACCATGGTTGAGTAAGCAATAGTGTTTGTACAATGACGCTAGGGAAATCTGTCATTATCTAATTAGAATTTAGTAAAGGAAACAGCTGACTTATGCAAGTGTTGAATTCTAGGAATATGAGTTAAAGGCAGATATGTAATGATACAAAAAGTTATTTTTTTATCCAAAAAACTAACAATCAACATCAATCAATGCAAGTAGTGTTGCTTAGAGATTAGAGTAAGTATAATTATTAGTAATTTTACTCCATAAAGTTTTATAACACATTTATAGTCACTCCCTCTAAACCTCATCAGGATTCTTGTTCATTTGTTCTCATTTTCTCATATGTTCATAATTAAGTGTTTGTGTATCCCTTCCCTTGAATTCTGCATATTTATTTTTGATTTTGAAATATTACACAAAGGTCATCCCATATTCTTACATTCCTCAAATTTATTGGATTTTTTAACAAAACTGACCTTTTGTCTTAGCAACAACTTTAAGGCAGAAGGGCAAAGGCTAGGTAAATGGAATTAAGTTATTTGACTAGAGTCACACAACTGGGAAGTGTCTGAGCCTAGATTTGAACCCAGGATCTTTAAACTTCAGGTCTGGCTCTCTATCCACTGAACCACCTAGCTTCCCACTTGTTGATCTTAATATCACTATAGTCTTCCATTACATTAGGACACTAATATTTATTTGATCATTCTTCAAGAACAATTTTATTCACACAAGAAACAACTTATCAATATCAAGTTACATATACTCCTAGGTTGGTTGTTGTCCTTGGTTTTGAAGAGAACCAAAATGATATCATTGGATGATATCTTTTGATTTGAGCACAAATTGGATTTAAGTGAGGCAGAGTTGCACAAAGTTGTCAGCCTCATTCTCTCTTCCAGTCACTGAAGTCCACTGGCAAGACAAAAGTCAAGATGGCTGGTGATGGCTCAGAATGCAGTGGCTGACATTGGCATCTTCTGTGTCTAACCAAGCTCTAAGTTCTCCATAGTGGCTGCTTCCACCACAGTCATGGCCTTTGGGAATAATTGTTCTTATCACCTCTTCTTCCAGAGGAAGTCTTCATATGCCTAGAGTAGAGACCCCCTTTAACTCACAGATGGGTCTGAGGTCTGTTGATCTATTCTCAACCTGGTTTAGCAGGTGGACGCCAAAGAGGAAAAGTAGTCCTGAAAAGGGCTTGGCAAGCCCTCATGCCAGAGGATATACCTCTACAGCTGAGATCAGGAAATTAGACAAGAAAAGGAGAGAGTAGGAGTGAGGAGAATGAGCCTTGGAAATCCTCATTTTGGTAAGAAAGTCTCAAATTTATCCTAGTATTGACTTTTCCCCACACTCCATAGTGATTTTCTTCATAGAGATACCAGAGGATGGATAGACTTTCACCATCAAGGAACCAGGAAGGTTGTGAGAGAAGTTTAAACAGTGACGAGATGAGTCATTAAAGCAAAGGAGTATATAGTCCATTGGAACTGATGAGGAGTACCTTTTTGCAGCAGAGTTTAGCTTATAGAAGACATTTTTGTAGAGCCAAGTTAAATCCATTAGAAATCACAGTTGAAAACTGTTCTTGGTTAATAAACATTTATCAAATACTTAATTTGTGCCAGGCATTGTGCTGAGGGCTGAAGATGCAAAGAAAGGCAAAAACATAGTCCCTAATCTCAAGGAACTAATAGTCTAATGGGAGAAACAACATGGTAATACCCTTGTATATACAAGATAATTATGGTACAAACAAATGGTAATCTCAGAGGGAAGGCTCTGGAGGTATAGAATGGAGTGGTAAGCAGGAAACCAGGTTAAATTTCTGTTGTAGTTCAGTCTTTTCAGTTGTGTCCAACTCTTTGAGACCCCAGCTGGAATTTTCTTGGCAAAGATAGTGGAGTGGTTTGCTGTTTCCTTCTCCAGCTCATTTTACATATGAGGAAATTGAGGCAAATAGAGTTAAGTGACTTTCTCAGAGTCACCCAATTAGTAAGTATCTGATGCCAGATTTGAATTCTGGAAAATGAGTCTTTCTGATTCCAGGTCTAACACTTTATCCACTGTCACCTAGCTGCCAAAAAGCTTCCTAAATAAGGCAAAATTTGATCTGAGTCTTGAAGGAAACCAGGAGACAGGGGTGAAGGAGATGACTCTAGGCATGAGAGATAGCCAATTTAAAAAAAAAAGTTATAAAACTGTGTGCTCCCTTGGACCTAGAAATATGACTATTAAATTTACTTCCTAAGATGATCTTTGAAAAAGGAAAATTACCTACATGTTCTAAAATATTTACAGCAGCTCACTTTGTGGTAGCAAAAAACTGGAAATTGAAGGGATGTCTATCATTTTGGGGAATGGCTAAAGAAGTTATGGCATACGATTGTGAAGGAATACTACTGTGCTGTAAGAAGTGATAAATTTTAAATAAGAACATGGAAAGAACTACATAAAATTATGAAGAGTAAAATAACAGAACACAGAGAATATTATACAGAAGACCTCTTGTACAAGGTTTAGAAGAGAGTGAGGTAGGAAGTATAGGCATCAAGTGTAGACAGATGGATTTTTCAAGCAGTTTAACTGAAAAACGAAGTCAAAACATAGGATAATAGCTCATTGGGATGGTATAATTTAGTGAGATTTTCTTAAGGATGGAGAAGATTTGAGCACTTTTTTAGATATCAGGAAAGGAACAAATAGAAAAGGAGAGAGAGAGGAGAGAGAGAGAGAGAGAGAGAGAGAGAGAGAGAGAGAGAGAGAGAGAGAGAGAGAGAGACAGAGCCAGAGCCAGAGCCAGAGCCAGAATATGATAATATGATAGTGGGTAAAATATCCTAGAGAGGGGAAATTATGTGTAACCCTGGGCAAGTCACTTCTGCCTTGGAACCAATACCTATATCAATTCTAAGACAAAAAGTAAAGGTTTAAAAAAAATCTTCTAGAAGAGCAGCTGGGTTTCTCAGTGGATTGAAAGTCAGGCCGAAAGACGGGAGGTCTTAAGTTCAAATGTATCAATTAATCTATCAACAAATCTATCAATCTAATCAAATCAGATACTTCCTAGCTGAGTGACCCTGGGCAAGTCACTTAACCCCTAACACCTAGCCCTTACTGCTCTTCTCTTTTGGAACTAATACACAATATTGATTCTAAGATAGAAGATAAGGGCTTTAAAAAATCTTCTAGAGAACATGGGAGAGGATGGAATTAAGGATATATATGGATAGTTGTTCATGTGGAGGGAGTTATATACTTGAGACCATATAGATAAATTGTCTTTGCAGCCAAAAACCCAATGGGAGTTGGCTAAGGAGTGAGGGATAAAAATTCCTTAAGGAGTTCCATTTAATAGATTGGAGGGAAGAAAGGGATTTGCTTTACCAAACTTTAGAACCAGCCCGCATGAGAGGGACACAGTACTTATACAGGCATACGTGGGAGTTATTGGTTTGGGTTTAGTTTCAGGCTACTGCAATTAAGAGAGTCACATTTTTTTTGTATTCCAGTGCATATAAAAGTTATGGTTACACCATACTGATCTGTTAAGTGTGCAATAATATTATGTCTTAATAACAATGTACATACCTTGATTAAAAATACTTTATTGCTAAAAAAAATGATAACCTTCATCTGAACCTTCAGTGTATTGTAATCTTTTTGCTGGTGGAGAGTTTTGGCTCTAAGTCAATGGCTGCTGACTGACCAGGGTAGTAGTTGAAGATTGGGATGACTGTGGCAATTTCTGAAAATAAAACAGTGAAGTTTGCTGCTTGGATTGATTCTTCCTTTCACTTGAACACTTGGAAGCCATTGTATGGTTATTAACTGGCCTATTTTCAATATTGTCATGTCTCAGAAAATAGGAAGGACTGAGGGAGGGTGACAATGAAGCAGTCAAAACACACACAACATTTATCAGTTAAGTTTGCTGTCTTATATGGGTGAGCGTTGGGGTACCCCCAAACAATTATAATAATGATATCAAAGATCACTGATCAACAAATCACCATATCAGATATAATAATAATGAAAATGTTGACAATATTATGAGAATTGCCAAAATATGACCCAGAAATCATCAACAAAGCTGTATCAACAGAGCAGAGTCACTTCTCTGGTTTGGCAGTGGTCAAGCTGAGCCAGAGGGGTTGTGAAGAACAATAGCTCCAGCTTTACTGAGACAAAAGCCTCCAGCCCTGAGTGATTATAGATTATACATATTAGGTTGACAGGGTCTCCATTTCCCAATTCGTATCCTGATTATCCTTTCCCTTATTATAGACCAGTGATTCCCAAAGTGGGTGCCACCACCCCCTGGTGGGTGCTGCAGTGATCCAGTGGGGCGGCGATGGCCACAGGTGCATTTATCTTTCCTATTAATTGCTATTAAAATTTTAAAAAATTAATTTCCAGGACACTAAGTAATATTTTTTTCTGGAAAGGGGGTGGTAGGCCAAAAAAGTTTAGGAACCACTGTTATAGATCATAGATAAAAGTGTTCATTAAGTACCTTCCTGAGTGGTCTTTATATCACAACCCTTGAGGAGGGAGTAAATGTAGTCAGATAAATGTGATCCAAAGCTAATCAGAGCCTAATATTAATAATTGATCCAACCCCAGGTTGCACCTGAAAGGGTGCCTAACCTTTTGGGTCCTTCCCTGGGCAACTATGATTGAGAGGAAAATAATAACAACTAGCAAGGGTGATTAGGGTTGGTGTTCCCCAATCACTAGCACCTAGGGAGAATACAGAGATACATCCACCCCACTGGTATCCATATCTCCTCTAGGACCCTAGGACCCTCTTTCTTTATGACACTATAAGAGAGAGTAGTTTCTCCAAAAACTCAGAGAAGAGGGATTAAGAGTGTGACATGGTACAGAATGACCAAGAAGGATGAAGGCTGAGAAAGGGCCATCTGTTTTAACAATTGAGAAGTCATTGCATTTCCTAGCTTTGAGACTCTGAACAAATCTCTTAATCCCAGTTGCCTAGTGTTATATTGAAAACTCTGGGAGCAGAGAGTTTCATCCTTGATTGACAGGTGAGGTCCGTTGGATCTTGGAATGTTCCCAGGGGCCATGAGGATAGTGGAGAAAGGGGTTGGCGCAGAGCGGTATAAAATACCCTGGCAACCCTGGCTTTGGGTTCCTTTCCTTCCCTTGGACTTGAGATCTGTGGATCCAGGTCTTTGGGGATTGGTGACTTGCTGAGCTCAACCTTGCAAGATCCTCCTGTCTTGTGCCTTACTAGCATTGTCAACCTGTACCCAGACCATCACTCTTCTGATTCTACTGCCCCTAGATATTAGGAAATCGAATCATCTATAGTTGTCTAGGTTTCCCAGGCCTCGGGAGGGATCCGGGAAGTGGGCAGGAGAAGAAGAAGTGAAGGCTATTTAGGCATAACATCTAGCAGAAAGAAGAAGAAGCTGAAAGACATTAAGCAGCAGCTTGCCTACTCTGGTTTGGCTGTGGCCAGGCTGAGCCAGAGAAGCTAACTATCCTGAAGCAATTACCTGCCTACAGCTCTGAGGGTTTATCATTACCAAATTAGTTAGGGTTTCCCAATTCCTCTATCCATTCTCAATACCCCATCTTTGCCAATTATAGATAAAGCCTTTCAAGTACCTTCCTGGAGTGGTTATTTCATAGCTTCTCTGGGAAGGGAGATACACAGTCAGATAAACTGTTACCAAGGCTGATAGAGCCCAAACCTATTATCAATCAACCCCAGGTGGGACCTGAAGGGATACCATCCATTGACCTGAAGGATCCTGCCTGGGCACTGTTATAAAGGAGGGAGGTGTCACATCATCTAGCTAGGTGGCAAGCCACAGTTGATCTTACCCTAACCACCTATCTGGATTCCACTGCTATCACACAATTACCAGTGGTAGTATCCAGTTTAGTTTACCCTGCCTCCCATCTATCCATCTACATCTTCTTTATTTTTTTATAACACTAGCCATTGCCTCTTTTCTGCTGGGGAACTGACAGTACCAATTCTAAGACAGAAAGCAAGGTTTGATTGTTTTTATGCTTCTCCGTATCACGTCAAAGTACCTAGCATGAAGTCTTGCCTGTAGTAGACATTCAGTAAACATCCTTTGAATAAACATATCAGATGAGATAGATAGATACTACTAAGTATTAACATCCCCATTTCATAGATGAGGAGACTGAGGCCTGGAGAAGTTAAATGATTTGTCCAATCATGGGCTGATGGGGATATTATTGGTGATGTGGACACTAAACGATAACTCTAATCCAACTTATAATATGGAATTAGGTCTTGATCAATGATACATGTAAAACCCAGTGGAATTGTATGTTGGCTAAGGGGGGTTAGCGGGGTTTGGGGGAGAGGGAAAGAACATAAAACATGTAACTATGGGAAAATATTGAAAATAAAAATTAAAAAAAAAGAAACCTTCTTGCCCACATTATTGTAAATATAGTCATTGACAATAGAGAAGACAACTAGGTGACACAGTGGATAGACTTAAAGTCAGGAAGACGCATCTTCCTGAGTTCAAATCTGGTTTCAGACACTTGCTATGTGGCCCTGGGTAAATCACTTAACCCTGCTTGCCTCAGTTTCCTCATGTGTAAAATGAGTTGGAGAAGAAAATGATAAAACATTCCAGTGTCTCTGCCAAGAAAACCCCAAATGAGGTTATAAAGGGTCTGACATAACCAAAAAATGACTGAACAACAATGACAAAGATTGAGAACACAGAACCTTAGAGTGGGGAGGGAATTCAAGAGCCACCTAGACTATTCTGTGCTTATATGAGATTTTGGACTAAGATTAGTTGAAGTAGCTTCATGGGCCTTGGACCTCCTTGTGGGGAATGAAGTCAATATAAAATAGTTTTTAAAATATCTTCTAGAGACTTCCAGGTTAAGATGGTGCCAGAGTAGAGGCAGGGTGAACTTCTCTCCTTACCAACGGATATAGAGTACCTCCAAAGGACAAAGAACAAAACAAAAACAAATCCAGATGAAAGAAGGGACCCCACAATAAGGGGGGGAAATAGCTCCCATCAAAACATGAGTGGATCACCCCTCCCCCATCCCACCCACAGTACCAGAGTCAGAGGCTGTGATCCAGAGTTAGAGCGAGTGGAGCACAAAATCTAGCCCCTTGGAAGCTAGCTGGCACTACCAGGAGCTTGACCCTGAGAGGAGCAAGACCTGCTGGAAAACTCAGACCTTGGACACGGGAGTGGGGCTGAGAGAAGCAGCAGCAGTGCCCAGCTCACTCAGACTCAGGGGAAAACCTCAGGTGGTGGAGTAAGCATGGGCCAAGTTCCAGGCTCTGGGCAGCTGACTAGGAACACGGGGGCTCGACCCTGAAAACAGCTAGACTAGAGACCCCAGGAGGGTCCCCAGAGAAACCAGGAGACTCACAAAGTAGCCTCAGGCAAAAAACTAACTCCATACAAAGAGAATCAGATTGCCTTACTCAGACTTCTGGTAGTTAAAAGACAATGATGCCAAGCAAAGGCCAATAAATAAACAAGAAGACAAAGAAAAAAACTCCAATACTCGATAACTTCTGCACAGAAAAAACCCAGAAAACAGAGGAGGACAAACAATTAAAGACATCCAAACCTTCCCAAAAAAATGAAAATGGGTCACAAGATATTGAAGAGTTCAAATCTGAGATCATGAGAAAGATGGAAGAGATCTGGCAAGAAAATAATAGTCTAAAAGGCAGAATTTCACAATTAGAAAGTGAGGCTCAGAAATCAAATGAATTGAGAAGCAAACTGAAGACCAGAAATGACCAGCTAGAAGCCTTGAAGAACCATATAGATCAGATTGAAAAGGAAAACCAAAAGACTTTAGCTGAAAACCAGTCTCTAAAGGCTAGAATTGGGCAATTAGAAGCCAATGACCTCACAAGACAGTAAGAATTAATAAAGCAAAGTCAAAAGACTGACAAAATAGAAGGAAACATGAAATATTTCAATGAGAAGTTAATAGACCAAGAAAACAGTTCTAGAAGAGACAATTTGAGAATCATTGGTCTTCCTGAAAAAGCAGAAATTAATAGAAATTTGGACTCCATACTAAAAGAAATTATTCAGCAAAACTGCCCTGAAGTTCTACAGCAAGAGGACAATATAGACATTGAAAGGATCACCCTCTACTCTAAACCCTGAAAAGACAACCCCTCAGGAATATAATAACCAAATTCAAGAGCTTCCAAGTAAAAGAAAAAGTTTTACAAGAAGCCAGAAAGAGACAATTCAGATATCAAGGAGCACCAATCAGGATCACACAGGATCTGGCAGCCTCTACACTAAAAGACCGCAAGCCTTGGAATATGATATTCAGAAAGGCAAGAGAACTGGGTCTACAACCAAGGATCACCTACCTATCAAAACTGACTATATACTTCCAGGGAAAAGTATGGGCATTCAACAAGATAGAAGATTTCCAAGTATTTGCACAGAAAAGACCAGGACTAAATGGAAAGTTCAATATCCAACCACAAAAATCAACCATGAAAAGGTAAATAAGAAACAGAGGGGAAAGAAAGAAAACTTTTAGTTTTTAAATTTGCCTCTTTAAGGGCTTCAATAAGATCTAATCATTTGTATTCCTATATGGATAAATGTTATATGTAATTTTCAAAAACTGTATTCACTATTATAGTAATTAGAAGAATTATTCTTCTAGGGAAGAGTCGAAGCAGTAAATGGTCTAAGATGAGACAGGACAGGGGAAAAAAGAGGAGGATGAATAGTAGATGACACCAAGAGAAACTTGAATGAGTAAGAAAAATAGGATATTCTATACCACACAAAGAGAGCATGGGAAGGGGAGCGGATGAATACTATTATAAGAAGGAGAGGAAGAGAGCATTAAGAGGTAATATTTAAACCTTATTCTCAGTAGAATTAATCCTGAGAGGTAAGAGTAGCTATATTCATTGGGATGTAGAATTCTATCTAACCCTACTGAGAAAGTCAGAAGGGATTAACCAAGGGGAGCAGGGGAGTGCGGAGGTCAAAAAAGGGAGGGAGGAGAAGGGGGAGGGAATTCATTAGGCCCTAAAAAATAAAAAGAGGGGAATAATAAGGGAGGGGGTGGAAAGGGAAGTAAATCAAGGGAGGGGACAAGGGGGACTGGTCTAAAACAAACCACTGGTTTAAAAGGAAATAGTGTAAGAAGAAGGGGTAGAACTAGGAGAGGATACCAAAATGTTGGGGAATACACAACTGATAATTATAACTCTGAATGTGAATGGGATGAACTAGCCCATAAAATGGAAGCAAATAACAGAGTGGATTAGAAACCCAAAGCCTACCATATGTTGTCTACAAGAAACACATATGAGGCAGGTGGATTTACACAGGTTTAAGGTCAAGGCCTGGAGCAAAATCTTTTGTGCTTCAAATGAGAAAAAGAAGGCAGGAGTGGCAGTCATGATTTCTGACAAAGCCAAAGTAAAAATAGATATGATTAAAAGAGACAGGGAAGGTAATTACATCCTGATAAAAGGCAGTATAGACAATGAGGAAATAACAGTACTCAACATGTATGCACAAAATGGTATAGCATTCAAATTCCTAAAGGAGAAACTGGCTGAGCTCAAGAAGGAAATAGTAAAATCATACTAGTGGGAGATCTAAATATTCCTCTTTCAGATCTAGATAAATCAAACAAAAAAATAAATAAGAAAGAGATAAGAGAGATGAATGAAATCCTAGAAAAATTAGACTTAGTAGATATGTGGAGAAAAATAAATAGGGACAAAAAGGAATACCCTTCTTTTCAGCTACACATGGTACATTCACAAAGATTGACCATGTAATAGGGCATAGAAACATCACAAACAAATGCAAAAGAGCATAAATAATAAGTGTAACCTTCTCAGATCATAATGCAATAAAAATAATAATTAGTAAGGGCACCTGAACAGGCAAACCAAAAACTAATTGGGGAATCAATAAAATTGAAAGTAAAAGAACTATTTCATTAATAAATAAGACTAGAAGCTGGTACTTTGAAAAAACAAACAAAATTGACAAAGTACTGGTCAATCCAATTAAAAAAAGGAAAGAAGAAAATCAAATCAACAGTATCAAAGATGAAAAGGGAGACCTCACCTCTAATGAAGAGGAAATCAAGGCAATCATTAAAAACTATTTTGCACAATTATATGGTAATAAATATATAAATCTAGGTGAGATGGATGAATATTTAAAAAAATATAAATTGCCTAGATTAACAGTAGAAGTAATAGAATACTTAAATAATCCCATATCAGAAAAAGAAATTGAACAAGCAATCAAAGAACTCCCAAAGAAAAAATCCCCAGGACCAGATGGATTCACAAGTGAATTCTATCAAACCTTCAAAGAACAACTAATTCCAATGCTATACAAACTATTTGACACAATAAGCAAAGAAGGAGTTCTACCAAATTCCTTTTATGATACAAATATTGTACTGATCCCAAAGCCAGGTAGATCAAAAACAGAGAAAGAAAACTACAGACCATTCTCCTTAATGAACATAGATGCAAAAATCTTAAACAGAATATTAGCAAAAAGACTCTAGCAAGTGATAAAGAGGGTTATTCATTATGATCAGGTGGGATTTATACCAGGAATGCAAGGATGGTTCAATGTCAGGAAAACCACTCACATAATTGACCATATGAACAAACAAACCAACAAAAACCACATGATTATCTCAATAGATGCTGAAAAAGCCTTTGACAAAATACAACATCCATTCCTATTAAAAACACTAGAAAGTATAGGAATAGAAGGACCTTTCCTAAAAATAATAAACAGTATATATCTAAAACCATCAACAAGCATCATCTGCAATGGGGATAAATTAGAAGCCTTCCCAATAAGATCAGGAGTGAAACAAGGATGCCCATTATCACCTCTATTATTTAACATTGTACTAGAAATACTAGCAGTAGCAATTAGAGAAGAAAAAGAAATTGAAGGTATTAAAATGGGCAATGAGGAGATTAAGCTATCACTCTTTGCAGATGATATGATGGTCTACTTAAAAAATCCTAGAGAATCAACTAAAAAGCTAATAGAAATAATCAACAACTTTAGCAAAGTTGCAGGATACAAAATAAATACACATAAATCATCAGCATTTCTATATATTTCCAACACATCACTGCAGCAATAGGTAGAAAAAGAAACACCATTTAAAATCACCCTAGACTATATAAAATACTTAGGAATCTATCTACCAAAACAAACACAGGAATTATATGAACACAGCTACAAAACACTTTCCAAACAATTAAAACTAGATTTAAACAATTAGAAAAATATTGATTGCTCATGGGTAGGACGAGCTAACATAATAAAAATGACCATTCTACCCAAATTAATTTACCTATTTAGCGCCATACCTATCAAACTACCAAAAAACTTTTTTACTGAATTAGGAAAAACTATAGCAAAGTTCATTTGGAATAACAAAAGATCAAGAATATCAAGGGAAATAATGAAAAAAAAAACCATGAAGGAAAGTGGCCTAGCAGTACCAGATATTAAACTATACTATAAATCAGTGGTCATCAAAATAATATGGTACTGGCTAAGAGACAGAAGGAGGATCAGTGGAATTGACTTTGGGTAAGTGACGTCAGCAAGACTGTCTATGATAAACCCAAAGAGCCCAATTTTAGGGACAAAAATCCACTATTTGACAAAAAACTGTTGGGAAAATTGGAAAACAATATGGGAGAGATTAGGCTTAGAGCAACATCTCATACCCTACACCAAGATAAATTCAGAATGGGTGAATGACTTGAATATAAAGAAGGAAACTGTAAGTAAATTAGGCGAACACAGAATAGTATACTTGTCAGATCTCTGGGAAGGGAAAATTTTTAAAACCAAACAAGAGCTAGAAAAAATTACAAAATGTAAAATAAATAATTTTGATTATATTAAATTAAAAAGTTTTTGTACAAACAAAAACAATGTAACCAAAATCAGAAGGGAAATAACAAACTGGGAAAAAAATCTTTATAACAAAAATTTCTGACAGAGGTCTAATTACTGAAATATACAAGGAGCTAAATCAATATTGTATAAAAAATCAAGTCATTCCCCAATTGATAAATGGGTGAGGGACATGAATAGGCAATTTTCAGATAAAGAAATCAAAACTATTAATAAGCACATGAGAAAGTGTTCTAAATCTCTAATAATTAGAGAAATGCAAATGAAAACAACTCTGAGGTACCACCTCACACCTAGCAGATTGGCTAAAATGAATGTTGGAGGGGATGTGGCAAAATTGGGACATTAATGCATTGCTGGTGGAGTTGTGAACCGATCCAGCCATTCTGGATGGCAATTTGGAACTATGCCCAAAGAGCTATAAAAGAATGCCTGCCCTTCGATCCAGCCATAGCATTGCTGGGTTTGTACCCCAAAGAGATCATAGATAAACAGACTTGTACAAAAATATTTATAGCCACGATTTTTGTGGTGGCAAAAAACTGGAAAACGAAGGGATGCCCTTCAATTGGGGAATGGCTAAACAAATTGTGGTGTCTGCTGGTGATGGAATACTATTGTGCTCAAAGGAATAATGAACTGGAGGAATTCCATGTGAACTGGAAAGACCTCCAGGAATTGATGCAGAGTGAAAGGAGCAGAACCAGAAGAACGTTGTACACAGAGACTGATACACTGTGGTAAAATAGAATGTAATGGACTTCTGTACTAGCAGCAATGCAATGACCCAGGACAATTCTGGGGGATTTATGGAAAAGAACGCTACGCACATTCAGAGGAAGAACTGCAGGAGTGGAAACACAGAAGAAAAGCAACTGCTTGAACACATGGGTTGATGCGGACATGGTTGGGGATGTAGACACTAAACGACCACCCCAGTGCAACTATCAATAATATGTAAATAAGTCTTGATTGATCACACATGTTAAAACCAGTGGAAATGCGTGTTGGATATGGGGGGGGGGGTGAAGGGGGGTGAAGGGGAAAGTAAAAACAAGAATCATGTAACCATGGAAATTTTTTCTTTTTTTTTTTTTTCTTTTAAACCCTTAACTTCTGTGTATTGGCTCCTAGGCAGAAGAGTAGTAAGGGTAAGCAATGGGGGTCAAGTGACTTGCGCAGGGTCACACAGCTGGGAAGTCTGAGGCCAGACTTGAACCTAGGACCTCCCATCTCTAGGCCTGACTCTCAATCCACTGAGCCACCCAGCTGCCTCCAAAAATTTTTCTAAAAAAATAAAATATTAAAAAAAAATTTTAAAAATATCATCTAAAAAACATATAAATAATATAACTTGTATATCTATTTTACTGTTTTTTCAAGTAGAAGCATTGCTAAGTTTATATTAGCCATTTGTTGGTGTCCATTTGCTAAGGTGATGTAATACCATGAAAATAGCCCCCGATCCAGATGCAAATTCATGTGGGTTTGAATCCCATCTAGGCTATTTTACTGCCTATGTGACCTTGGCTATGATATCTAACCTCTTGTCTTCCAATTTCATCACCTAAAGTCTCACCCAGCTCTAAATCTATGATCATAAAAACAACTACCATCATGTTGGGGTCAAAAAAATTTGGGGAAATGATTTAAAAAGATTGAGAACCACTGGATTAAAGAAGTTAAAAAAGGGCAGCAAGGTGGCTTAGCAGCTAGGGAGCCAAACCTAAAGATGGGTGATCCTAGGATCAAATTGAGCCTCAGATACTTCCCAGCTGTTTGACCCTGGGCAAGTCACTTAACTCTAGTTTCCTAGCCTTCATTTTCTTTGCTTTGAAACTGATACTTAATACCAATTCTAAGGTAGAAGGTAAGGTTTTTTTTTTTTTTTAAAAAAAAAAGCTAAAAATGTCATTTTTTTTCCTCTTTGCTCAGGCTCATCGTATCTGCACTGATGATGAACGAGAGCCCATCATTGTTTGATCCTTCCTTTTGGAAATGGCATAATGTCTATTTTTTTTTTAAGCAAAGGGATTTTTCCCCCTTGGCTTTTTCCCCTCTCTGCAAATTGATGGTTCCTTGATTCCTCTTGTTTCTCTTCATTGAGTCTTATTCTGTAGTCTGATATTTCGTTGCAAGCACAGACAGAAGGGATTGTGAAGAGATCTTGGCAAACTGGAATGATCCATCCCCTAGGAAAAAACCAATCATTTTCAGTGAACAAAACACAATGAGGAGTGTCCTGTTACACCATGGAGGAGACAATGTCTTTTATATTAACTCTGGTTCACTTTTCACACTAAATTAATCTTAATAAGCATCTGCTTTGAGTAAAGGGAGTTCTGTGATAATTCAACCATGACCTGTGTAAAAGTCGGAATGATTTTACTTCGCTTTCACAGACTGGAATATTCTTCTTGATTTCATGATCATCAGCATGTTAACATGAGATGATTAATCCCATCAGCCTAACTAACACTGATATCCTGACAGAAGGAGGAGTGGGTTGGGAATTTCCTAATAACCTTGGGCAAAAACATCAATAGCTTCAGGAGTAAACTCATAAATTCATGGACTCAGAAAATCATATTGCTAGAAGTTACCCTCGAGAGGATTTAGTCCAATCCTCTCAGTTTCTGAAAGAGGAAGTAAGTTCCAGATTGAGAAGAGACTTGCCTAAAGTCACACGACTAGTCAGTGACAGAGAAAACCGGGTCTCAATTTCCAACACAGTTACTTTCTACTTCTTGTTGTTGAGTCATTTAGTCATGTCAAAGTCTTTGGGTTATGTTTGGGGTTTTCTTGGCAAAGATAGTGGAGTGGTTTGCCATTTCCTTCTCCAGCTTATTTTACAGATGAGGAAACTGAGGCAAATATGGTTAAATGACTAGGACCAAGTCTCTTAACTTCCAAGACAATTTACTTTCTATTATTTTTATCACAATATTTATTGAACTAAATTGTTGAATTCTTGTCCAGTCAACTGGCATTAATTATTTTCCTTTAAGAGGTTTTAGAGTTTATTCAATTTTATTCAACAATCATTCATTAAGCATCTATTATTTAGAAGACCAAAACTTGAAGCACAGTCCCCAAAAGTACTTGAAATAAGAAGTAGGTGCAACACAATAATGACTCATTCAATAAACATTTATTAAACACTTACTAGGAATTAGGCTTTGGGGTATATGCTAGGCATTCAAAGACAAGAATTGTTTTTTTCTTTTTTTGTCAGGACCTGAGATTACCTTGCATGTGAAAGCTCCTTTCAACAATACGATGAGAACACTAAGAGTTTAAATGATTTGTCAAGGATCACACAGAACAGAGCTTGAACCAATAGGTCCTCTTGACTCATTGTTTGGCCCTCCAATCCACTAGACCAGGGGCTGGCAAATAAGGTGTGACCATCTACCCTACAAAGAAGAAAGGAAACAAATGTTTATTAGGAGCCAGGCACTGTGCCAAACACTTTATAAATATGATCTGAGGGGGTAGCTGAGTGGCTCAGTGGATTAAGAGTCAGGCCTAGAGTGGGGAGGTCCTGGGTTCAAATCTGACCTCAGTCACTTCCTAGCTGTGTGACCCTGGGCAAGTCACTTAACCCCCAATGCCTAGCCCTTACCACTCTTCAGCCTTAGAACCAATACCCAGTAAGGTAAGGGTTTTAAAAAAATAAAACAAATAAATATGATCTGACTTGATTATCACAATAACCCTCAGAGGTAAATGCTATTATTATCCGGATTTCACCAGTGAGGAAACTGAGACAGACAGCAGTTAAATGACTTGCCCAAGGTCACACAGCTTGTTAGTGTCTGATGCTGGATTTGAACTCATGTTTTTTCTGATTCCAGGTCCAAAATTCACCACCTAACTGCTTTATATAAAACAGAATATGATATGTGTAAAGGAGAGAGTCAAATGAAATGCTTTGAGAGAGTCAAGTTGAGTAAGATCACTTCTAGCTCTTTGTTGTTGATCCTCCATTTCTGAAGAGGATAAATGACATCACAGAGATGATGTCTTGGCTTGCAGAATTGGACTTAAGTGAGGCAGTATTGCACATTGTTAGTCTCTCTCTCTCTCTTCCAGAGTCATCAAAGCCCAATGATAAGACAAATTCAGGACTATCGGAGATGGCCCAGGATGCAGGGGACCTCCTTAGTTGTCTCCAATGTCCAAATAAGCTGTAAGGGCTTCTGCCGCCTTCATGGCCGTTGGGACAAATTGTTCTCATCTGTCCCTTCCACCATAGGAAGTCCTCACATGTTTGTTAGATACCCCCCAACTCACTGACAGTACCGAGGTCCATCAGACACCCTTACTCTGGAATGGAAGAAGGCTTACTGGAAGTGACGGGATTTTGAAGGAATTTCAACAGCAAGTGGTTCCCATTTTTCAGATCCGGGAGATAGCTGTGCAAAACCAGAGAAATGGAAAGTGGAAAGCTGAAAGGGGGCAGTGGTGATGAGGCTAATTGGGCAGGAAAGATAAAATGGGAATCATAGGCTTAGAGAAGAAGAGACCTTACAAGTCTTCAAGTCCAACATCGTCCTTTTCCAGAGAAGTTAACTGAGTGGCAGAGGTTAGTGTCACACAGATAGTAAAAGATCCAGAATTCGAAACCATGTCCCCAGACTCCAAATTCAATGTTCTTTCATGGTACCATCTGTAAGTGTTTATAAACACAAGGCACTGTGCTAGATAGAGGCTGAAAATGGGAAGACAAAAGGGAGAGCATCCTTTACTTGCCTGGAGTTTCTAATCTGAGATAACTACTCTGTAGCTAGATACAAAGGGGGCAAAACCCTGGGCTAGATTCTGGGGGACTTACAAAGTTCAGGTAAGACACAGTCCTATCCTTACTAAACTCCCAATTGACAGTAGCAGGATGACATAATTACACATAACTGTAATCAGTGGGTTAGAGATGTCCAAAACCAAGTGATCGGAGGGAGGATTTTAGCTCACTAGGAGTGCAGGGGAGGTTTCTGGGAGAACATGGCATTATTAAAGGATGGGCAGAAATGTAATAGTAAAGAGGGAGAAGAAGGGCACTGTAGGCAGAAGACACAGCCTGAGCTGAGGCAGAGAGGTAGGAGAAGACATGTCTGTTCCAGAGGACAGAGGATAGTCCAATTTGACTGGAAGGATCTTGACTGTGAGCAGTGCATTCGTTAAAATGATCATGAAAGTAAAGTCTCAGGGTCTGTCTGTCTATCTGTCTGTCTCTCTCTGTCTCCTTCTCTGTCTTCTCCTCCTTCCATCCATCCTTTTCTCCTTTCCCCCTCCCACCACCTCCCCACCCTTTCTACAGAGTAGAAAGGGTTTACTTCAATTTTGAAAAGGGTAACTTCAATCTGAGAATATGAAATAATCCAGTTTTTCCTCCATCAGGATTTGGAACTGTGACTCAGTAGCAGTTATAGAGGCTTATTCCAGTTTTATCACTTTTTCTTAAGAAAAGAAAAAGAGAGAGGCAGCTGGGCGGCTCAGGGGATTGAGAGGCAGACCCAGAGAATTTCCTGCTTCTCCCAACAACATAAATTTATAAAAATCAAATGAGACGTGTTCAAAAATGCTTTGGGGGGGTGCAGCTGGGTGGCTCAGTGGATTAAGAGCCAGGCCTAGAGATGGGAGGTCCTGGGTTCAAATCTAACTTCAGATACTTCCCAGCTGTGTGACCCTGGGCAAGTCACTTAACCCCCATCGCCTAGCCCTTACCACTTTTCTGCCTTAGAACCAATACACAGTATTGATTCTAAGATGGAAGGTAAGGGTTTTAAAAGAGAGAGAGAGAGAGAGAGAGAGAGAGAGAGAGAGAGAGAGAGAGAGAGAGAGAGAGAGAGAAAGAGAGAGAAAGAGAGAGAGAGAGGAATGGCAGGGGTGGGATGTCAACTCCATAGCAAAACAGGCATCCCCTTGTCTTGCTCTGCCCAGCAATTTCAGTTTTCACTACCAAATCCAACTGTTTCAAAATGTTATTAGCACATGCCACACATGGGTTTGATTTCTTCTCTTAGCTTTATACAGTTTTAAATACAAATATACTGCAAGAGGAAATCAGGAGCTGTGTCACTGCATCACCCACTTAGTCCTGTCTTTCTTTTGGTGAAGAGAGTAAAGGGCTGCAAAGTGGAGCTCAAAAGGCTGGAGAGTCCAGTGAATAGGGGCTATCTTTAAACTCATGTGGCTGGTTGGAGGAGGAAAGGGTTCAATTTAAGAGATTTTCAAAAGGACCTCCTGCCCACACGGTATTTTTGTTCTTTGGAGCCATCAAGTGAAGTATAAATTGGAACTATGCTAATTAAAAATTCCTTTGAACGGCATATGTAATGAACACCATCTCTAGGATCTTTTTATCCACGCCTGTGTTAAATCCAGATTTGGTGCTTTGGGAGGGTTTTGAAGTGTCAATTACATTTAATTCAATCAACATTTTTTAAACCCTAATATCTTTTTATATATATATCCTTCTATATTAATTTTTTTTATTTGTTATAGGGCTAGGCAATGGGGATTAAGTGACTTGCCCAGGGTCACACAGCTGGGAAGTGTCTGAGGCTGGATTTGAACCTAGGACCTCCTGTCTCTAGGCCTGGCTCTCAATCCACTGAGCCATCCAGCTGCCCCCTCAATCAACATTTAATAAGGGTTCTTTAGGAGAAAGGTCCTAGATGACAGTCACACAAAAATAGATATAACACAATACAAGCCCTCCCCTCGAGGAGTCTGTGATCTGTGTGAGACCCAAGCCACGTACATAAATAACAGTGCTGGAAAGAGAGGCTGCCTAGGAAAGCCCCTTTCATTATTACCAAATTAATTAGAAGATATTAATTAGAAATTAAAGGGAAGAAAAGCACTGAGAGGGGTGTCAGGGACTTGGGAAGAGTGACCGAAGAAAGCTTCATGGATCAGGAGTCAGCTGAAGTGAAAGAAAAAAAAGACATTTCAAAGTGCAAAGATTGGGGGTCGTCCATTCCAGGCATGGACTCTAACTGGAGCAGTTACAGAGACTAAAAGTATAAGAATGGGACCTGGACCAGAGTCCAAAGAGTAGCAGCCGAGGGTCCCCAGGGAGCAGTATAAGAGAAGGCTGGAAAGGGAGGTTGGAAGGAAATTATAGCAGATCTTCAAAACCAGGATCAGAGGCACACTTATCCCCAGAACAGGAATGCACTGAAGGTTTTGAGTAGAGAAATAAAATCCAGCCTTTTCCTTCTCCTGATTCCTTTTGTGCTCTAAACTCATATTCTAAACCCTATTTTGAGTCATATGATGCAACTTAGTAAACTTTCTTCCTGTTTTGCAGGTCATGCTTTATCATAAATCAGAGCATTTAGTTCTAGAAATCAACAAACATGTATTTATTTTTTATTTTTTAAAAACCCCTTAGCTTCCATCTTAGAATCAATACTGTGTATTGGCTCCAAGGCAGAAGAGAAACATTTATTTTTTTTTTTTAAAGAAGATGGTCACGTGCCAGGCACCAGGCTAATCATTTGGGGAAATAAAGAAAGCAAAAAGCCAGTCTCTGTTCTCTATGCACAATAAACTTAATAGGAGAGACAATTGGAAAACAACTGTGTCGAAACAAGATAGAGGCAGAATAAACTGGAGACAATCTGAGAGGCAAGATATTTCCATTAAGGAAGACTGACTGGGAAAGGCTTGAGCAGAAGGTCAAACTTTAGCTGAGACTTAAAGGAAGCCAGGCGGGAGAGTTGAGCAGAGGAGTTCCAGGCATGGGGTCTGGCCAGTGAAATGCTCAGAGGTGAGAGATGGAGTGTTCTATTAGACGACCTGCCAGCTGGCCATCACTATCTAGTCTGAATAGTACTTAGAAGAGGAATAAGGCGTAATGAGACTGGAAAGGGAGGAGAGGCACTAGGTTGTAAAAGGCTACCAAAAAGACACCTGAGAGACTGCCTAGTCTTGTGGTATCCAACTCAAATAGAAACAGATCCTTGAGAGCCCCATATTGAGCTAAAAAAAACAACACAGATTAACATTATTTACATTGCTCTGTATTTTTATTTATTTATTTTCCAAACATTTCCCAGTTCCATTTTATTTTATTATTATTTTTTTTAAATCCTTACCTTCCATCTTAGAACCAATACTATGTATTGGTTCTAAGATGGAAGAGTGTCAAGGGCTAGGCAATGGAGGTCAAGTGACTTGCCCAGGGTCACATAGCTGGGAAGTGTCTGAGGTCAGATTTGAACCCAGGACCTCCTGTCTCTGGGTCTGGCTCTCAATTCAGTGAGTCACCCAGCTGACTCCCACCTAGTTCGATTTTAAAATTTGGGGAGTTTTGTGGGCTGCTGGTCGCCAGTGGACCCAGAATTTGACTATACCTTTGGGGTCCAAATCTTTCATTTTACATGACCTTGGTATGGCTCATATACTACAGCTATCACTTCCCTTTCTGGCATGCTCTGGTCAGAACTGGACTTTGTCCCAAAATGTCCATCACATGGTATAAAGTCCTTTGGAGATCATCACTATCCATCAGTGAGCGCCACCAGAACCAAGGGTCCTTAATGAGGGTCAAGATCTGCAACTTGGAACCAGTTTTCCAATCATCAAATTGCCATAGTGACAAGTTAGCCCACAGCACAGGCAGGCAACAAGTGACCTTGAAGCAATGTTACTTTGACGCTCAGGATAATATAGAATCCTTCCTTTGCTTTAGAACAGAATTCAACATCATTTCCATGATTAAAAAAAAAAAAAAAGCAATGACATTTTGACCAATGGTTGCTTCAATGAATTGACCAGGCCTGCAATAAAGTTAACACTGAGGGGAGAAAAAAAGACAATTTTCTGTCAAATGATAGTGTAGACTTTGAGAAGTAAAAAATTTAAAAGGAAAAAACCTTCAATGTAGCATCTACTACTCATCTAAATAAATTTCTCAGTAGATAAGGCTACTGATGAAAACATAAATAGGTTGTGTATTGTTTAACGGTATTGAAATATCAAGGTAGGGCCCTTCTCCCCCAATGGATTCCTTAGTGCAAGAGCACTGAGATATTCCCCAAACTACTTAAGCCAACCCATAATTATCCCATATGAGTAGCCATAAACTGTAACATAGGGCTCCTGGAATCACTGAGAACTGTGGATCTGGAGTCCTTTTCTTTTTTTTTGGGGGGGGGGGAGGATACATGTAAAACCCAGTAGAATTTTTTGTTGACTATGGGAAGGGGGAGGGATGAAGGGAAGGAAAGAGCACGAATCATGTAACCATGGAAAAATATTCTAAATTAATCAGTTAAATAAATACATTAAAAATTTTAAAAAGCAACATAAAAATTAAGGAATCAATAGTATCAGATTTCGAGCTTGAAAGGATTTTAGAGGTCATCTATTCTCACCCCTTTAGGAATTAAAGTTATTCTTTACTCCCATATACTACTGAAGAAAATTTGTTTGTTGGCTCTAGGGGAATTATAACATAACTCTTCCCATTAAATCCAACCCTCCACCATACTTGGAAAAAGAACACAGTCCCCATTTGGAAAAGTTTAGGGGATTATCTGTATTATCTACTACTTGGAATTTGGTGGTAGTCTCTTGGGGCAGGCTAAAGTGTCATACCTTGCCTTTGTAATTCTTAAGATCCTGCTGGGACTCCTGGGTTGTCCTGCTCTGTATATTTCCTTGCTGTCTCTCTGATTATAGTATAGCACTGAGGTTTGCCTCCCCAGTTGTCAGTCAGTCAAAAACTATTTATTAAGTGCATATTACTATGTGCCAGACACTGTGTTAAGCCCTGAGGATGCAAAGGAAGATACAAACAGTTCCTGCCCTCAAGTAGTTCATATTCTAATGGGAAAGGCAATATATAAATAACTAGGTCCATTTAAGATATATATATAATAGATACTGGCTGTTATGCAGACCAGGAAAGGTCTTCTACAGAAGGTAGGATTTGAAGTAAGTCTTGAAGGAAGCCAAGGAAACTAAAGGCAGAAGTGAGGAGGGAGAACATTCCAGACCTGGGGTGCAGCCAGTATAAAGGAATGGAGAGAGGAGGGAAATATAATGTTGTATTTCAGGAACCACAAGGAGACCAGTATAACTCAATCATAGAATGTGTGGAAGGACACCATGTCTCTCTTTTTTTAATGTTTAAAGTTGTTTTTCAATTACATGTAGCAAGAATTTTTAACAATTGTTATCTGACATTTTGCAATTCAGATTCTCTCCATCTCTCTCCTCTTCCTTCCCCAGGTGGTAAATAGTCTGATAAGGTTATACCAGTGTTGTCACGCAATACATATTTCCATATTCTTCATGCGATGAAAGAAGACATATATTACATATATAAGAAAAAACTCATAAAGGAAATAAAGTGAAAAATGGAATGCTTTGACCTGCAATCAACCTCCAACAGTTCCTTCTTTGCTGTGGGTAGCATTTTTTATCATGAGTTTCTTAGGGTTATCTTGGAACCTTTCGTTGCTGATAATATGTATATTATAATATTATGTTTTAATATTATAATACATATTATAATAGTTTAATCCTTTGCAGTTGATCATCATACAATATTTCTATTACTGTATACAGTATTTTCCTGGTTCTGCTCACTTCACTTTCATATAAGTCTTTCCAGTTTTTCTGAACTCATTCTGTTTGTTGTTTCTTATGGAACAATGGTATTCCATTACAACCATATACCATAACCTTTTCAGCTATACCCCAATTGAGGGATATACCCTCGGTTTTTAATTCTTCACCACTACAAAAAGAACTGCTATAAATATTTTTGCACATTTCCTTTTTTCCTATCTTTGATCTCTTTGGGATAGAGACTCAGTAGTGACTTTGCTGGGTAAAAGGGTATGCACAGTTTTAGGGAAGGGCACCAAATCTTAAAAGACTGGAAAGGTAGGAAGAGATCAGGCTAGGAAGTGCTTTAAAAGCCAAACAGAGGACTTTCTATTTAAACCAGGAGATCATAGGGAGCCAGTGGAGCTCTGACTCTGCTTTTATACATGACATTGTTGAAAGAATTCTCTATTAATAGAAAATTGTCTGGTGACACCATTCCTTGATGGTCAGATTCTGAGAAATCTAGTCCATTTAATCCATCAGCCAGCATTTATTAAGAGAAGCTGTTATGTCTTTGTATCAAATTTCTCTGATTAGAGTTTGCTTGCAAGATATATAAGCAATTAAGATATAAAGATAAGAGGTCAAAGGATTGAACAAACCGTTCTAAAAAGAAAAATTGCAAGAATGCTCCTTAAAATAACATAATAAGAGAAATGAAAATCAAAACAAACTGAAACATCACACTTTGCAGGTTGGCAAAGATGGCAAAAGATGGGATTAACCAGTGTTGAAGGGTTTGTGGGAAGATAGGTGCATAAATGAATTGTTAATGAAGTTGTGAATCAGTACAACCATTTTGGAAAGCAATTTGAAATTATGCAAATAAGGGAACTGAAATGTCCATATCCCATTGCCATTTTTTCACACAATATATCTTAAATTATAAGGTACAGAGGTGGTGGTTCCATAATCATCACCAATGAAAACAGGGACCCCAATAGAACTCTTCTAATTAATATCTGGTTGTGGTCCTCCTTCCAATTTCACTGATAAATATAGTCTCTAATCTGGTCTCAGGTCAGGTTTCCTGCAGACTCCTTTTTATTTTTTTTATTCAAAGCAAAATTCAAGTGGAGCTTGAATTTTATTTTTGTTGTTCAGGTATTTCAGTCTTGTCCACTATTCTTGACCCCTTTTGGGGTTTTCTCGGTAAAGATACTGGAGAGTTTTTCATTTCCTTCTCCATTTCTTTTTACAGAGGAGGAAATTAAGGTCACACAGCTAGTAAGTATCTGAGGCCAGATTTGAACTCAGGAAGATGAGTCTTCCTGGCTCTAGTTCCCGTACTCTATCTGCTGTATCACCTAGCTGTCCTTCACTTGTATAGTAATGGATAAATTAGGCATTATAAATAAGCATGGTCCCAAAGAAGTGATATGAGAATATACCTTCTTCCATTCCTTTGCAGAAATGAGAGGTCCGTGAATATGAAAGGTTGAAAATATTTCCAAAAAATTTAAATTTATTGTTCTTCCTTTATTATTATTATTATTATTATTATATATTCATTAGATGGGTTTTTGTGGGGTTAGAGAAAGAGGGAGTACTATAAAAAATTTAGATGATGTAAAAATAAAAGGTATCAATAAACTTTATTTGAAAAAATGAACAAATTAAACCAGCACTCAGTTTTATGCTTCCCCCCCCGCCCCAAATTAATATGGATACCAATGATTGAAAGTCCTGCTTATCAAAATCTTTTCTTCTTGCCTAGAATAATCTTTTCTCTCTGGCACTCCTTTTATCCTCCTCTTTACAGGAAGGCAGCTTTCCCACTAGGATTGGTGGTAATGGTCCTCAGGACCTGGGGTAGCTAGAGTGACATTCCCACCCATTGTGTCCCACTTGGCTATGTCTAACTTGATGGGAAGGAAGCCAAGTATGGGAAATATGGGGGTGGAAGGGCTTGTTCTTCCCCTAATTCTAGTTGAGGAGTGGAGATGGTGATAGGGCTGAGATTGCAAAAGAAGCTACTGAGGAGCTGTTAAAAGATCAAAGAGCTGATTCTGAACAATAACTTTAGAACGCTATTGTGAAGTTGGTGAAGTCTTGGCTTAGTCCAAATGCTTTCTCCAGTCATCTCAAAGACATCCAGGTTAAAAAAAAAAAAAAGCCTAAGAATATTCCTGTTTTGACTCTAAAATAGCTCTAGTCACTTTCTATTTCTTGGTATCTATAAGTACTGAAAATGAATTCTTGAATGGAGACCTCATTTCAAAGTCACAATAATCCCAGAATTCAAAGGGATCTCAGAATACATCTAGTCCAGTCTTTACCTGAAAATGTGACTCCTTGGCAATCCATTCCATTGTTGGACATCTGATGTCCAAGTGTCAGATTTGGGATAATGAGGATGTTCTTTAGTGTTTAGATTAGATTGCTGCCAAGGTCCTTTCCAATTTTCAAATTCCATGATTCTGGCATGTGAGTTGTTAGGAAGTTCTCTTTGTGGAGGAAATATATCCCACACCTCCTCATGTTATTCACAATTCTGATCTCCAAGGCCAAGCAGAATAATCCTTCTACATTGTGTCCCTCCAGGTGACTGCCGTCATTTAAGAGAAACCATCCATTATGCCTTGAAAAAGGGAAATGTTTTTCATATTTAAATCTTCATACCAGAACATAGGGTATTGAGTAAATTTGGCAGTTAAAATAGTTTTGTTAAATTGAATTTTCAATGCTCAATAAGCCAGAGTTCTTCAACTTTAACATGTAGTAATAATTCACACTTCAACATGGCTTTGTGAAGTTAGTAGAGTAAGTTATTATCCCTATTTTTCAGATAAGGAAACTGGGACTCATCAATTAATTAAAATTATTTATTAAATGCCTACCATCTAATAGATATTATGCCAGGTACCAGGGACGTTATCATTAAAATTGTTTTTCAGACATTTCTGACTATTTGTGACCTCATTTGGTGTTTTCTTAGCAAAGATCAAAGATACTGAAGTTGTTTGCCATTTCCTACTCCAGCTCATTTTACAGATGAGAAAAGAGAGGCAAACATGATTAAATGGTTTGTCCAGGTTCACACAGCTACTGTCTAAGAGCAGATTTGAACTGGGGAAGATGAGTCTTTCTGACTCCAGTCCTGGAACTCTCTCCACTGTACCATGAGGGGCATGAAGCCAAAAATGAAATAGCTCTTGTCTTCAATTAGCTTAGACACAGAGAGAGAAGTTGAGGGAGAGAGAGAGAGAGAGAAAGAGAGAGAGAGAGAGAGAGAGAGAGAGAGAGAGAGAGAGAGAGAGAGAGAGAGAGAGAGAGAGAGAGCACCAGAGTCAAATATAGGTTGTCTGACTCCAAATTGTCCTATTTTACTTTAAAATTTTTTTACTGATTTATTATATTTCTTATCTCGGAATTATTATTTCTTCCCTTAAAACAACAACAACAAGGTCAATCAACTAACAAATTAACCAAGTTCATGCCACTTCTCTACCAAGAAGAGTATTTTATCATCTGTTCTTCAGGGTCCAGACAGATTCTTTGTAATCTGTAATGGGTAACACAGTGCCTGACCTAGAGTAGCCAGAGCACAGTACTTCTATGAATATTTTCTCCTATATGGCACTTTCCTTCTATCTTTGGACTCCTTGGGATGAATGTCCTTTAGTAAAAGTTTACTAAAGTGGATTTGGTAGTGTTGTATTAGTTGTGATTTGAAATAATTGTAATATGGTTGTAAAAGGCTTATATTCTTTTTTGGGAAAGCTTCATCTCCTTTGGTCACTTAGTTATTGGGCAATGGATTTTGTTCTTAAATATGTGGCTTCTGACTCCAAGTTCAAAGTGTTTTCACCATGTGGAGACCATGTTCTGACTTCATTTTCAGTGCAAAGTTAGTTATATTTTCTCCATCAGAGTTTTAGGGATTCCCTTGAGAAGTTAGACTGACCCTGATTTGGGTCCCCATTCTAGCTGTTCTCTCCACTGGTAGCCTGGTAACTAGCACTCCTATTCCATATGACCAACAAACATCAATTAGCTTTTACAAAGGGATATATTTTCTTTGGACATATTTCAGAGAAGTAGAGACATTTCTCTCTCCTACATCTCAGGGGCATATACTCCCCTACCCCAGTCTTTGGGAGAGAGTAGACTTGGATTTAATGCAGTTTATCTTTTTTTTTTTAAAACCCTTACCTCCCATTTTAGAATTGATATTAAGTATTGGTTCTAAGACAGAAGAGCCGTAAGGAATAGATAACTGGGGCTAAGTGACTTGCTCAGGATCACACAGCTAGGAAGTGTTTCAGGCCATATTTGAACCCAAGACCTCTCATTTTCAGGTCTGCTTAATACAGTTTCTACATAGCATTGGTTCTCCCAAGTTCAAGTGCAAATGTAGAATCACTGCTGGATGGCTATTCCTCTCAGCTATTCTGAGGTTGGGTCCTGAGGACACTTTCCAGTGTATTTATATTAGGCTCACAGAAAAATTTGGCATGAATTAGATGGACACCCAGATGGGGAATGAAAGAGAATAAGTATTTATATAGCACCTACTGCATGTCAGGTATTATGGTAAGCAGTTTATATAAACATCCCACTTTTTCCTCACAATAACCCTGTGAAGTTGGTACTATTATGATCTATATTTTATAGTTGAGGAAACTGAGGCAAACAGAGATTAAATGACTTACTCAGAGTCACACAGTTTGAGACCAGATTTCCATTCAGATCTTCCTGACTGGCCCAGAGATCTGAGCACTACCCCACCAGCCGTCCCTTTCCTAACTTTTTGACTCTAATGAAGTTCTAATCACCAATTTCCCTCAGCTAAAATGAAAGAGTATAAACTCAGGCAATGGGTAGAAGCAGGTTTTCCCAGAGCCACAAAGGGAAGGGTCTTTGGAGGGAAGAATTCCCAAGGACTCTTCCCTAACAACACTGTCCCTCACCAGATTCCATCAGCAGTCAAACCAAGAGAAGAGATCCAAGAAGAAAGAAGTCAAGGCCAACTAAAGCCAGTTCTGGCTCTACAACTGTAGCCAGTTAAAAAAGCTTTCTCTCACCCAATGATTATTAGCCCTGAACTAATTATAGAATGTCTGTACATGTTCCAAAGTCTCTACAAGGCACTTCTTCTGCATCAGGATTTTCCTGGAAGCAGATTCCCCAGCTTCATCTCTGTGGGGCATTGCATCAGGTAAGTATATTGATGAACCCTGTTATACTATACTTCCTCTTTATACATCTGAAACCAGGTTAGATATTGTCTATTTACTGGAGACTAGACTGGTGTGAAAAATCTATACACTACAGCTAAAATGACTAAAAGTAAATTGCATCTGGTTCCCTGACATATTTAAACTAGTGAAGAATACTCTGTTTTCTTCCCAAGGCCAGAGTGTTATTAAACAGAGAGAGAGAGAGAGAGAGAGAGAGAGAGAGAGAGAGAGAGAGAGAGAGAGAGAGAGAGAGAGAGAAGTAGCACATAAGTTCAACTAATAGGTTTTCTATTTTCCCATCCACTGTCAAACTTTTCTAAGCCACTTATTTCTCATCTAAAAAATGGGAATAATAGCATAGTGCATCTTTATGGGAGTATTGATTTCATTTGACAAAATAAACACCTACAATATGAAAGTAATAACAAAGCGAAAGGCAACCTGGCATTGTGGAATGGGCAGCAGACTTGGAGGCAAGATGCCTAGGTTTGCATCCCAACCCTGTTAACTACTAAATTTGTCTGAATATGGAGAAATCATTTTAAATTTCTGGGCCTCAGTTTCTTCACCTTATAAAATGGGGATAATAATGACTGGCCCTGATTTACCTCAATTTGTTGTTATTGTGAGGCTCAAATGAAAGAATGTAGTTGCATAGTGTTAAATGTGAGCTATTATTATCATGTACTACTAGCACTGTGGGAAAACAAAGGCTATGAGGTGCTATCACAGTCATCCAGGAACTAACAACCTAGTTCAATCAATCAGTTAATAAATATTATAGGTCCATAGGCAGGGACAGTGCTAAATTGGAGATACAAATACAAATAAAAACAAAAATAGTTCCTGCCCTCAGGTAGTTTATAATCTAATAGAGGATGCTGGAAGGGGCTGGAGTACCCAAAGCAGAAACACGGCAGAGAAATCAGAGAAATCCTGAAGTAGTAGAGTAGAGAAATGAGATGTCAGAACTGAGCTCTCTCTTTAAATGAAGTTGGGAGTTTTGGGTCCCACTCTCCAATTGGAGGAGCAGAGAGGAGAGATGAGGTAGAGTACCAAAGCTGTTAAGATCTTTTAGAATGATAAGGTTATCTCAATAATGAGCTCCCTGGGAAATGGTGGAGAAGTCAGTCATAAATGAGAATCACTTAGTATCATCATAAGATCCTAGATCTAAATCCAGAAGGGCTCTAGTCTAGCTTCATCACTTTACAGATTCAACAAAGTCAGCTGACTGTCCAAGATCACACAGGTGGTCAGTGGAAGAAGAGACAAGACTTAATTTGTGATTCTGAACTTAGAGATCTTTCTACTGCACCATACTGCCTCCTTAAGACAGGTACACAAATAATAACTAGTTATAATCATGGGAATACAAAGCATTTCCTTTCCAACAAATTCACTAGGCAATGTATGCAATGTCATAGAAATGATTGGTACAAGTCACAAGTGATCTAAATGATGATATATCATAAAAGCACTTTGAAAAGTGTAAAACAGTACAAAGGTGCAATCTATTGTTAGCAACTTGTTTTGTTTGGGGGACAGACTTGAGATTTTATCTGACCAAGAACTCTCAGTGTGGCAACTCTCTCCCCTGATGCAGATCCACAGCAAGTCAGTCATTCAACAAGCATTTATTAAGTATTCACTCTGCCAGGGAGGCACTGGAAGGGCATCTGAGAGAAGGTTCTTATAGTCCTAGAGGAATTTATGAATATTTATCACAAGAGTCTTGCGAATTAGGTAGAGCAAGAATTTATTTAAACTCACTTTACAGATGAGGAAACTGAGGCCCAGGAGATGAAGAAATCTTCCTAAGCTCATAGGATCATAGAACTCAGAACTGAACCGTACTAAACATGAAACTACAAGTTGCTTTTGCATAAACATTTGTCATTTTAAGTATACACACATCCCATTTCCTAGCCAATTTGTTCATACTGACTTCAGACTAGGAGATCAAGGATCCTGGGTTTTAGAGCTAGAAGGAACCTTAGAAATCATGGAATTTGTTCTACCCACTACAACATTAAAGGCCAGAGAGGGGCAAACAATGTCTTTAAGGTGCAAGTCAAAGCGAAGAGCGGAACTCCTGCCTCTTTCCCAATTCGCTACTCATTCAGCAACACTCCGTTGGATCCTCTTTTTAGCCAGACCTGCCAGGAAACAAATCTTCAGTGAACCTGTATCTTTTCCCACAGAGTCCCCGGAAAATGGTCTTCAGAAAGCTGTGGCCATTCCATTCTCCGCCTCTGGCGGAGCCTTTCAAAAGCACCCCTTGTTAGCAAACCAAACATTTGTTTTTGTTTGGGTTGCCAGCGGGGATTGTTTTTATTGCTATCCCATTGACCTTTTTATGGTCCCCTGGCCTCCCTTAGATGGCGGCTGAAGATTGCCTTTAATGAAACCAACCCCAGTGGATGGGCGCTTTCTGGCCAGTGCCAGCCTAGGCCAGCGCCTGATCTCTCCGGGGACCGCCGCATGCATCTCTGCGCGACTGGCACGGGGCACGAAACCAGGCTAGGGTGGGAAGGACGAAGGGGGGAGAAGAGGAGGGGAGGGGGGGACCCATAGAGGCCTGGCTCTGGCTCTGCTGGGGCTCATTAAAGGCCAGCCGGGAGCCAGCGAGATGGATGGAGTGAGTCAGCGCTGCCCGGCAGGCTGCAGCATCCCGCTGCGCGTCAGTCTCGGCCATTGTCCGGGCCTCTGGGTACCAGACTCAGCGGGGTCCTCGGCGCAGTAAGAGGAAAGCCGGCTTTGTTTGCCTCTCAGCATCTGCGGACTGGGCTGACACTTGAGCTCTCCTCTCAGCAAGCCACTCATTAGGGTGATTTTCACTTCAAAGTTTGTATTCTCATCCATCTCTAAAGGCAATTAGGAATGGGCGGCTTTGAGCAGCAGACACTGGGTGACACTAAGTGACTCATCTTTATTGATTCTTTTGTGAGGCGGGAGGGTGATTGAGATGATAGGATTGCGGCCTACCTGCCCCCTTTGACTGGTAAATACTGAAGAAAAACGGTGTGTAATTAACTGACAGTTAATATAGGTTCTGTTTAGTGTTCCCGGAGTACAATAGGGGAAGCTGCCCCCAAAGGAACAAAGGAATGAAACCCTTTTGACAATTTAAACTCCAAAGCCAACTGTGTAATTATCTGACAGTTTAAAAAACACACACAAAAAAACAGGCTCCCTTGGGTATTTATGAGGCCAGAGGAATTCTTCACCAGAACAATGGGAATCGTTACAAACAGAAAGAATAATAATTTCCTAAATATTTGTTTGTGTAAGGCTGATTTTCCAGTGAGGGGGCAAATGGGTTAATCATTTTTTATAGTTTAGTATATATAGCATTTATTGAAATTTCTGTAAAACTCTGGCGTCATGGGATTTTAGAGCTGGAAGGGACATTGGAGAGCATCTAGCAAAGACTTAACCTCAGCTCTGTGATTTAAAAAAAAAATGAATTTAATATTGTAGGGTTTTTTTTTTAGCATTTCAATATGTCATTTGTTGCCTTTGTAATCCTGTGGATTCTATTTTATATATTTATAGAAACAATATTCTGAGAAGGGGCCCATTGACTTCACAATCCTGCCAAAGGAGTTTTATGACACAAAAAAGGTTGAAAACTCCTGATTTAGTATAACTCACTAATTTTTTCAGAGGAGGGAAATGACTACCCAGTCAATCCATTATTCAGGAACACAACTACACTGCTCCCCATCAGAACTCATATAACACTTTGTTTTGTGTCTCTATCATACACTTATTATGTAATATTGTTCATAATAGTCATCTGTTTTATATTCTTCCTTAAGACTATAAGTTCCATGAGGGCAGGTAATGTATCTTTTCTAAACTTTGTGTTTCTCCCTAAACCTAGGAGGCTAGGTTTGGCACACAGTGGTGCTTAATAAATGTTTGTTAAATTGATCTGCATATTTTCAAAAAGCAGCTGCCAGTATCACAGCAATCACAATATTTCTAAAGGAGATCCTTTCATCAAGAGCAAACGAATAATTTTTATAATCATTGACTAGCAAAAAAAAATCTAGAATTCCCTGTACTGACTCCATAGTGTACTCTTCAGGCCTTCCATTGCTCCCTATGAAATATCTCATCCATTATATATATATATATTTATAAACATAAATATATATATAATGGATTTATATATATATAAATATATATATACAACACATATATTTGAGCTTCCATTTCTTCTTATATTATATGTATTATATAGGATTATATATTATGTAACATATATATACAAATATATATAATTGTACACATATTTGTAGGCAGTCATGGGGAAATTGGTTTTGCTTGACTATGCATATTTCTTATAAGGAATTTGTGATTTATCTTTTTTTTTCCTCCGGTGGAATTGGGGTGAGAGAGAAATAAAATAGATTTCTGGTATTAAAAAAACACACACAACAAAATGGCAATGCAGATATAAATTATCACATGAATTTTCAGATGAGTTCACTGTATTGTTAGTTTTACTTTTTTTTCCCAAAAGACCTCTGATGAGGTGGGATTAATCTGTAAAAGTATGTAATATAAAAACAAAACATCAATAGAACTTAAAGTGAACAAAAATCAGGTGGGGAAGGATGGTGGGAGATAATAGCATGTAAAGGTGTAACCAGAAAATGAAAAAATGAGAGCTTCATGTGATAAGAATTACTTTATAACAGAGGGACAACAGATCTATCTCTCAGGGCTTTGATGGCAATAATCTATTAAAAGAGCCTTAAGATGGTCTCTAGTGCATTGAGTGAGCCATTTATGGAGAATTTATAGAAAAACATAGACAAATATCACAGATAATGAGAAAGCAAGAATGGGTTATGAGATGCACTATACATGTTGAAGTAAGTTACTAGGGTAGGGGTTCTTGATCTTTTGTGTGTTATGGATCCCTTTAGCAGTCTGATGATAACTATGGATCCTTTCCCAGAATAAAGAGGTTAAATAATTGAAAGAAATATAAATTTCAGTTAGAGATAAATTAAAATAAGGATGTCATTTTCCTCTATCCTAGTATACATACTCCTGAAATCTATCTTCACACTCCCATTCATGGACCCAGATAAAGAACCCTGTTCTAAAGCATGGAGCTCCATGAACAATTGCAGAACTATAGATCAGTAAAGTATCAATAAAATCATCTTGTTCAAGGCCCTCACTTTACAGATAAGGAAATGAAGGCTCAAATTTGTGAGGCAACTGGCCCAAGGCTACATTAGTTGAAGGAAGTTTGGGGATTCTAAAAATTCTCCTGCTTCTCTTTTCCCCTCTGTCAGCTGAAGATTTTGTTAGCTTTTTTAAGCTGTCATATCACACTGTTGACTTTTATTGTGCTTGCAGTCCACTAAACTCCCCAGATCTTTTCCAGATGAATTGCTATCTAACCATGCCTCCCTCATTTTGTGCTTATGAAGTTGATTTTTTTGAACCCAAGTGTAAGACATTTATCCCTATTGTTTCATCTTATTAGGTTCAACCCAGTGATTACATTTAGCTTGTCAAGATCTTTCTGGCTCCTGACTCCAACACATTATCTAGCCTTTTGTCATCAATTATTATTATTATCTAACTATAAACTATCTATTATTTTATCTTATTATTATATTGTATCAACTTGTATAAATTAAATAATAAAATAGATAAGACATTTTAACTGAGATTGGTATAAAATATCTCTGGGATCATGTATATATTTAAAAAGTTATATACATTTAAGAATATGCAATTTTAAAATATGCATGATTTTAATATACATATAAAGTCTATAGTAAGGTTGTCAGAGGGGGCACCTAAGTGGCTCAGTGGATTGAGAACCAGGCCCAAAGCCAGGAGGTCCTGGGTTCAAATATAGCCTCAGATACTTCCTAGCTGTGTGCTATGTGACTCTGGGCAAGTCACTTAACCCCCATTGCTTAGCCCTTACTGCTTTTCTGCCTTGGAACCAATATACAGTATTGATTCTAAGATGGAAGTAAGAGTTTTAAAAAATTATTGGAGTTCAATAATTATCTTACTAACTTTAAAGAAAGAAATCCTTATGTAGCTATATATACAGATGGATACACACACACACACACACACACACACACACACACACACACACACACACGCATCTTTTTTAAAATGCCAAGAAAGACAGACTTGAATTCAAGTTGGTCCCTTCCCTCTCAGAAATACTAGCTGTATGACCTTGGGCAAGATTTTAATTTACATAGCAACTGAGGATCTGTTTTAGTGTAGGGAATTTATACACTAGAAGTTAACTATTTTGAAGATATCACAGATCTGAACCCACCAAAACCTGATCCTTTTCTGTCTATAAAGGTCAATGACATACTTAAGACAGCATCATTGACTCTTGGAACAGCCCCATCACTCTTCTTCCTTTGTAATTCTTATCTATGTCTTTTGATAAATTTTCTATAAAGTAGCATCCTAGTCTACTGGTGGCTTTTCATTTTTTTTAAGATCTTGAGTTTTCAGTGTAACATTGGATTGTCATGTCTCCTGCTTATAATGTTAATCTGTTGTCTCTCATTCGTGTGAATCCTTTCCTAGGGTTTCTTATTCTTCTTAAGGTTTCACATAAAATACATAAAAGGAGATTATGGCTTAGTGCATAGAATACTGGGTTTGGAGTCAGAAAGTCTTGAGTTCAAATTTGACTTCAAATGATACCAGTTATGTGGTACTGGGCAAATCATTTAGCCTCTGCCTGACTCAGTTTCTCCAACTATAAAATAGAGATTATAATAGCACCTATTGCCCAGGTTGTTCATGGGATCAAATGAGATAACTTTTGTAAAAACATTTAGCACAATGCCTGGCATGTATTAAGCACTTAAAAATTCTTATTCCCTTCTCTTCCCATAAGTCATCTTGGTAACGTTCTCCAATTTTGTCTCATCAACTCTTTTCATTGTCCTTTGGGTTATTTGTAACTTTTATTTGAAATAACTTGGAATCCTGGAAAACACTGAAATTTCTAAATTGCAATTTACCTTCATCTCCAACTCAATTCTGGTCCTGGCTTATTAGAGCATCTGTCTAATGTGTGTATATTAAGTATATATATTTATAACATAGATAGATAGGAGCTATGTAGAAGGCTTACCTGTCTTTTTGAATGTCACAATTTAGGCAACATATATTTTTCATTTAATTTTTTCCAATTTATACAATAACTATAATTCTACAACATTTTAAAGGTTTTTAGTCTTAATAAATCTGATCAATACAATGGCTGATCACAATTTCAAAGGACTCATGATGAATTGTACTAGTCACCTCTAAGAAGCAATTGAGAATGCAGATTCAAGCATAATTTCTTCTCTCTTCTTCATTTTGCTTTCTTTTTTTGACATGGTTAAAGTGTGAATTTATTTTGCATGCCGACACATTTTTGTACAGCAAGGGATTTTCTTTTTTTACCTTCTTAATGGAAAGGGGAGAGGGCAAATGGAAAGACAAAATTTGGGACTGAAAATTAATAAAATTGAATTAACATTTTCCTCCAGTGTGACTGGCTAATCATTTACTTTTGCATTGTAGATTTCACTGAGAAGAATCATAAGATCATAACACCCTCATTTTAGAGATGAGGAAGCAGAAGATCGGAGATCAAAAGTCATTGTGTTATTTGGGGATCCTAGGCAGTTGGTATAATATCTAATCTGGAAATAAGAGCACTTGAAGAACCTTTTCATCTGCAAGGAAGTCTCCTTTGATTTGTGCAGGGTATCTCCATGACACAGAACACTGGGTTTGAAAGCTTACATATTTTATACTTCAGTATAAGCACTGTGCCAGATCACTGAACAAAGACAGTTTCTATATGCATAATTATTATAGTGGTTTGTATCATTTTAATACATACATGGGAAGCATCTTCACCGAGAAGACATCTAGCTTAGATTTTCTTCACTAAGTCTGATATAATTTTTGAAAAATCAGTAATTGGGGGCATCTAGGTGACTCAGTGGATACATCACTTGTCCTAAAGCTGAGCGGATCTAGGTTCAAATTTGGCCTCAGACACTCTCTAGCTATGTGATCCTGGGCAAGTCACTTAACCCCATTTGTCCAGCCCTTGCCCTTCTTAGAGTTGTTACTAAGAGAAAATTGGGGTTTAAAAAGTCAGCAAACATAAAAGCACCTTATATTTAGTTTTATGACTCTAAATATGGGACTGGCTGTAAAGTAGCATATGAGAAAATCTTTTTCCTTTCTCATACCTTCATTGAGGATGTCTTTAATAAAAGCAGAGGCTATTCTCATTTGCAAATAAATATGAAAAGGGTCATTTAGGTCCATCATTGTTACAGTTTTGTGAGTTGCTTGGAGAAGCAGATAGCAAAGAAGGACAAAAGTACCACCTCTGATCTTTCCCATTTTATTTTTTGGATTTTTAACAAGCATAAGACAGAGGAAAGTGTGGTTAGAGAGTATGAAAATGATCAAGAGATTTTGGTAGTCTTATACATAAGCTGAATCAATCAACCAACAAATATTTATTAAATACCGACTGTGTCTAGCACTGTGGCAGATACAAGAATCAATAGTCATATGAAAGGAAAAAAAAGCTAACGGATTCCTAGATTTCATTAAGAGTTGGAGATGAGACAGCTGGGTGGCTCAGTGGATAGAGAGCCAGATCTGGAGGTGGGAGATCCCAGATTCAAATCTAACCTCAGATATTCCCTATCTGTTTGACCTTGGGGAAGTTGCTTAACCCCAATTGCCTAGTCCTTACCACCCTTCTGCCTTAGAGCCAATACATAATGTTGATTCTAAGGCAGAATTGGAAAAGAAGATTAAGAGACATGGCTGTAGGATCATGGTCTTGAATCTGATACCAAGGAATATCATTCTGCAAACAACTTAATTTCTGTGTAGCCACTCCTTATAAAATTTAAGCATCAGGATATTTTTATCGGTGTATAGATAACCAGTGTTTAGTTATATTGCTTGCTCCCAGCTGAACCTCACTTCCCTTATCTGTACTATGGAGATGATAATTTTTGCACTACCTTCCTTATAGGTAGTTGTGAAGAAACTACTTTGTAAATCTGAGTACCCTGTAAATGTGAGTTACTGTTTATATTCATCCATCCATCCATTTGTTCGTCTAACCATCCATTCATTTGTTTAGGTGTTTATGTATTGGTTAGCTTATTTTTGGTACAGAGCTATGATTGCATCGCTGTAATGAATTCTCTGTCTAAAAATTTTCTCCAAAGACGCAAGTCTGTGTAGTCTATAGTTTTGCAGAGTTGCCTGCCCATGGTCACAAAGTTACTGTGTCAAAGGCAAAACTCAAACACAAGTCTTCTTGACTCCGCGGTCAACTCTTCATTTTATCCTGATTATCTCTCTCTCTAACTATAGAATTATAGAGTAAAGTATTATCCGTTATGAAGCAAGGCTCTTGACAGATTTGGGGGTCATGGACCCCTATCAAAATCTGGTCTTCTTTTCTGAGAAGTCTATGGTCTTTCTCAAAATAATTCTTTTAAATGCATAAAATAAAGCCAATTGCATTGAAATACAACTACACCGAAACTTTAAAAAACAAAGAAAGGAATCAGTGTTTTCTAGGTTATTGGGTCCCTGCTTTATTTGAGGTATCGCCCTTTCTGAGTTTGTCTGCTCAGAGTTCTAAGAGTTACTCTGACGCAAAGCTCTGTGACAATTTTAACTTTGAATACAAAAAGTTGTAAATAAACTGGAGTGACACCAACACTAGAACTAGTCTATGATTATAGAATGAAGATAATTTAACTGATTGCATACAGAAAATGAGAATTTGGTTATTAATGATAAGCTAATATGTAGTCACTCACTCCCATGAGTGAGCGAGACCCAGAGTCTGAATGCAAAAGGATAAGCGGAGAGAAAGAGACAGAGTGATAGAGAGACAGAGACAGACAGAGACAAAGAGACAAAAAGAGGAAGAAGAGAGACGCACCTACACACACAAAAGCTTGAAGTAATGGATGCAGATGCTACAATTATTGTTGAGGAATAAGTCCGGCTGGCCTTGGAAGCAGAGAATCAGAGAAGTTCCCCCTTGGATTAATTAATTTGGCTGAGATAACATGCCTAGGAAGTGTTGGCCACATATTAGCTTGCAGTAGAAACATCTATTCAACACAGAAACTATGTACATTAAGGGACTTTTATGGATAGGACTAGAGACAGAAAAAGGATAAAGAAATTCATAGTTCCAAATTCACCGAGTACCTGGATTTTTGCTTTTCCTTATCCATTTGCCTCCTTTGTAAGTTTCTGTAGGTATTTTCTCCGAAAATTACTGATGGGAAAATATGATCTAAGTCTGTATATTGTGATAGAAGTAACATTCATACATTTGCTTTACTATATGAGTCTGTATAATGTCATTATATTATTTTATTGTGAAGTAAATGTTATTAAAAAAAACCCACCTTACTTTCTGTCTTGGAATCATTGCTAAGTATTTGTCCCAAAACAGAAGTATGCTAAGGGCTAGGCAATGGGATTTAAGTGACTTGCCCAGGGTCACAGAGCAAGGAAGTATCTGAGGCTAGATTTGAACCCAAGATCTCTTGTCTCCAGACTTGGATCTTTATCCACTGGGCCACTTAGCTGCCCCTAAATGGTTATGTTTAAGATCTTTAAGTGTCATCATTATGAGTGGCCATTTTTTATAAACAGAATCACATTGGCATTGGTTCAAGATTTGAAGTGGTCAGTGTATGAAATATATTCCCCACAATAGAGTTACCTCTATCACCTTGAAAGAGTTTTGGTATAAATATATATGGTGGTCCTTCTCCAAGAAACTAGACCCACTATTCTAAGAGGAAATTAAAACAGCCAGCCCAGACAATGAATACATGCTGACAGGGGACAGCTGGGTGACTCAGGGGATTGAGAGCCAGGCCTATAGATGGGAGGTCCTGGGTTCAAATCTGCTCTCACTTCCTAGCTGTGTGACCCTGGGCAAGTCACTTGACCCCCATTGCCTAGCCCTTACCACTCTTCTGCCTCGGAACCAATACACAGTATTGATTCCAAGACAGAAGGTAAGAGTTTAAAAAAAAATACATGCTGACAAATCTTATGTGAGAGGTATCAGGTGTTACAGTATGAAAATGACCAACCCAAGCACTCATTACAATGGTACATTAGGATCTTGGGACTAGAGTGTGAAAGAAACTCAGAAGCTATCTAATCTAAATGCTTTATTACGAATTATAATTTTGAAGCCCACAGAGGTTTGGTGACTTGCCCAAGGCCACACAAGTAGTCTTTGAATTGGCAAGCATTTATTAAAAACTTACTATGTGGGGCAGCTGGGTAGCTCAGTGGAGTGAGAGTCAGGCCTAGAGACAGGAGGTCCTAGGTTCAAACCCGGCCTCAGCCACTTCCCAGCTGTGTGACCCTGGGCAAGTCACTTGACCCCCATTGCCCACCCTTACCACTCTTCCACCTAGGAGACAATACACCGAAATACAAGGGTTTAAAAAAAAAAAAACTTACTATGTGCCAAGGATGATATTAAGTACTAAAAGCGAAACAGTCCTTGCCCTCAAGGAGCTTATATTTTCTAACATATACATATGTGGATATACACAACACAAGAAGAAAGTAGACACAAGAATACCTTAGATGAGAAGGCACTAGCTAGACAATCGAGGAAAGTCTCATGCAGTAAGTGGAACTTGAGTTTGAAGGAAGCCAAGGATTCATAGAGGTAAAGCCCAGGAGAGAAAGCATTTCAGATATGGGAGCTAGCTACCATAAAGGCACTGATATGGCAAATAGAGCACGGGTATGAGGAACAACAAATACACCAGTATGCGTGAGCCCTAGACTATATAGAGGAGAAGCAAGTGTAAGAAGACTAGAGAGGTAGGAAGAGGTCAAGTTGAAGAGAGCTTTAAGAGGCAAATGGAGAAATTTATATTTGAGCCTAGAGGAAATAGGGAGCCACTGGAGATTAATGAGTAGGAAGGTGACATAGTCATGCCTCTGATTTAGGAAAATCATTTTGGCAGCTGTGTGTGGGATAGATTGGAATGGGAAAAGATTTGAGGCAGTAATACTACATAGGGGGCTAAATCAGGAGTCTACGTGAAAAGTAATAAAGATTTGCATTAGGATGATGGTTCTGTGAATCAAGAGAAAGGAACAAATGAGAGATATTTTGTGGAGGCAGACAGGAACAACAATAAATAGCATTTATAGGGAGATCTAAGGTCTGCAAAAAGCCTTGAAAAAATACATATATATAATTTATTCTCATAACAACCTTTTGAGGTAGATGCTATTATTATCTTCACTTTACAGAAGCAAAAACTGAGGCAGATAGCAATTAAGTGACTTGCCCAGAATCACACAGGCTGGATTTGAATTCAAGCCTTCCTCATTCCAGGAGCAGCATTCTTTATCAACCAGCTACTATGTGTTAGGTCCCGAGCTAAACATTAGAACCATGGTACCATTTAGTAATCTAAGTGGTTAAGTAGAACAAGAATGAATGACGGAGAAAGGTTGAACATGAGACACCACGGTTGCAACTGGAAGGTAATGGTAGTGTCAGCACCAGAAAAAAAGGAAGTTCCAAAGAGGGATGGATTTTGAGTAAAAGATAACAAGTTCTGTATTTGCCATGTTGAATTTGAGATGTCAAATTTAGGCAATCAGTGATGTAGGCTTGGAGATTTAAAGAGAAACCAGAAGTGGATATATATATATATATATATGTATGAGTCATCTATATGGAGATACTAATTGACACTATGAGAGATGATGAAGTCATCTAGTGAAAAAGTATAGCAAGAAAGGGGAAGAGAACTACAACAAAGCCTTAAGAGATTCCCACAGTTAATGGATATGAGAGGCAGGATATGAACCCAAATCCTCTGACTCCAAAGTTAGTGCTCTTTCTTTTGTATACTTTGTTTCTCCCACTTTGTGAATTCTTCTTCTTATATCACATGAATCCCCAAACCCTTACAAAACTATGATTTGTTCCTTTCTTTACTCCCTGCCTCCTCTATCAAAAATGCTCTATATTTTCCTCTTTTCATTCCTTTGCAAATCTTAGCTTAGAATAGTTTATGTGGATATTTATTTATGTGTGGAAAATATATTAAAAATGTATGAGAAAGCTATTTTTTTCCAGACAGAAGTGAGTTTTTTGCCTGGAGTGAATTTTTGTGGCTTAGTTATAAAACTCTGAAAATAAGGATTTCTAATGAAACAGTGCTACTTCCTAATGAATGGTATTGCCATCATTATTTTAAAGAATGTTCAGCATTTGGAAAGGGGCATACATTTTAGAAGCAAAGCTTAATGGGACCTGAGAAGTTTCACTCAGTGCCAGCCAATGCTCCACCTACAGTTAAAAGGCTTTGGAAAGATCTTCACATAGTTTTTTGTTCCTTCTTTCTTTTAAAAAAATTATGCTATCCCAAATCAGATTGCTTACCATTTCTGAGTGGGGGAGAGAAGAGAGGGAGGGACACTCTTTGGATTTTATAATTTTGGAAAATATAAGTCAAAAATCATTATCACATGTAATTGGGAAAATAAAATATCTTTGAATTTTAAAAATAGAAAAATAGAAAAAAATCTAGAAATCCATGAAAGAAATTCATGTTATTATCTTAAAACCACAAAAATCAGTGATTACACTGGCCCTTATAGAGCCTTTAAAATTTGCCAAGAACTTGATATATATTATCTCAGTTAAGTCTTATAAGAACTGTGATGTGGGTACCATTAGTAATATTATCATCATTGAAGAAATAGAGACTCCATGAGAGTGATGGTTACACAGCCAAGGGATAATCTCCCCAATTTTGTAAGACCAAGATGGCCAGTGATGATCATTACTATGGCTTGAATTAGCTACATTTCTGAAGTGTTGATAATCAAGAAATCAAATCAGGAAATATTTAATACTGTAATAATACATTCTTCTATAACACTTGGAATTACAAAGTTTTCCTCACAACTACCCAACTGGCACGAGGGAGCTAATTGTTAAAATTTTAATATGAGCATTTCCTGCTCTGAATTGACAAAGGGCTTAATATTGTTTTGTTGATTGTCTAAATTTAAGAAAGTTATAGAGGGGGCAAGTGGATAGCTCCGTGGATGGAGAGCCAGACCTAGAGATGGGAGATCCTGGGATCAAATCTGGTCTCAAACCCTTCCTAGCTGGATGACCGTGGACAAGTCACTTGACTCCCATTGCCTAACCTTTACTGTTCTTCTGCCTTGGAACCAATACTTAGTATTTATTGATTCTAAAAAAGTTCCAGGCACAGAGATAAGTTTTGGGGATGCAAAGAACAATTCTATTGTAAAGGAGCATATACTCTGATAGAGGAGGCTACATGTAAACATCTATAGACCTACAAGCTATATGTGGTTGTTCATCCTTCAGTTTTGAAGAGTCCCAGTGGCATCATGGGATAATTAATTGGATTTAAGTGAGACCAAGTTGAATAAAGGCATTTGTATTTGGAGATAATCTGAAAGGGGAAGACATTAGAACCTGGAGACACCAGAAGAGACTTTCTGCAGAAGGTGAGATTTGAACATAATTTTTTTTTAAACCCTTGTACTTTGATGTATTGTCTCATAGGTGGAAGATTGGTAAGGGTGGGCAATGGGGGTCAAGTGACTTGCCCAGGGTCACACAGCTGGGAAGTGGCTGAGGCCGGATTTGAACCTAGGACCTCCTGTCTCTAGGCCTGACTCTCACTCCACTGAGCTACCCAGCTGCCTCTTGAACATAATTTTGAAGGAAGTCAGGGAAACTAGGAAAAGGCAGAATGTTCGAGGAATGGGGGGAGAGTCATGCAAAGGCATAGGGATGAAAGATTGAATGTTGTGTTCCAGAAATTACAAGTAGGCCAAGCTAATGCCATCATAAGAGTATGAGAGGGGCAGCTGGGTAGCTCAGTGGATTGAGAGTCAGGCCTTGAGACTGGAGGTCCTAGGTTCAAATCCAGCCACGGACACTTCCCAGCTGTGTGACCCTGGGCAAGTCACTTGATCCCCATTGCCCACCTTTACCACTCTTCCACCAAGGAGCCAATACACAGAAGTTAAGGGTTTAAAAAAAATAAAGTAAATATGGATAATTGCATAAGAAAAAAAAGATATTAAAAAAAAAGAGTATGAGAAAGAGAGTAAGCTGTAGGAAGACTCTAAAAGTTGGAGGGACCAGGTTATAAAAAGTTTTAAAATGACATATGTGGCTTGTGCTTAGATGTGATCAAGCCTATTTGTATATAAAATGAAGGAAAGCTAGACTCATTTATAATTTTCTTAATAAAGTAATTTTTATTGGAGCCCTCAGGTTGAGTCGTCTATCAGAGAGTCCTTGTTTCTTGGATATCAGAGACAGCTAGGTTGAGAATTAGGAAGAATGATCGTTGTCTTCAGATTTTTAAAGGATTGCCAAATGAAAGAGAGATTAGATCTATTTTGTCTTGATTATAGAAGTCAAGATTGAGACAAAGAGAAAGAAATTTTCAACTTAAGAACAACAATTACATTGTTTAAAAATGAAATGTCACAGAGGGCATCTAGGTGACTCAGTAGATAGAAAGCCAGGCTTAGCGATGGGAGGTCCCGGGTTCAAATGAGACCTCGATACTTCCTAACTACTTCCTAGTGCCCAAGGAAAGTCACTTAATTGTCATTGCCTAGCCCTTACCACTCTTCTGCCTTGGAATTGATAGTATTGATTCTAAGATGGTAAGGGTTTAAATTCTAAGGGAAAGGTTTAAAAACAGGGTTTTAAAAAATGAAAGACTATCATTAGTTAGAGAAGACTTTATGAAAAAGGTGGGAAGAGGATTTGATCTTAGCTTTGAGAGATGGGCAAAATTTGGGTAGGTGAACAAAAATATGGAAGTTGGTTGAAAAGCACCAAGTATACTGTGGGAACAGTGAATAGTCCAGAAGATGATAGATACATTAGAGGAGAAGGGAAACTACAAGATCAGCCAGGAAAGGTAGGGTAGAGACGATAATAATGAATGTTCCGTAACATTTACAATAGAACATGATATGGCATAATATGATCTGTACCTTTTTTTCTAAACCCTTACCTTCCATCTTGAAATCAGTACTAAGTATTAGTCTCAAAGCAGAAGAGCCATAAGAGGTAGGCAATTGCTCAGGGTCACACAGTTAGGAAGTATCTGAGGTCAGATTTGAACCTGGGACCTCCTGGTTCTTGATCCACTAAGCCACCTAGCTGCCCCAACATGAGCTCTACCTTTATCCTGTGGAACACAGTAACCTAGATATTGCACAGATGGTTCTGTGGTGGTGAGCTATAGACCTTTCAATGGAAGAAAGAGAATTTCTTGCCTAAAGGATAGAGCCAGAATTTGACTAAAAGCAGACCAAAGCAGATGCTCCTACAATTCTGATTGCTTGGAAGTTGGGGCGGGGAGGAGATGGGTGGGATATTAGGAGCAATTTGGCTGAAGTGGAGATTCTGTAGGAGAGAAGTGAATCTGACAGCATCATTTTCTAACATCTCACCATTTGCCTCTTCCGAAATGTTGCCACATTTCTGTTTAGATAGGTGTGAAGCACAGCCTTTGAAAAGTCAGCGTTTTGTGAGATCTCACCTTCTGGTTACCTGGATGACTCAGGGCAAGTTGTTTAGCTCTCTCAACTTTTTCTTCTCATTTGTAAAATGGGGCTAAAAATACTTGTATGATCTTACAACCCAACCCCCACCTCCCCTCAGGTGATTTTGGTGAAAGTTCTTTGTAAACATTGTCCTTGGCAAAAGTCCTGTAGGTGGAGTAATTGATGACCATTAAAATATCAGTTTGTTTTAAGGCAATTTTTAATGCTTCAGAAAAAGCCCTGGATTTGGAGTCAGAATTCCGAGGCTTGAATTCATTCTGGTTCTCACACGGTGTCTCAGAATCTTCATGAATAAAATAGAGATGATAATACTGTACAAAAAAAGTTTTTATGTGGAAAATGTCCTGTGAGCCCTAAAGTGATAAAGAAACATGAATGCTTATTACCACGTTTGTATGCATGGTGGGTGGGTAGGATTTGTTTTCCTTTAGGAACTGTGTCCCACCCCACTAAGAATTTGTGGGACTGAGCAGGTAAGGACACTAACCTAGGACCAACTGGGGGAGAAGGAGATTATTTGCAGTGTGCCTTGGCTTTGTGGGGAGCAAATTGTGAACTCTTGAAAGAGAGACTGAATGAAGGAATTAATGAGAGAAAGAAAAAGCTCTTACTGTGCATAAAACACCATTCTAAGCCCTGGGTTTATAGACAGAAAAGTAACACAGTTCTTGCCTTCATTGTTTTCTAAGAGGGGAAGACAAAACATAAAGGTGTGGGAGGGAGACAGTGAACCTGTCCATGTGTAAATATTATTATATTTATAATTATATAATAATCACTAAGTAATTATATAATTATATTAATGAAGAATAGTAACAACAAACAGGCTAACCCTATGAGTAGAAACCCCTAGCTTATGCTACAATGGCCCCCTCAGGAGAAACCCCAAGTCAGGAGAGGTAAGCAGAGTGTCTGCTCACATCCACTCCCACGAATTAACTGTCTCCAACCCTTCTCAACTGTCCCTCACTCAAAGTTCTCCAGGGGGTCCCCTGAAATTCTGGGTGAGGCTATCCCTGTACCTTTGCAGAGATTCCATGCTTTGCAACTGCACACAACAGTACACGCTGACTGCAGAAAGCCATGACCTCACCCAGAGTCATGAGTTTTGAGGAGTTTGAATCCTGAATTATCTGGCAGGAAAGGGAAAGCATGCCAGAGCAAACTTGCAGATTCAATTATTACATTTTCAGAATAAACATTTACATCTAGGAAACAGACAAGTGCCACAAATCAGAGCTTGATTCAGTGTTTCACTGATTATCTTTGCTTAAGAAAATGATGAAAATAATATCAATAATGCAGATTCAACTTAAATGTGGGTCACATTTACTCTCTTTTTCTTTCTTTCTTTCTTTTCCTTCCTTTGCTTCTTCCTTCCCTCCTTCCTTCTTTTCCTCCTTCCTTTCTTCCCTCCTTCCTTCCTTTCCTTCTTCCTTTCTTCCCTCCTTCCTTCCTTCCCTCCTTCCTTTCTTCCCTCCTCCC
>NC_058135.1:210905355-210929572 GCF_016433145.1 Gracilinanus agilis
TCCCTCCCTCCCTTCCTTCTTTCTTTCCCTCCTTTCTCCCTTCCTTCCTTCTTTCTTTCCCTCCTTCTTTCCTTCCTTCCTTCCTTCTTTCTCTTCTTCTTTCCCTCCTTCCTTCCTTGCCTCCTTCCTTCCCTTATTTCATTCCTTCCTTACTCCATTCCTTCCTTCCATCCCTGCTTCTCCCCTTCCCTCCTTCCTTCCCTTCTTCCTTTCTTCCCTCCCTGCCTGCTTCCCTTCCTTCTTTCCTTCTCTCCTCAAAAGTCACTTGTTAAATATTTATCAGTTGATCCTTGGAGAAAAATTAATGAAATGGTACTCATTCAAAGATGATTAAGATCATTTCCTATTTATTTCTATTTAATTTTCAGTTAACTTTTGGTGTTTTGATGCTCTTTCTTTCCTTGGTCAGAATGATAGGTAACTGAATAACTAGGCCTAAATTAACTCCAAAATATTTACAGTTTTGGGATAGGGAGAGGTGTGGTAAATGAAGATAGGCAAATTACTATTAAAAATCTTCACAATTTGAGCCCAGGCCCAAGAGAACCTGCTGAAAGAGGGAGGAGAATGGGGAAAGGGATTTATGAGATTTCTTCTTTGTTGTTCAGTATCACTCATGTTCAACCCTTCATGGACCAATTTTGGGGTTTTCTTGGCAAAGATACCAGAATGGTTTGCCATTTCCTTTTCCAGCTCATTTTACAAATGAGGAACTGAGGCTAACAGGGTCAAATGACTTGCCCGGGATTACAAAGCTAGTAAGTATCTAAGGCCAGAGTTGATCTCAGAATGAGTCTTCCTGATTCCAGGCTCAGCACCCTACCCAATGCTTCACCTTGCTGATGCCTAGCTCTCCCCCACCCCTTTTCCTCATTGTTTTTACATGAAAGAAACTTGTGCTTCCTTTAATTTTCTCCGGAAACAGTCACCATTTGTTAGAGGAGAAAGGTATATTAGAGGAATATGGAGCCTAGTGGCAAAACTCTTGGGTTCATTTACACTCCCTGTTTTAGATTCCGCATTTATAGATAAGTAGAGGAAGAGTCCTGTAGTGAACAGATTACTCATTAAATTGGTGAAGCTTGTTTGCCTTTGGGCTATTACTGCTGCTGTAAATCAAGCTTAATAGCAGTAGAGATTCATTATGTATTCATTTCCTAATGATAATGAATTGGTTGGAGTAGATTTCAGATGCATCCTTGAACATATTTCTTTTTTATATCCACATGAAGTGCTTTCAGGCCCACTAAAATTGCTTCTACATTCATGATGAGTCAGACCTCCCTTTTCTTGGGGGATTCTCCTGGATCTCAAGTTCTTCAAGTTCAAAATGGGGAAATTGGACCAATCTGCAAGGTAATTTCCAGCTCAAAATTCTGTCCTATATGTGTCCCCAGACCTCTTGTTGTCATTCACCCTTAGTTTTCAAAGAACGCTAGTGATTTCATAGGGTGCCATTTTGACTTTCATGTGAGTTGGATTTAAGTGAGGCAGAATTGTACAAAGTCATCAGTCTCACTCTCTCTTCCAGAGAGGTTGAGTTTTAGTGGTAAGACAAAAACTGGGACAACTGGTGATGGCCTGGACCTCTTCTTGCCTTGTTCATTGGGCATTGAGTACTTTGTTTTTGTTCTCATCATTGTATCTGTTTATTATATAAATTATATTATATATAAATTATATATAAAATTATACAAATTTTGAAATTGATATAAACCATGGCTCTTCTCTCAATGCATTTACAATCATGTTCTTTTCCTTGTGAACAACCATAATCTAGTAGGAAGATAAACTCCCAATTGGAACTAACAATAGCTATATGACCTTGGGGAAGTTACTGACCCTCTGTTTAGTTCCCTCCTCTGTAAGATGAGGGGCCTGGATTAGGACATTTTTGAAGGCCTATCTCCCACCCCCAGCTCTAAAATTCTCTGCTCTGAGGCCTTTTCCAACTTTTAGCATATGGGAAAAGAAGGAACAGTTTTTTTTTCTCTCCAAACTAGGACCATTGGTAGTGACTTCCATTGGACATAGGCAGGCTAGAAATGATGACTTCTGGTAACATCCACTTTTACTAGTTTTTAATTTTAGCTGCTTGGCAATTTCCCTAAATTCTCCCCCCCCCCACTCCCAGAAAGAAAGAAGGAAAGAAAAACAAACAAAAAACCCAACAAAACAAATTACTTTCCAAAGACTGTTTTCATTGAAGTCTTATTTGCCTTCTTAACAGTGAAACAATCTAAGAACAAGATAAAAACAACAAACAAAGATTGACTCTTTGGAGCAATCATAGATAAGAATTGCCTAGAATAACCAGTAATCTTTGACCAGACTTTGGTATTATCTTTGAAAGGAGATGGTTTTTGGAGCCTAAGGCTTTTGGGGGCTACATTTGAAACCCTCCCAAAGAATTGTTTGTAGAGGGGATGGGGCAGAAGAGTCCTATCATAGGGTTGTAGGAGCATAGATTGAAAAGTAAAAGGGAACTCAGAGGTTATCTGGTCCACATAGATGATAATCATAGCTCACTTTTTATAGACAAGAAAAAAACAAGGCCCAGAAAGGGAACTAATTTGCCCATGATTGCCTCCTCTGTGACAGAGCAGAATTTAGGACCCACGGTATCTGTAATCTTGAAAGATAAGACTGACCCCACTGTGTTATACAAATAAAAATAGGAGACGTTATTCTTTCAAGGAATTGTAAGAAGGAGAGGAGAGACAACAAAAATAAGGAAACAGTGGCTTGGTGGTGTCACAAGGATGGTGAGTGGATCAGGGCAGTTGTCTGACAGTCTTTCAAGAACGCCAAAGCTACCCATTTCCTTTGCCAGAATGATGTACAGGAAGCTCCATTCTGGCTCTACCAGTGATTCCCAAAGTGGACGCCACCGCCCCCTGGTGGATGCTGCAGCGATCCAGGGAGGCGGTGATGGCCACACTTTTTTTTGTATTACATTCTATTCTGAGTTCAATAAATAGTTCCATAATTTCCAGGGGACGCTAAGTAATAATTTTTTCTGGAAACGGGGTGGTAGGCCAAAAAAGTTTGGGAACCACTTCGTCTAGACTAATATTTGTACCCTTAATCTCCTAGTTGCAAATCTTTCTCAAGGACAAAGGAAGTAGGGAGAGATCTCCTCCACCTCCTCCTCTCCTCACTTCTTAACCACTGGAGGGGGCAGCTGGATAGCTGAGTGGATTGAGAGCCAGGCCTTGAGAAGGGAGGTCCTAGGTTCAAGTCAGACCTCTGACACTTCCCAGCTGTGTGACCCTGGGCAAGTCACTTAAGCCCCATTGCACACCCTTACTACTCTTCTGCCTTAGAACCAATATATAGTATTGATTCCAAGACTGAAGGTAAGGGTTTAAATATAAACAACAACAACAACACTGGAAGTCTGTATTATCCAAAACTCAGTGAAAGGGAAAAGACTTGGGAACTTCTCTAATCCCCAAATTATCATCTGCTTGTGCCCTAGGATGAAGATAAGAGGATCTCAGTTACATTACATGTATTTATCTTAATAGATAATGTATCTATTAATACATGTAGATAACACTTTGAGGGTAGGGACTATTTCTTACCCAAACTTTCCATCTATTCTGAGCATAATGTTTCTTTGTATACAATAGAAGCTTAATCAATGTTTGAGAAATTGAATTGAATTGCCTGCCTTTCTCAACCACATAAATTCATAAGAATCAAATGAGATGTGTTCAAAATGCTTTGGGGGGCAGCTAGGTGGCTCAATGGACTGAGAGCCAGGCCTAGAGATGGGCAGTCCTAGGTTCAAATCTGGCCTCAGATACTTCCTAGCTGTGTGACTTTGGGCAAGTTCCTCAACCCCCATTGCCTAGCCCTTACCCACTCTTCTGTCTTAGAACCAATACACAGTATTGATTCTAAGGTGGAAGGTAAAGGTTTAAAAAAAAAAGTGCTTTGGAACCTGGCAAGCTTCTTCTTAGGTCTTATGAGAAAAGTGCTATATAAAATTTAAAGAAATATATAAGTGTGAATTATCATTTCTATTATTATTATGATTTGTCAAAAGTATCTCTCCCAATGTGAAGGGGGTGATAGTTAGTATTTATATAATGCTTTAAGACTTGCAAAGCATTTTATCTGTATCCATATATATTTATCTACACATTTCCATACATATATTTATATAGATATATAACCTGGTCTGATCTTTTGTTTTTGAGTGCAAATCTCTCCCAGAGATTTCTTGGGTTTCAGTCCTAACCATTGTATCTCAGCTGAAAATTCTTCTTTATCAAATACTTTCATGGTTCCCTCCCTTTTCTTCCAGGCCGGAATTAGAGGCCCCACTAATCAAAAGGGCAGCCCCTAAAACAACCCCTTCTTTGAACTCCAGAGCAGCTAGAAGGCCCCTGCCCCCTCTGGCTGCCCATTGTCCCCTGGACAATGCGAGCCAGCCAGTGGGAACAGCCTACCCGGTACCTCTTGCCTTTCTTTCTCCAGTTCCTGCTTCTCCAAACCTCAGGTAGCTCTTTTTCCCAGATCTGTACATAATTGCACAGAAGACTTCGCACACCCACAGAAACCCAGGGGAGAGCAATTCATTTCAGCCTCTGAAACACAAACAGTGATACCAAGAAGTGTTGCCCTACTCCTGCTATGTAGTCCAGGCAGCTTTGCCTATCAAGTTATGAAATTATAGTGTTTTTTTAAAAAACAAATTAGTTCATTTTTTAAAAAACACTATAATTATATAATATATACTATACTATATATACTATATATAATAAATACTATATACATAATAATTAATAATAACCTTTAAACAAAATCCTTTTTTTTTTTTCAAACCCAAAGAGTGTCATAACTCATAGTGTATCAGATTTGATTCTGTGACTTTTGAGGCTTCCAAAATTTCAGTCTATTCTCATTTACTAGTTGTAAGATCCTGGATAAATAATTTTAATCTTCAGAGTCTCAGTCTCCATAAAATCTGTAAAAAGTAGGAGTCAATGATGTACTGCTGAATGTTTAATAATGGACTTAAACAAAAGTCAGCTCAGACACACTTTTAAGTTGAAACTGTATTATCAACATTTTCTCTATCATTGCTTAAAGTCTAGAAAACAGCACTGCAATAAGTCAAACCCTGATTTGTAGCATTTGTGGATTTAGGAAGTGTAAATGTTCATGCTGAAAATATTTTAATTCTTTCAGGAGCAGATACAGTATAAAATGGCTCCAGCAGGACACAAGAGATCATAATGTATCTATCTAATGCTTCTATCACAGGGTTGTTGTTGGAGAAGGATTTTGTACAGGCCAAAAAAAAAAGCTATAAAAATGTGATGATTTCCAATTTTTAGTAATAACACATGGGGGAAGCTAGGTGGCTCAGTGGATAGGGAGCCAGGCCTGGAGACTGGAGGTTCTAGGTTCAAGGCTGGCCTCAGACACTTTTTAGCTGTGTGACCCTGGGCAAGTCATTTAATCCCTATAACCTAGCCCTTATTGCTCTTCTGCAGTAGCAGGAGAGGTAGTCAATAGTGTCAAATACTATAGAGAGAGAAAGGAGAAAAGGTCATCATATTTAGCAGTTAAGAGCAATGCTAAGTATTGATTCTAAGATGGAAGGTGGGGATTTCAATAATAACAACAATATATAAAGGATCATTGATTTAAAATTCTGCTTTTATCTATTTAGGCATGAACAACTCTTCATGATCTCATTTGGGGTTTTCTTGGCAGAGATCCTGGAGTAGTTTGCCATTACCTTCTCCAGCTCATTTTACAGATGAGGAAGTTGAGGCAGAGTTAAGTGACTTGGCCAGGATCACTTGGCTAATAAGTGTCCGAAGCCTGATTTAGAGTTGTAAGGGATCCCCAAAGTCATGTAATCAATCCCTTCATTTTCTGGATGGAGAAACTGAGAGCCTGGGAGTTGAAATGACTTGCTCAAGATCATAGGGGTGGGAAAAACAAGAGATGGGATCTGAAGAACCCTTTCCATTATACCATTAAAATCAAGTCCTGCTCTCAAACCCCACTTTGGGGGCACAGGTGACCCTGGCATCTCACAAGCTACACTAACGAAGTATGAGGGTCCTATCAAGTTGAAAAGACTTTTAGTTACTAGCCCAGAGACAGACTGTGTTGGTTGTAAAATAACCTTTCTATACACAGGGGAGCTTAACACCACCACACAACTGTCTTCCAGGTGATAGATTTTATTTATTTATTTATTTGTTTGTTTATTTATTTATTTATTTGTTTTTGCCATAGCAATGCAGAAAGTCCATCTATCAAGACATGAAGGGGTCCTTATTTGTCAGCTTTGAATGTGAAGGCAGGATTCATTTGTTTATTTATTTGTTTGTTTATTTGGCTTTATTTATTTATTTATTTGTTTCCCCGATTATTTATTTTTGTTTTGAGTATTTTCTCATAGTTACGTTTCATGTTCTTTCCCTTTCCCTAAACCTCTCTAACCCCTCTTAGTTGATGCACAATTCCACTGGGTTTTACATGTATCATTGATGAAGACCTAATTTCATATTATTGATAGCTGGACTAGAGTTATCATTTAGTATCTTCATCCCCAATAATATCCCCATCAACCCATGTGTTCAAGCAGCTGTTTTTCCTCTGTGTTTCTCCTCCCACAGTTCTTCCTCTGATTGTGGCTAATTTTCTTTCTCATAAGTCCCTCAGTGAAGGCAGGATTCATGCTGAAGAAATCACAGATTTCTGGGAGTGAGGTATTCAAGGATAATGTTTGGCACCATCGATAATAAAAAGAAAGTGCAATAGCTCTTAGTCATTTGCCACAAAGAGTCTGGGCATGGTTAAAAGCCTCCAGTCTTCTCACTGGCCTATGACAGAGGTGTTATCATAGAAACTCCAATGGAATAACTGTATTACCTCCTAAGAGTACTGCTGTGAAGGGAGAACATGTGTTTAATAATAATAATAATAATAATAATAATAATAATAATAATAATAATAACCCTTTCATTTTAGAACTTGTCTTTGCCCCATTTTATAGATGGAGAAATGGAGACATAGTGGGGTAAAGTGATTTCCTCATGGTCTCTTAGTTGCTAAAGTGAAAGAACCAGGATTCTACCAAAATTCTTCTATCTTTAATTCTAATCCTGTTCTTACTCTCCTAAATTCTAGTCTCATATCACAGACTGCCCATTGGCTATCTCCCTGTGAATGTCTTGTCTCAGTGTTTCAAATTCAACAAGTACAAAATTGACTTCATCATTTTACCTTCCAAACCCACTCAACTTCCTCATTTCTTTATCTTTGTCAAAGGTATCCTGACAAAGGATTATAGCTCTGGAGAGAAATTAGAAGAATGTTTAGATTCAGAAGTCATCTGCCCAGAGATAACTGAAATCATAGATTAGAAAGTTAAGGAGAGAGACTTAAGGGATTCCTGAATTTAGGCAGTGATGAAAGGAGACTGAGAAATCAGGCCAGGAGGAGAAAACTGGAAGAGATAAGAAACAGAATCTGAGCTTAATTTAATTAATTTAATGTAATGTAATAATAAGTGCTCATCGATTAAAACTTTATTTTTATTTAGCATATTTATTGTTTAATAAATGCACATTAATTAAAACTATTTTTATTTCCTAGTTTTATATTTACTAAAATTTATTAAACACTTAATAAATGCACATTGGCTGATTGATTAAAAGTGATGCAATAGCAAATACATGCCAGACATTATACTAAGTACTAGACATTTAAAAGGAAAGGTAAAAAAAAAAACAACATAAGACACTGTAATGGAGGAGATGACAAATTAAAGCCAGAACATCTGAGTTCAGGGCTAACATCTATTAGATGTGTGACCCTGGGCAAGTCACCTAACCCTGTTTGCCTCAGTTTCTACATCTATCAAAAGAGATGGAGAGAGAAATGGCAAACCACTCAAATATCTCTGCCAAAATGTCCCAAATAGGGTCATGAAGAGTGGGACATAACAAAAATGATTGAATAACACAACAAAAACTAGATAAATACACATTTATTGACAAATAAGTGTAGAGGAAATGGCATTAGCAGCCGGAGGAAGGAAGAATATTCTAGGTATGTGGAAGAGTTGTTGGAGAAGCTTAGAGATAAAAGATAGAGTGCTGCATTCTAGGAACTGTTAGCGCTTAAATATAACTGGATTGCAGAGGATTGGAGGGAAGAAGAATGTGAGAACATTGGAAAGGTAGGAAGGAACCAGAGTGCTAAGAGCTTTAACAAAGGAATATCAAATTGGATGAGACTCCTATTTCAAGTGGATTCTCTTACACATAACATAAAGAATGAATCTGAAAGGCTTATGATGAGTGATATTTGTAAATACTCTCAAGCACCAAATTGTTTTGACTGTGACATTTGAACCCTGTTCCTTTAAATCATAATCAACTTGGTACAGACATTCTGTGGATTGTGAACCATCTTGTCTTTATCTTATTTTATTCTTTGATTTTAAAGTTTTTTATTTTAATTTTTAATTTTTTCTCAATTACATGTAAACAACATTTTTAACATTCTTTTTAATTTTTGAGTTTCTTTTTTTAAAAATGCTTTTTATTTGCTTCTTTATTTTATTTGCTTGCTTCCTCCTTACACTAGAGAAAGCAACACCTGAGAAAAAGATATATACATATATCAAACTATGTCTTGCTTATCTCCTGTCTTTTTTTTTACAATGGAATATTACTATAAAGTCCTTCCTTCATGCTAAAGGAAATAAGGATTCGCTGTAGTTCGTTGAGTATAGGAGATTGAGGTGCTGATGGTAGTGGGTGATATGGTAAGGACTAAGTTTTGGAAAAAATCACTTTTTCAGCTGAGAGGAGGATGAGTGGGAGGAAAGAATAGAGATGGGAAGAATAACCAGGTTTCCTTCTGTTCTCGATGTTGTCCTATGATTCTACTTTGGCTATAAAGAGGAAGACATTTTAGGGGGCTACATTTTAGGGGAAAATTTCTTAGTTCTCCATTGGGTATATATGGGAACCATAACTTCAACATACTTGAAAAACCTTTCTCCTGTTAAGTTTTTCTGGTCATTTCTTAGCTTAAAAAATAAAAAAGGACTCTGAAAATACTGTTGTCCATCAGGCACAGAGGGAAAATATTGCATTAGTCTAGAAAAGATCAACAGATGTCTTTCAAGAGAAATAACCTCTCAACAGAATCGGGACTTACGCAAGGAAATCTCTTTCCTTGTTATGTCATCATCGTCTGTTTCCTCATTCTGTTCTGTCTGTTTCAGGGTGTTAGAAAATTGGATTAAGCTTTAAGCCCATTTGCCCTCAAAACATGAAAATCCAAATGAGGAGCACATTTCAAACAGCCTTCACTTAAAGCCACATCAAATTGGACAAGACTCCCATTTCAAGTGGACCCTTTTACATAGAGCATGTAGAGTGGATCTGAAAGGCTTATGATGTGAGTGATGTTTGTAAATACTCTCAAGCCCTAAATTGTTTTAAACTTGTGATATTTGAACCCTGTTCCTCTAAATCATATCTAACTTGATACTGATGGCCTGTGGATTGCACACCATTCTGTCTTCATTTTGCAATGGAATTTTCCTGTGGCGTTCTTAGAGTGGTGACTACCTATTTGCTTTATAAATCTGGGTTCACCAAGCTTGTATTAGCACCAGCAGTACTTCTGTGGGTGGGCCTGGGATGGACAAGAACTTAGTAGGTCTTGATAACTCATAGAATCATTTTGATAATTTAGAAATTCACAGAATCTCAGAAGATGATGGGATAATTTCTCTGAAGAGAAAAGCTTCTTGCACTTGACAGAATCTGGATCCACAAATGGCATGAGGAAAGAGTGACTATAGTAAAGATAAAAGGAAGAAGGGATAACAAAAGGGATAAGGATCTCCATATTGAGGAATATTGAGACAAATATCTGTTTATCTGATTTTAACAATAGAGAGGCCTGATGACTTCTAGGCCTGGAATCTGGGTTGCCCCAAAGTCTCTGGAAACCAATTTTTTTCAATTATCAGGCATTTATTTTTTCTTTTCTTTCCTCCCTTCCTCCCCCTCCTGAACAAAAAGGGGAAGACTTACATGAACTGATCCATAGTGAGGTAAGTAGAACTGGGAGAACAATTTATACTATATCAGTATTCTCTCCAAGCCTCTCTGAAATTCTCTTCATTTCTTGTAGCAGAATAATGTTCCATTATAGTCATATAAAATAATTTGTTCAGCTTGGGTAGACATTGAAAATGCCAAGGTCATCCACTGCATCCAGAGCCATCACCAATAGTCTTGACTTTTTTTCTTATCACTGGACTTCAATCACTCTTAAAGGGAGAATGAGGCTGATGGCTCTGTGCAACTCTACTTCACATAAACCCAATTCATGCACAAGTCACGATATTACCCACAATGGCATTGGTCATCTTCGAAAATGAGATGGGGGGCAGCTGTGTGGCTCAGTGGATTGAGAGCCAAGCCCAGAGATGGGAGGTCCTCGATTCAAATCTGGCCTCAGACACTTCCTAGCTGTGTGACCCTAGGCAAGTCACTTGACCCCTATTGCCTAGCCCTTACTGCTCTTCTGCCTTAGAACCAATACTCTGTATTGGTTCTAAGACAGAAGGTAAGGATTTAAAAAAAGAAAGAAAGAAAGGTGAACAATAACAATAATTTGTTTAGCTACTTCCCAATTGATGGGAACTGACTTAGTTTACAGTTCTCTGCCAGACCAAAAGGAGATGCTATAAATATTTTTAATAGATAGGATTTTTCCTCTTTCTTTGATTTCTTAGGTATCACTGGGTCAAAGGTCATGATCACTTTAGTAGCTTTGGGGGCATAGTTCCAAATTGCTTTCCAGAATATTTATATACTATCTGAACTAGAAAGAAAACTAAGGTATTCTAAAATTTTGGGAAAACAACTGAATAATTTAGAGACACAGGCTGTGTTTTCATTCCTGCTGCTGATTTGAAGATAGGAGTTTTGTAAATGAAAATTAACTTTGAAACTCAATTTTTGATTCAGATGATGTTATTCAAGAAAAAGATTTGGATTTCCAGACCACAGATTAAAATATATGAATGTCTCACAACCATAAAATGCTTAAAAACTCTGATCAACACATTGAACAACCACAATTCTAGATTAAAGATGCTTCAGGCCTTCCAAAAAAGAAGTGATTAACTTATGGTGCAGATTAAGACTTGGAATTTTTGGATGTGCCCAAAGATGGGATTTGTTTTGCTTCATTAAATATACTTGTTACAAGACTTTAAAATGTTTTCCTTTTCTTTTTGAGGGGAGTGGGCAGTTGGGAAGCAGATAAAATGGATTTTTTTATTATTAAAAACATTAATTTAAAATTTAAAAAGAATGATTGACTAGTAGGCTCAGTGGATTGAGAACCAAATCTAGAGGCAGAAGGTAGGGTTAAAATCTAACTTCAGGGAGTAGGTGGGTGTCTCAGTGGATTGAGAGCCAGGCCTAGAAACAGGAGGTCCTACATTCAAATCTGACCTCTGACACTTCCTAGGTATGTGACCCTGGGCAAGTCATTTAACCCCCAATGCCTAGTTCTTACTACTCTTTTGCCTTGGAATCAAAACACGGTATTGATTCTAAGATGGAAGGTAAGGGTTTTAAAAAACAAAATGAAAAAATAAAGAATGACTGATCAAATTAAGGTATGTAAATGAAATAGAATATAATTACATAGTAAAGAACAATGACTATAAAGAATTCAAAGAAATGCAAGACCTGTATGAAATGTTTAAGAATGAACAAAATAGAACCAAAAGAATAATATACAATTACTACAACTATATCAGTGAAGATGACTTTAAATGGCAACAAAAGTCAGTATCTACATTACCCCATTTAAAAAAGTTTTATTTATAACTTTTGTTAATAATTTGCCTATATTTCCTTGTATCCCCTTCTCCTTCCCAGAGTCACAGATAAAGACTAGGTGCATGATTTCACTGATATTGGGAATTCATTGATGATAAAATCTCTCTCTATCAATGCAGCTTATCACTTTCTCAGAAGTTTCTTGGTTCATCTTCTAGGTGGCTTGCCACAAACGTATAGGGATTAAGAGGACTTAAAACTGGTAAAGTAATAGGGAAAGAAATAAGTATACATATGTGTCTGGGCTATGAAACTCCCTATGACTAACCAGGGTAGTGCATAATCACCATTTTGAAGGTAGAGTAGGAGGAAAGAATTCAGATTAGGGAATTGGGAAGGATACTATGAGGACTGAAGATCTTAAGTATCTGGAAGTCTTGGGAAAGAAGAGAGAAAGGGTTAGAGGATGGGTAAAAGACTGGAGTTTATTGAAGGTCTTCTATACTCAATTGGTTGGTCTGTTGCTTTAAGCAGCCATAATGGAGAAATCTTTTCTTTAAGAGAGCAAGAATATTGGAGGATGGAGAGAAGAGATTAATTACTGATCTTTCACAATCCTCCCTATCCTTTCCCCCAATCTCTAATTATACATATCTAATCTTCTTTTATAGGACCTGTAAGGGGTAAGTATTGACGGTAGGGGTGTGTGTATCTAGACTCCCCTATTGTTAGCTTTCAATGGGCCAGATCAGCTATTCACTCACCCACACCCCAGGGAAGACCTACATGGGAATAAACTCAATGAGCTTCCTAAACTGGCAAAACTATAATGGGGATGTTGAAGGTAAGTGTTGGGGTTCAGTTGTGACCTTAATGGATGGGATCCCACCCCCAGAGCCAGCTCTGTTGAGACAAGCCTCCCCCAATTCCCAAGTACAAATAGCTTTACCCCTCAAGATGGAGCCAGATAATAGTCTTCCCTTCAGCCCCAAAATCAATCACCTTCCTGCTCAATGTAACTGTTCTAGACTCTTAAGTATCAAACCATTAGGGGTTTATTAAAGGATAAATTAAATTCAGGGAACAGGGGAAAAAGGTATAGGGGAATCAAGGAAGGAGGGAAAGGATGAACTTCTCTATCAACTATGTCTTCTCCCCCAAGAGAGAGGCTCTGGATTTCTTCTGTGGCTTGGCACAGTAGCCCATTCTCTCTTCCCCCTACAGTCTCCTATCAAATATTTCTAAACTAATATAAAAGGGAAGTAACAGGATCAATGGATTCAGGCAGGATCAGGGAAGGGATTCCCCGCTCCCTTCAAGCCCGCTCCCCCAGGAGTTCGGACTCTCCGGCCAAATGGGAGAATTGCTGTTCAATGTCTTCTTTGTTGGTATTTGTGATCTCCCAATAATCACACATAAAAGTACAGAGGAACCCAATTCACTCAGGATCCACCCCACAATCCAAACCTCCCAAGCAAAGAACCAACCCCCCAGCTCCTCCTCAGGTCAGGAGAGAAGTGCCAGTTGAGAACCTTCAGAATTCTCCTCCAAGCTCCTCTTGCTGCTGACCCCTCCCAAAAAGAATTCTCCCAGAGTTCCATGGGATCTGCTTCCAATCCCCTTCCAAGATGAATGCTTAGTTATCCTTGATTTACCCCAAATCCACACTTACACTTATGAGATTTAGGGCTAGAAAGTACCTTAAATATCTAAGATTTGGCCAGGATGTAAGGAAGAAGTTCTTTTGCCCACAAATGGACACTTTATTCAACAATGCCTGAAATATCTTCCCCAGGAAACAAAGAATTTTATTTCTGAATTATAGATCAATGCATAAAAAGGCAAAGAGTTTTAGTAGAGCTAACATAAATATGACAGTTGGTCTTTGTCAAAATGTAAATATTAAACCAGCTACTTCAAACCAACATTAAGGAATAATTATAACAAGTTACATATCTTTAGCATTTTAGATGGGTTGTATAATATTATTTTCCCCATTTTTCAAGATGAAGAAACTGAGACTCAGAGGGGCAAAATGATTTGCTCAAGGTCACAATTTCATTTTAGAGTTGGCATTAAAGCTCAAGTCCCCTCAGAGAGTCCAGTGTTCTTTCCACAATATCACACTGAACTTTGTAACACTTAGAGAGGTACAAAACTGAGAAAGGCTCCTTGATAAAAGATTGACTTTCCCATCACTGAAGCTCTTCAGTCATATCTGAAACACTCTATTTGTGCTGTAAAGACTCCAGCCTCAGACACTTAATAGCTGTGTGGTCCTGGGCAAATCACGTAACCACTATTTGCTTCAGTTTCCACATCTGTACAATGGGGATAATAATAACTCTACCTCAGTGTTGTTGTGAAGATCAAATAAGAATATTGTAAATTGTAAATTGTTTAATTATAAATAATTGCAAATGCTTAACACAGTACCCAGCACAGAGTAAGCTCTATATAAATATTAGCTATCATATACCTCTAGAGGAAGAACTGATGACATTGTATAGGTACAGATCAAAGCATATTATCTTTCATATCAGTGTATTTACGGTTTTGTTTTGGGGTTTTGATTTTAAGTAAGTGTGCTCTTACAACAATGATCAATATGGAAGTGTGTTTTGCTTGATAGTAAAAATAAAATTACAAATATTAGTTATCATCATTATTATCCCTATTTTCTTAAACAAACAAACGCCTTTCCTTAAGGCAGAAGAGCAGAAGAGATGGACAATGGAGGTTAAGTGACTTGTCCGAGGTCATACAGCTAGGAAGTATTTGTGGTCACATTTGAACCCGTCTCTAGGCATGCTTCTTTATTCACTAAGCCGCCTACCTTCCCCTTTCTATGTTCTTTTGAAACACAATTCAGATGCCATCCCCTGCATTTTCCTGATTGTCCTAGTTCTTAGCACTTCTTGCTTGAAGTTATTTTGTATTATTTTACATATGCTTTTTATTTAGCTGTTTTTCTACATGTTTTGTCTTTCCCAGGAAAATATGAACTTTCCCTAAGCAAGGAAACTTTCATTTTTGTCTATTCAGAGTACAGTGTCTTACACATAGTAGGCATCTAATACATGCTTATTGAATGGAATGACTACTGATCAGGGATATCGTATTGGAAACTCATGCTTTAAATACCGGATGGACAGGATGTTCTCTTACATGCCTTCGATCTTGGGATTCTCTAGGTCTGTGATGGAGGAGTTGGGGGACAGTGTGTACATGTGCAGGTTAGAGACCATGCAGGCCCTGGAAAGGGATGCTTTTGCAGGACATACCACTTGTGTTTTATAATTTTGCTGAGGACCTCCTCTGTTTATCTGCATCTGTGCCCACAGAAACAAAAACTATGACCAGATGTTTTTCACATCTGTTTCCCTATGCTTAAAGTGAATGAAACGAATACTGATTTGATAGGTTTCTGTTCTCTGATCAATAGTTATAATAATTTACATTTTGGGGGTACTTTAAAGTATACCTTTTTTTTTTTAACAAGGAAAAGGAATATAGTGCAAGTATTATTATCCCATTTTACAGATAAAGAAACCCAATCCCAAGAGAGAAGAAACTACTTGGCCTAGTCAGGCATCAAGGAAGGTAAGATGGTTGTTGTGTACAGTATAGACTTTAAGGGAGGTCTGAGGAGTTCAGAAAAGAGAGGAACCTCTCCCTCCCCAAGAAGAGTCTGGTGAGAAAGAAGGTGTGTGTTCAGCACCAGCCCAAAGAGAGAGCTCCATGTTAACTACAGGAATCAAGGAAGGCTGCCTTCTTGTCTCAGGTCAACTGACTTACTTCTGTGATAACATTAGCAGATTCAGAGCTGGCATCTCCTCTGATGCACATGCCTGGGCACTTATTAGATAAATAATAAACGTGTGCCTAAGGTCAGCAGCACAAAGGAGAAAGTGATATTGAATATTTAAATTCAGATGCCATCCTCTACATTTTCCTGATTCTCCTAGTTTTCTCCTAGAAAGTTCAGATGTGCAGATCTGGGACAGGAGGGGAGACAGCATGAATCCTTCAGCTGGGATATTTCATCTGCTGATGCTCTTCCCTCCTCACTGACCAGCCTTTACTAATGCTCATGGTTTGGCCACTAGCCTCTAAGCCAGGGAAGAGGCTACTGGTAAGAGAAAGATTTCTCCGTTCTTCAATGCTTGCAGGATCACGTGCGTTAGGCAGCCCCTCGTCCAGTTTGGGACTATTGGCCCTTCTTCTCTGGCTGTTTGGGAAAATGCCATCTCATCAGACTCAGTCTATGCAGGTTGATGCTAGACTAGGTCAAGTTGGGTCCTATTTAAGAAGAGTTCCAGGTATCCCTTGTTTGTTTGGTTATTCCAGTAGGTCATCTAGGAGAAAACGAAGTATCCTCAAAACACATTTGTGACTCAGTAGCCAACAAAAGGTGCCTTGAGGATTTGAGGAGTCAGTATGGTTCAATGGGAAGATTTCCAAGCTGAGAGACAGAAAAACCTGGGTTTTAAAGGACACTCAGAGTCCTAACTCTGCTATTTAATATCAGTGTGACCTTGAGCAGGCCATCGTTCCTTTCTAGGCCTCAGTTTTACCTCTCATAAAATCCGATGCAAATTATGCTAGACCATCTCTGAAGTCTCTTGCCTTTCTGGATTCTATGATTCCATGAGTCCCGGCTCCCACATCTAGTTGTTGACTGACTGACCTTGGACAAGTGATTTAACCATTGAAAGCCTTAGTCTCTTCTTCTGCCAAATGGGGACACTAACAGTTTCATTAACTCTGTCCTTCAAAGGGCTACTATGAGAGTGATTTATAAACTATAAAGTGCCATAAAAAAGTCTGCTGCTATTATTATTCCTGGGGCAATCCTGGAAAAGCAACCCCTTGGTGGGTCATTCCGGGACCTGTCCGAGACTTCTTAATGGTGTTGCTTTATCCTTTGTCCCCAATCTGAGTGAAAAAAAGAGAATGGGTACGAATGGGAGTGGGACTGGGGGAAGGGTGGCACCATCCAAATAAACAAAATAAAATGGAATAAACCAAAACAACTTCTTTAAGTTTATAGAGAGGTCAGTATGCTTAACTCAGGGCTTTTCTGCTGATTGGTATTTGTTTAGGAGACAAATTTGTTCTGCATGAACAAGTTGGGGGTATTTTTTTTCTCCTCTGATTCACTTAACAGAAGGCAATTGTAGGAACTAGTTATGGCAGGAATTATGACCTTAGAGCACCAGTCGGCTTGAATTAAATAATTCTACATTTGCATTGTGATTGTATCTAATTTGAATTTTACTTCCTGCCTAAACATTTGGAAGAGCTGCACACAGCCTGGGGATGGTTTCCGGAATTAAAGCCCCTCGTAGAGTCAAAGTTTAGGAATGAAGGGCAGCATGACTCATGGGGTTATTAGGATCCACTTTGATTGAGGGAGCAGTTTTAATGGTGAACCGTCTGATTGAAGGTGACAACTGGCCGGGCTTTAGCAGCCCAGAATCCTTTGCAGAGCTCAGGGAATGAACTGAAAGGCAGAAGTGGCTGTATGGGAGTCAGATCCTTTTATAAGGGCTCCAGCTTGTCAGAATGGTGGCAGTAAAGTCCTTATTGAGTACGCCCAAAGCGGGGGTCCCTCTAAAAGGTCTGGGTGAGGCAAGTATCTTTAACTGAGTAGGCTTGTCAAAGCAGGGCCAAGTGTCAAGTATGTAGCCGGAGAAAGGGCAGAAAGAGCATTCGGCGTGGACCCTCAGAAGACTTGGGTTCAGATACTGTTTCTGCTGCTAACTAGCTATGAGAGTTTTAATGATTTCTCTCCTCTTTGCCTCATTTCCATCATCTGGAAAACAGGGATAACACTACTTACCCTACCTGTAGCTGATAACCAAGTGAGATCATGTATGTAAAATGCCAGGTAAACTGCTACGCCTTCTATACACATCAGGACTTTTTATTGGGTCCTGTTTGGCGCTGTAGTGCCTAGCCAGGCTTCCTCACCTCTTAGCCCTTTGGTCCCACGTCTGGCACTTTTGGATTCCCTTTATTGACCTAGAAACCCTATCCCCTCCCCAGGACCTCGCTCCAAGAATGCTTTTGAGGCGAGCATGAGATAAGGCCCTGTGGATCCATGGTTTAGGCAGCATAATTCAATTCACTGGGTGCTGAACTTGGATTTGGAAGATCTCAGTTCCAAGACTCATTTAGCTGTGTAGCCTGGAGCAAATCACTTGGCCTCTCTGAGCCTCTTCACATAAAACCCATAGTACTTACCTCACCAGTTTATTGGAGGGAATCAGATAAAATAGTTATGCAAAGTACCACCCAACCACCAAATGTTGCATTTATATTAGGAGCAGCTGAGGGAACATAGTTAGGAGAATGAAAAATTTGAATCCTGCCTCAGACCCTTAGTAGCTGTGGGACCTTGGACATATTGCTTACATTCTCGGCCTTAGTTTCTTTATCTGTAAAATGGGTATAATAACAGTATCTACCTCACTAAGTAGTGAGGATCAAATGAGATAATGTTTATAAGGTTCTTTACAAACCTTAAAGCTATGTAAATGCTGGATATTAGCTCTCATTATATTTCAATATTTTAAAGATCTACGGTTTAATTGTTGTGGGTCATCCCAATCCAGATATATGTTGCATGATCTCATAACTCCCATAATCTTCATGGATTCTTGTGGTCAAAACATTCATCACCCCAGGGCTAATCTCCTTAGAATGAGTTAATCTGACTTGCACTAGGCTAGATGCCAGGCAGAGTAGCTAGGTGGTGTAGTTGTTAGAGTGATGGGTCTAGAGGCAAGAAGATCTGGATTAAAATCTGGCCTCAGACATTGGCATTGTAGTCCTAGGCAAGTCACTTAACCCTGTTTGCCTTAATTTCCTCATCTGTAAAATGAACTGGAGAAGGAAATAACAAACTACTCCAATATCTTTGCTAAGAAAAACCCAAATGGGAACACAAAGAGTTGGTCACAACTACAATGACTGAGCAAAGTCCCCATCCTAACCCATGGACTATTGCCAGACTTGTGATTGATCAGGCTCCTTACCTGATGGTTCTAGGTACATCTTGTCCTTCTTCTTTCCTGGCCTTTGAGAACCCAGGCCTCTTTCTATGGCACAAGGCTGTGCAGAAATCTCTTTTGGGGAGGATTATATTTTATATTTTAATTTTCACCTAGCAGTAGTACTATTATAATTACTATTTTCATTATTACTTAAAGGCTTTGACTATTTTATGGTACTAGTCTACTCAGCTTCAGGTGAATGAGTAGGTCTCCACTGTGAAGTTCTAGACTATTTATTTTAAAATAGACGAGGGGATGGATCCTGACCACAATAAATCAGGCTCCCAGTTGGACATTAGAAACGTTCAAGAATCAAACTATGAATCAGCCAAAGGTATATTGGAATGATAGAAGGGGAAATGTCATTGCTTTTTCCTGCGGGAGTGGAGGAATTGGGAAAGAAAAAGGAGTGTTAAATTCAAATGGGAAATGCATTTAGTCTTGAGGAAGCCAGCTATGGAATTATTTGAAAGATACTAGGAAGATTTCAACTCAAAGATACCTTCTCCCCACCTCCCCGATCTCTGGCTGATGCCTGGAATTCCATCACTAATACCAGTTCCTTCCACTGTCCTCTGTTAAAAAATATGAAATGGGTACTACATCCTTATGCTATGCCATAGACATTGTGTGCTTTTTTTTTTTTAACCCTTGTACTTCGGTGTATTGTCTCATAGGTGGAAGATTGGTAAGGGTGGGCAATGGGGGTCAAGTGACTTGCCCAGGGTCACACAGCTGGGAAGTGGCTGAGGCCGGGTTTGAACCTAGGACCTCCTGTCTCTAGGCCTGACTCTCACTCCACTGAGCTACCCAGCTGCCCCCTGTGTGCTTTTATTTGGCAAAGTTCCCCACTATATCCTTGAAGATCAGATCAATAGAAAGATGCATGCTAGATCCTAGCACAGTTAGTTGGGTTCAGAAGTGGTTTAAAAATAGGACTCAGTGAGGAATTAACTAATGAATCAGTGTTCCTCACGGAGCACCACAGACCTCAATGATTAACCTTGTTCTGTTCAAAATTTTTATTGATGCCTTGGGATAGATATTACCATAATTGAATTTTAGATGCCATTAATCTAGAAAAGATAGTTAGTACATTGGACAATAAAACTGGGAACAAAAAATATCTCAAAGGCCTGAAACTACAAGCTATATTTTTAGATGAAGATTATCTTGATTCTTTAATAAATTGATGGTCTTCCTGACCTGAGTTCAAATCTATCCTTAGACACTTACTAGTTGTGTGACCCTGGGCAAGTCACTTAACCTTATTTGCCTCAGTTTTCTTATCTATAAAATGAGCTGGAGAACGAAATGACAAATCACTACATCACCTTTGCCAAGAAAACCTCAAATGGGATCACTAAGAGTCAGATGTAACTAAAAACAACTGAACAACAAAAACATAACAGAGTGAATATTGGTGCTTACAAGCTGGACTTCAAAGGTCAAGAGCAGCTTGGGATCTTTAGATCTAGATGTGCTGCTGCTAGATTAAGTCAAAAGGCTGCTTGTCCAATTGCATGTCATAATGTAGGTTATGTGTTCCTTACGTACTTTGTTTTTTGAGTATCGATAAATATGAAGCTTTATTCTAAGTGAATAGATTTCTTTGAAGGAGCTATGTAGTGCTCTAAGGACTGATTCAATCAGCACAATTTGCAACTAATCACAGTTGAAGAATTTTACCACCAATAGGAGAGCCTACTTCTATGTGGGCTTTACACAGAATATGACACTGAAGAGGACTGTAGAGTCATAGATTGAGAGCCAGAAAGGATATCAGAAACCATCTAGTCTAATGTCATCATTTTATAAATAAAATAACTGAGGCCCAGGAAAGTTAAGTGACTTACCCAAGGTCACAAAGGTAGTAAGCATTAGACTGGGATTGAAGCTCACATCCTCTGACAATAGAGCCAGTGCTCTTTCTGAGCCTTCCTTTTTTGTACCTCACTTAATGGTAGTCAGGGGTGTATGGGATATTTAGAAAGGACTAGCACCTCTATTAAAAGGGTTTGCCAAGCCCTTTTCAGGGCTGCTCTTCCACCTTTGGTATCTACCTTTCATCCAACTCTCATCGGTGGCTCCAAGAAGCTGTACATGTATAGTGTACATCCTGGTAAAACCATCATGGCAGGCAGGCTGACCCAGGTTGAGGGTAATCAATAGATCTCAAACTAGTCAGTGAATTAAGGGAATGTCTACCCCAAGCATGTGAAAACTTCCCTCTTTGGAATGGGTGGATGAGAACAATTTGTTCCAGCAGACCATGAAGGCAACTGAAGCAGGTTCTGTAGAGCACCTAGAGCTTGATCAGACATTGAAGATGCCAAAGTCATCCACTGCATCCTGGGCTATTGCCAGACATGCTGACTTTGTCTTGCTACTGGACTTCAATGATTCTGGAAGAGAGAATAAAGCTTATGACTTTGTGCAATTCTGCCTCACTTAAATTCAGTTCCCTTGTGAGTTGTCATCATCCCATAATGCCATTGGTCCTCTTTGAAAATGAAGGAAAGAGAAGCAACAACAATGATAGTCATCAATGACTCTTTGAATAAAGCTTTCTCCACAGTTCTATCTGTCATTGAATCTTGAAGGATCTTACCACTTTCTTGGGGAGATACTCAACTTACAGGAATCATAAGGAGAATAATGAAAATAGTGATAAGAAAGAAGACCAATCAGTACCAACAATGCCATGAAGCAATAATTATCAAAACAATCTGTTTAAGAAATGGGGAGGTTGATGTTGGAGGAGACCCTTTAGAATTGTGTTATTGCTCTGTGGATCAAATGTATTTTTGTAATCAGCAAACCATAGAAATAGCGGTGTCTTAAATTCTCTACATCTCTCAGTCAGTTATTGTGTAACAAAAGAGGTCACTAGGTACCAAAAGGGATGATGCACTGAATGTGGTGTTAGGAAAAGCTGAATTCAACTCTTGTCTCAGATACTTACTGTGTGATTTTAGTTATCCTCCATGGATCCTCAGTTTCCTCATCTGTAAAATGGAGTTAGACTTGATGGTTTCCAAAGTTCCTCCCAACCCTACATCTGTGATCCTCTGGAAATGTTATATTTTGCAGAAAGTTGTCTATAAATGCACGGCTGTTTCCTTCTAATGCTTTCATCAAGTATACCCTCAACATACACATACACCATTTTTTTATTATTGATAGAACTGAGAAAATAAGCATGGTTCTGTAGTTGCTGATGTCTTCCTAATCACCTTTTCTTGTAATAATACTGTCTGTGATTTTTTGCATTCCTATCCTGATACCTTCTCATGTCATGGAAATGAACCTGGATTCTCAAAAATCATCAGTCAGTTGACTATAAGTTCTAGAATTTTTTAAAAACCAATCTACAAAGGTGCTATCTGAGGACCAACTTAACAAAATACAGAAAGTCTTAGCACTTGAATGGGGTTCAATGGGTGCCAAATAGTTTGGCATTGGCGATTAAGTACAGAGAAAAAAAGGCAAAATGGCCCCATTTTTTGTAGACCCCATTCACCTATAGTGGTGGCAGCAGAGTAATAGGAAAAAGGAATAGACATTAATATAATTGTTTGGTACTCTTAATAGGGGATGTTTAATTCAATGGCTAACAAGATGATACAGTACTGGATTCACTGAACTGTATCTATATTGACATTATCAGTATAACTGAAACCAGAAGACATAACTTAGTTATTGCTAAATAGGACAGCTTACAAGTTATTTTCAGAGAAGTAAATAAAGTAATTGAAGGAAGTGGTTTCATTATGTGCCCAAAGGCAACCAGAGAAAATTTCATGGTACACTTGGCCATCTAGCCTTGCAGTCCTTGTGCCTACCAACAAGCAAGCAGACCATCAGGAAGACAATTGTAGCTAATACACTGACATCTGTTACATAGGATCAAGTAAAGAAATTCTTTCAAGAACTTGAGATGATTCTTCCAAACTGTGCCAATATATATCTTTGTATTTGGTGACTGATTCAAAGAGGACACAGAGGAAGACTATTAAAAGATATGGTGTAGATCAAAAAATGAAAGAGGCCCAAACTTCATGTTTATTATTCATTTTTTTCATCCCTTACTTTCCATTTTAGAAACAATACCATATATTGGTGCCAAGGCAGAAGAGTGGTAAGGGCTAGGCAGTGAGGGTTAAATAACTTGACCAGGATCACACAGCTATGAAGTATCTGAGGTCAAATTTGAATCCAGGACCTCCCATCTCTAGACCTGGTCCTCAATCCTTTGAACCACCTAGCTGCTCCTATTTATTATTCATTCTTCAGGAAAAGGGTTGGAAGATGTAGGATATAGTGAGCACTGAAGAACATCACAAAAAATGAAATGAATGCTTAACAGACAAAAACTGGTTAATAATCTGGAAATTACTTTAGATTTAGCTTTCTGAGTGCAGTCAGATCATTGACTTGCTAGAACAAATGTCAACATAAATTCCACATTTGAATAAAGGATAAAGATGAAAAGATGATACTGTAATACTCCTGTGACACTTCCAACTAAACCCTTTTAAGAGAGCTGTTGACTCTAAAAAAAATGGAACATGGATAAAAGTGGGCATAAACTGTATCACCATTTCTTAGAGAAGTTTGACTGATTTTAAAGTTACCATACTGAGCAGGCCAAAAGAACATGGAAACTACCTCAACTAGAATACATTTAATCATTTTACCTTTCAGAGAGACATAGTGGCTACAGAAAGTACCAGTTTAGATTACAATTTAATACAGTAGAAAGACCACTGGCTTTAGACACAGAAGAATTAGGTTCACATCCCAAATTGTGATGCTTCCTTTTTGTGTGACCGTGGGTGAGATACTTAACCTTTCTTGGCCTCAGTTTCTTCATTTGCAAAAGGGATGAGATTGGACTAGATGGTCTTTGCTTCTAGATCTATGGTCCTATGAGCCAATGAAAGAATGACAGAAGATTATTATATGTATTGCTTCAGAAAAGAATGAAAGGTAGTGGAAGGGAAAATGAGTCTAAAGAAACCTTTAGGAAGGACCTAACTAAGCCTACATCTTCCATCCTGGAGGCACTTATAGAAAAAATTGGAAGGAAAATGATAAATAAATGTGAAATGGGCCAGATTTTCCCAGCATTCCTATGGTATTCTAATTTTATCATTGGTGACAGTGGAACTTCCATGTACAGATTAACCAGTCTTAGTAGTCTTAGTATTTGATGTCCTATGTGAGGACATGGAAATGGTCTCTAAGAGGAGAGAGAGAGAGAGAGAGAGAGAGAGAGAGAGAGAGAGAGAG
>NC_058135.1:210929957-210954102 GCF_016433145.1 Gracilinanus agilis
AGAGAGAGAGAGAGAGAGAGAGAGAGAGAGAGAGAGAGAGAGAGAGAGAGAGAGAGAGAGAGCACATTTGGAAAGTAATCTAGAATTATGCCCTAGTAGACCTCACCTCTCTGACATAGGACAGGCAGTATGGTGCATCATGTATTCTCCAGAGCCATTACTGGGTTTTTTAAAAGTTATTACAATTCAGCCATTGTTTTTTACTCTTTCTGTACTGAGTGTATTGTTCTTCTGGTTTTGTATATTTCATTCCATATCAGTTAATGCAAAATGTTCCATGTTTCTCTGAGTTCTTCATATTGGTCATTTCTTGCTGCATACAACAAAGCAGCTAGGTGACTCTGTAGCTAGAACCCTTAGGCTGAAGTTAGGCATAACTAAGTTTAAATCCAGTTTCAGACACTAGCTGTGTAACCCTAGGTAAGTCACTTAATCTCTGTCTGCCTCACTTCCCTCAGCTGTAAACTGGGAATGATAATTGCATCTACCTCACAAGATTGATTCAGTTGTCAATTAGGATATTTGTAAAGTGCCTGCAATTGGTGAATGGCTGAACAAATTGTGGTATATGCTGGTGATGGAATACTATTGTGCTCAAAGGAATAATAAACTGGAGGAATTCCATGTGAACTGGAAAGATCTCCAGGAATTGAAGCAGAGTGAAAGAAGTAGAGCCAGAAGAACATTGTACACAGAGATTGATACACTGTGGTAAAATCAAATGTAATGGACTTCTGTACTGGCAGCAATGCAATGACCCGGGACAATTCTGAGGGATTTATGGAAAGGAATGCTACCCACATTCAGAGGAAGAACTGCAGGAGTACAGAAGTAAAAAAAAACTGCTTGAACACATCGGTTGATTTGGACATGGTTGGGGATGTAGACACTAAATGACCACACCAATGAAACTATCAATAATATGTAAATAAGTCTTGACTGATCACACATGCTAAAACCAGTGGAAATGTGCGTTGGATATGGGGGAAGGGGGGTAAAGGGGAAAGTAAAAATAGGAATCATGTAACCATGGAAAATTTTTCTAAAAAAATTGTAAAAAATTGTAAAGTGCCTGGTACAAAAAAGGTGCTTAATAAATTCTTGTTCCTTTCCCAATACAATTTTTTGATATTCATATACCATATTTTTTTTATTTTAACCTGTTCTCTGATTAATGGGTACCACTCTGTTTCTGTTTCTTTGTTACCACAGAAATTACTGCTATGAATACTGTGGCATATATTAATTTTGTTCTATTTTTTGTTTCCTTTTGGGGTAGATGTTAAGTAGTAGAATCCTTAATTTACGAGTATGAATAATTTAATCATTTTTAAACCCTTGCCTTCCATCTTAGAATCAATACTTTGTATTGGTTCTAAGGCAGAAGAGCAGTAAGAGCTAGGCAATGAGGATTAAGTGACTTGCCCAGTATCACACAGCTAGGCAGTATCTGAGGTCAAATTCGAACCCAGGACCTCCCATCTCTGGGCTTGACTCTCAATTCTCTAGGTTACCCCGTTCCCTCTTAATCATTTTTCTTGCAGAACTGAATTGCATAACAAATTGGACCAATCTATAGCTCCATAATAATATATTAGCATGCCTGACTTCCCATCGTCCCTCCAACATGGATTATTCCCATTTTTGGTCACTCAGATTCCTGGATATGAAGTGAAACCTCAGAAATGTTTTTCATTTGCATTTATCTTGCTATGAGTAATTTGAAGCATGTTTTCAAACGGTAATTAGAGTTTGCAATTTTTCTTTTGAAAACTACATATTCTTCAATGACATTTCTATGAAAATGGGTGTTAGTGTTAAATATTTGTGTGAATTTCTTATATATCTTCAACATTGGATTTTATCAGTGGTATAAGATACAAATATTTTTGCCGCTTGACAGTTTCTCTCATTCTCTTTTTGTTGATTTTAGTTTGTATACAAATTTTAGGAAAATTGTTATATCTTTTATTTTTATATTAATTATATTTCCCAATATATCCCACCACAGAGAGCAATCTTTTATAATAAAGAATAAAAAAGGAAAAGAAAGGTTCCATATAACTAACCAAATATTAACAAAGTCTGATTATATGCAGTATTATACACTCATAATCCTTTACCTTTTAAAAGAAGAGAGAGAAAATATCTTCTCATATATCTTCTTTGGTGCCAAGCTTGGTCATGATACTTTGGCAGAATTCAGTTTTGATTTTTTTATTACTGTTGTTTTTTCTATTTACATTGTTGTAGTCATTGTATATATTGTTTTCCTGGTTCCACTTAATTCATTTTGTATCAGTTCATCCAGATCTTTTCATGCTTGTCTGTATTCATTGTTTCTTATGACCAATAATATTCTGTTACATTCATATACCACAATTGTTTAGCCATTCCCCAATCAGTGGGCCTCCACTTTGTTTCCATTTCTTTGCGATCACAGAAAAGTTTACTCTAAATATTTTGGTGCATTTTGTTGCATGTGAGGTCTTTCTTTTTCTCATCGACCTCCCTCTCCCCACCCCTATCACTCATATGCCTAACAAGGGAATCCCTGGGTCAAAGAATATGGACATTTTAGCCACTTTCTTTGAATGATTCCAAATTGTTTTGCAGAATTGTTGGAACGATTCACAATCGCATCAACAGTTCATGAATGTAGCTGTGTTCCCTCAAGCCCTCCCACACGATTTTCATCCTTTGGCATCTTTGCTGGTTTGCTTTTCCTTCACGATAATAGAGATTCTTCTGAGAAGTGTTTGTATTCTTTGACCACTTATCTATTGGGGAATAACTGCAAACATTTTTGAATTTTGTATAATTTTAATGATCTATTTTGTCCATCATGATGTCCTGCCTGTAACTCCTTGTTTGGTTTGAGAATTCTCTCTCCAGTTATAGTTTTAGAAAAAAGTAGCTCCCAGCATTCTCCTTTCTTTTTTATTGTGAATTTTTTTGTTTCATCCATTCATCATTCTAGTATTTTTTTTCCCCATTATTCTTTGGTCACATCCATTCTGGGCTTGTTTGTGGGATATAATGAAAGGTCATACTCTGCCAAACTACTTTCTAGTTTTCCTGGCAGTTCTTATTGAAAAGTGAGTCATTTTTGTTCTTGAATTTATCAATATTCAAGCTTATGTTTCTTGCTTATCTAGCATTGTCTGAGAATCAACTGTTACTGTTTTTCAACTGGTACAAAAAAATTTGGATGACCATTGCTTCATAATATAATTTTAGATTTGGTCATGCTATGCTCCCTTAATTTGTATTTTCCCTCATAATTTCCTTGGAGATTCTAAACCTTCTGTTTCTCCAAATGAAATTTGTTATTGTTTTGTCTACTTCTAGGAAATATCTTCTGGGTAACTGAATTGTTATAGGTCTAAATCTGTAAATTAACTTAGGCAGTACAATCATTTTCATTATATTGGCATGGTCCACATTAGCCCTGAATATACTCAGTGGTTATAAACTTCTTTTTTAAAGAATATTTTGATCATTGTATTTCAATAAAATTGGTTTCTTTTATAATCCAATGTCTCTTATTTTATATAATTAAAAGAGGTCCATAGGCTTCATTATACTGCCAAAGGGAAGTCAGTTCATGACACAATAAAGTAATATCTTCAGATCTATCTCCAATTATTTAAAACCTAATTTATTTTTGCAAAGATATAAATCCTTGGTGTCTTAATACATTAACTTTCAGGCTGTCCTGTGCATTTTATAGTTATTTTGAATCTAGAGTTTCCTGTATTTTTTCTTGAGTTTTTATTAGTAACTTATGATTCCTGTGGATTTCTTTTTTATCCTTCTACTTTTTTGAAGCTATTAATCATCTCAGTTTCCTTGCTGATTCTCTGGGTTGTTCTCTATTAGACTCAGGTTTTAGACAGATTCTTTTCAAGTTAATATTCTTTTCTATGGGCCCAGATCTGGTTGGCCTAGAAATTTCACTTGTTCCAAAATATGTAATTATGTAACTTCAACAGCTAATGTTTTACAAAGTTCCCTTAGGAGGCTGGATTACAGGACTGCTAGATTCCCTTCTAGCTCTTAACTTTATGAATAATTAAATTCAGTGCTCTTTCTGCTCTGGAGAGAGCAGGGCTGATGACTAGTGCTTTCTCTACTGATCCCTAAACTCCAGGTACAAAAACATGATGCCACAACATTTACGCTCGGAGATTTCCCACTACATCATCCACAGTACTCTGAATCTGGACCTTCTCTGGAACTTTCACTTCCTCTGTTCTCTGCAAATCCCTGCTTTGTTTCATTGGTTTACTCAGTTGGCTAAAAGGCTGCATGAATTCTTGCTCTTCTGGTCCTTGGATCCCCTTTAAAGTTTTCTGTCTTTCTCTTTGTCTATCTTACCCCTACCAGTCTTTTAAGTACCAGTTCAACGCACGTCTAATCTGCCTTGACGATTCCAGCCCACAACAATCTTTCTTTCATTCTGCTCTGAACTCTGAAAATAAATCATTGGCCACTTTCCAATGCTGCTTGGAATTGTCAGAGAGCTTTGCATGTGTCTATTTCTATAGCTCTTTAGGCAGCTCCAAAGGGCAAGAAATTGATCTTATTTGGTTTGGGGTGGTTACCAGGAGCCACTGATTCACAGAACATTAGAACCTAAGACTATTTATAGTATAGAAGAGCAGAGAAGAGAATAAACATTATTTAGTACTTACTATATGCCAAGCACTGTCCTGAGCTCTTTACAAATACTATCCAATGACATTGAATATTTATTCATTCATCAACTTCAATCCATTCATTCAAAAAATATTATTAAAGGACCTACTTTGTGCTAGACACTACAGATACTAGAAAAAATGAAATTGTCTTTGCCCTCTTAAGAGCCTTGAATGAAGGCCAGCTGGATGGTTAAATGGATAAAGAGCCAGATCTGGAGATAGGAAGTCCTAGGTTCAAATTTGGCCTCAGTTAATTCCTAGTTGCGTGACCTTAGGCGAGTCACTTAACTTTGATGGCCTAGCCTTTCTGGCTTTTCTGCCTTTGAACTATTAGGATTATATTGATTATATATAAATGCCAAAATCGGGATGAAATGGGACTGGATGAGATTAGGCGTGTGGCATCTTATATTTATCAGGATGACAAAATAGGAAATCTGAGAACAAGAATGACATCATAGATAACTTAACAAAGGAAACCAAAGACCTGAACCTAAAGTTAAAAACCAACGAAGGGTTTAAAATAAGGCAAGAACCTTTCAGAGGGCAAACAGTGTATATTCAGATAAGTCAATAAAAAACAAATACAAGCTATTACCAGAAGGGAAGGGGACACTTATAAGCCCATGCAAAGGTGAGAGATGCCATGTTGTATATGGGGAACAACAAACATGGTATTTGGGTTGGAGCAGAGCACAAAGAGAGTAATAAGGAATAAGTCTGGAAAGGAAAGCTAGAACCACCCTTTCAATAGCGAAAGGCTTTTAATGCCAAAGGAGAAGTATAGATTTTATTCTAGAGGCGGTAGGGAACCCCGGAAGTTTTTTTGAGCATGGTCAACCACTACTGTTGTACATAAATAGGAGGCAGATCTGGTAAAATGAAAGGGCTGCTAAGCCTCACTTGGGCCTGACAGGCTCTGTTAGCTGAGTCTGCCAAGCCGGCTCTGGATCCTCAGATGATAGATGGATCTGGGCTAAGTGAGTGATGTGTTTGCCTGGGTGATTACCCAATGTGCTAGGACTTATGAAGTTCAGCTTAGCCAAGCCTATGCTCTTCCACAGTGCCCAAGCCAAGGCAGCCAGTGGGGAGTTGTATGTGTGTTAACAACTTCTCTAGCTTTCTGGCTTGGGGTTGGGATTGCTGGTAAAGGTTGGTTGGGCTGGTGATGATGTGCTAAATGGATAACGCTGTTCTGACTGTGATATGATAAATTCCTTCCCCTAATTAGCTATAGATGTTCACTAATTAGGAAAGGAACAACCAATCTTCTTTTGGATTGAGCTACAACAGGATTTATTGCTTATCTAAAGGGTTAGGAACAGGAATAAGGAGAGAGGTTTGGGAATGCTAATCTAATTGAATTAAAGTAATTTAAATTTATAGATGATGAGTCAATAACAGGCTGGAGATTCTTCTCCTTCTCTCAATCCCTGGCTTGACCAGCAGTGGTGCAAACCAAAAGATAGGGAAGGCTAATGATGTTCTTCTTAATAGCAGTGGTGTTGCTTTCTCTCAACCCTAATAGTAGCAGGTAGAACAACTTCCTATGGCACTCAGATATGGATGCTGTATTGCAGGTCTATGGCCTACCCTCCCTTCAACCACCCTCCTCCCAGGATTCTCAAAACTTAGACCTAGTGTGCTGTAGTTCCAGGGTATTTATAGGGGTGGTTCCAACTGTCTTTTGTGAGCTCACGACACCTGGGCACTGTCCAAAGTCTTTAACCAATGGTCCTGTCACTCAAGATGTTCTCCATTTTGTCCCAGAAATTCCTTATTACACTACCCACTAAATGTAGACCAATAAGCCCAGTGGTTGGGGAGATAGAAGTTGAAGTGAACAAGAGGTAATCTTATTTTGCAGATAAAGAAAGTGAACACAAGAGAGAAAAATGATTTACTCAGGGTTTCTCAGCTTATAAGTATCTGAGGTGGGTCCACATCCAACACTCTATCCATTCCATCACAAAGATATGTCAACATTAGATAGAATTCAGAATCTAAGACTTAGAAGAAAACTCAGCATATATTTAGTTCAAATTCTATATTGTCTAATAATCTGCTCTATAGTAATTCTCCTTGCCCTCATGGAGCCCACAGTCATAAGGAATTAAAGACACAGATAATACATGATAATAATGTTAGGGAGTTGCAAAATAAAGTGCTTTCTGAGGCCTGATAGAGAACTTTGTTACTGGAGGGGAGGAACTGAAAAAGAATTTAGATTATAGGAAGAATTTAAAGTTGATCTACTGTAACCTTCTCATTTTATATATGGGGAAACTAAGGCCAACAGAAGCAAATGGAGTAGCTAAATTGATTTTTAAAAATTCCCCTCTCAAGCAGTTCAAGTGTACCAGACTTGTCAATCTTGCCTTGATTTGGGAAGATGTATGTTGAAACCTGAGACATGATGTCATCCACTGGCTGAGGCCAGAGGGTCTTTTATTGCAGTCTTTCTGCTTGCTCACCATATTAGGTGATTTTAAAAATCATTTATTATAAAGACAAATAGTGAAAATAGGATCCCTAAATGTGAAATGTGAGATATGGAAAGCTCTAGGCAATTAGTTCTGGCCTGATTTTCCTCCTGGCTCTGCTTGGAGCCCTGCACTCTTCCCCAATGTCACTTCTCATTCTTTATGTGGGAGATTTTGCAATACACTCAAACATCAAGGGCAGTAAACAAAGCAGCATGTTCCATTTCAAGGGAGCAGAAGGTGGATGCTAATTCCAGGGAAGTCTCCTTCTAGGATAACTTGTTCCTCTGTGGCTTCCTCTGGTGTTTACAGAGAAAGAAAGTATGCTTTCATGAAGCCAATATTTGTCATCAGATTGGTTAGAACATTTGGAAGATGGAGGTCTGGGGGATGCAGAAGCATATTCCCTAATTCTCCTCCGAGTATCCTACAACTTATCATCGTCTCAAGCCTAATGAACCAATGGAAAGATCTAGGGACTGCCTATCAGAAAATCTAACTCTGCCCTTATTAATAGCCATATGATCTGGGCCAAATAATTTCACCTCTCTTGATCTCAGGTTCTTCATCTATTAAATGAAGAGGGGTGAGCTATAGCAAGGGTTTTTCCATCCTTTTTTATGTCATGGATTCTTTTGGTAGTCTGGTGAAACCTCTCCTCAGAACATTTTAGCGCATAAAATACAATGCTTAAGATTAGAAAAGAAACCATTTGAAATATAGTCATCAAGAATTAAAAAACAAAACAAAACATGGAGCAGCTAGGTGTCTTAGAGGATAGAGAACCAGATTTAGAGAAGGGAGGTCCTGGGCCAAAATTTGGCCTCAGATACTTCCTAGCTGTGTGACCTTGAGCAAGTCACTTAACCCCAATTGCATCCCTCTTAACATACGTCTACCTTGGAAATGATAATACTTAGTATCAATTCCTTGATGGAAGGTAAGAGTTAAAAAAAATGAAGATCTCTAAGGAGAGGGAGCCCATTATAAGTTCTAATAAGCATGGGGCAGCCAGAGCCAAAATCTCAGGATTTTGATCCTGGGAATCAGAATCCTAGAATTTACAGTTGCATTTCAGGCCTTCTCCCTGGATCATAAGAAAAATTAGTCTGAATGCCCTGAAACCCAGGGTTTCCTACCCTGCTGCATAGCTTAGGAACTTGGGCTTTGTAGCAGGGATTTAATATTGGTTAATAAATTGGTTAATAAAAAGTTACCACTTTCTTCTTCTCCCTAGGGAACCTACATGGAAGGCAGAGGAGGAGCTTCCTACCCATGGCAGTTGTGCCAAGTGGAACAGAGCCAAAGGAAAAGCATGAGAAATAGAAGACCTTTGTGAGAAGAAGTACGTGAAACCCCATGTTGGCACCCGATGGAGCGAAAGTAAACTCTCACCATTCTACTGTCCCCTTTCAGAGACCCATTGTATCCCTTTCCCTGGGCCTAGTCTTTCCTGCCCCATTACACAGACATCCAAGGACAACTATGTTTAACCTGTTCCGAGGAAAAGTCCCAAATTCAGTTGTGAATTCTAGGAATGAGAGAGTATTGGGCAGTATTTTCAAAGTCAGAAGAGAATGCTGGCTCTCTAGGGCTATAATTCTCAGAATTCACAGTCTGATTTCAGGACTTATCCCTGGCCTAGAGAGGAAATCAGTCTTACTATCATGATTTAATTGCCTTCTCACTCTGGAATTTCCCTCATAGATCTTCTCAGCCTGGAACATCCTTCTATACTCCTTACCCCTTTCTTCCTTTGGTGAGTTCCTTCTGGGGGGCCTCCATTTTGGCCTCTGAACTGTACTTCTGACTCTCTAGACTTAGCCTATGGAACTATAGACTATGGAACACCCTACCACCAGCCATTTTAAGGTCCTTTTTGGGTATTGTCTTCCCCCCTAAAACTATAAGCTACTTGAGGGCAGGGATGGTCTTGCTTTTTGCTCATATATATCCCTCCCAGCACTTCTGGCAGAGCTTAGTACACAGTAAGCATTTAATAAATGTTTGTTGCCTTGCTTTGCTTTGAATGCCTAATTGTATCAGGGTGGGCTGCCTATCCTCTCCCTGTCCTAAGAACCCACCCCAATCAGGATCAGTGAAGGAATCTAGGGGAATCCTAGTGCACAACAGGCCAGGGTCTTCTAGGGTTTTCCTCTGCCTCTCTTCTACCCCAAACAACTGGACTTACTCCAGCTACTCTGCAAATCATTATCCTGTAAGGAAGTCTATTTCTACTTTTGTCATCTCTAATTGTTAGAAAATTTTTCTTTGGCTCAAATCTTCTCTGTGCCTTCTACCTCATTGCTCTCTATTCTTGTGGGGCTAAGTAGTGAAACTCTACTAATTCATCCATAAGATAGTCTTCCCAATACTAGAATATGGCAAATATGTCCCCTTAAACATTTGGGTCTGTTCTTTTAAAGGCTACGTCAGGGGTCCAAGAAGTCCTGGTCCAGGAAGCCTTCCCTGACATTTATTTTGAGGTATGAAGCAAAGTGCTATGGGAGGCCTGAGGGGGAAAGTTTGTTACCAAGGAGAGAGATGAGGGAAGGCTTCCTAGAGGAGGTGGTATTTTTAAAAGTAATTTTTAAGCCATTCTTCTCTACATCGTACTTATTTTTCGTAGGCAATTGTAAGTTCCTTAAAGGTATTATCTTTGACACCCAGCCTAGTGTCTTACACAAAAGAAGGTCATTAATAAATATTTACTTATTGATGGGTTGAGTATTTTCCATCAGCCTGAAGAGGAGAGATGGAAGCAAGAAGAAAAATTAGAAGGCTTATTGAAATAGTCTAGGTGAGAGGTGATAAGGGCTTGAATTAGGATCATGGCTAGGTTATGAGTAAGGAGAATGGAATGGACACCCCAGATTGTGTGGAGGTAGAATCAACAAGATTTGGTAAATGATTGGATAGGAGGGAAAGAAAAGTCCAGGATGACTTTGAGGGCAGGTTGCTGGGTAACTGGGCAACTGGGAGATTTGATGGGAATAGGAAAGTTTGGAGAGGGGCAGGTTTGGGGGAACACCAAAAGGAGCTCTTCTTTGGTCATTCAAAGATTCCGCCCCCCCCAAAACAGACCCATAAATACAAACTTGTGAAAATGAGATGTAATTTGTTCTAGGTTGGATGGCCCTTGCCATCCAAAGAGCTGCCAAAATTCTTAGTTTTCTTCCAAACAGAGAACAGCTGCAGCTGAGCTTTTATTAGATAAAACAAAAATAAATGGATTCCCTGCTGTGGGAAGCTTTGGGGCCACCTGTTGAGCAGTAGGGGATGGAATCAAGAAACCTGAGCCTGGACTTTTGCTCCCATATACCAGCAAGGTAACTCTGGCCAACTCATTTCAGCATTTCACTCTTAACTTCCTCATCTGTGAAACAGGATTGTATAACTTTGGACAAGTCTCTTAAACTTTGGACCCGAGTATCCTTCATTGTGCAATGAAAGGTTTGGACTAGATGATCTCTAAGTTTCCTTCCCTCTTTAAAACTCATATTTCTATTATTAGAGAGACAACCCATTGTAGTGGTGAAAGTGATGGAATTGGATTTAGTAGGACTGTGGTTAAAACCTCAGCTCTCTCACTTGTTAGTTGAATTATCTTGTTCAGGTCACTTGACTGGAATGACATTTGGGTCAGAAGGTCTCTGAGGTCCCTCCTAACTCTAGGTCTATAATCCTATGAACTCAAGTATACTTTAATCATTTATCAAACTATACCTTAGTGGCTTCCCATTTCTTGGATCCCCATGACTCTGTCTCTCTCCATATTCATTTTTAAGTCCTCTTAAGCAAATAACATTTTCACATTTTCCTTGTCAAAAAGCCCTATGATGTCAAAAATGACAGGCTTCAAAATGAAGGCAGCCATGTCTTAATGATGCCATCCCATAGGAATTTCTGAGATATCCTTCAAGAAAAGTGTAGCCACATCCCAACTAATATTGAGACAGTAATCACATAGTGTGAAGCTTTGTGGGGATATGTCCCAGTTCATTAACCTCCTCGGCCAGCTCCCTTTTGTCTGGTGCCAGTCGCCATATGGAACCTCTAAACTCTTCATTTAGCACTGAAGTGGCCTCTGCTGTGTGAGGTGGTGCTTTTCCTTAATGGGAACCCAAAATGCCCTGAAAAAAATGAAAGAGAGAATTAATTTAAAATAAGACTTTAGGATCACAAATCATTAACAGACATGTTCCAAAAATGTACAAAGATTTACAACTTTAGGGGATTCTGGAAACCTCCTCCCTATAAATGAGTGAATTGGTTTGGATGAAAGAAAAAATCCATCAAAGGTTCAGACTCCAAAAACAAATGGTTTTTTTGAAAGGCAAAAAGTGGGGCTTGGTGAAAAAAAATTATTAAAAAAAATTAAAAAATATTTTTGGACTTGAAATACAAGTGGGAAGAAGTAAAAACATACTAAGAGACTGGCCATCATTTTTCTTTAACCATGGCCTTGTGTCAATCACTGACGTTCTTCAAGCCTCAGTTTCCCCATATGTAAAATGAGAACGATAATACCTGTAGTCTTTATCTCCCAAGGTGGTTGTGAGAATCAGATGAGATAATCTGTAGAAAGTGCTTTGCAAAGTTCAAAGGATAAAAGGCAATCCACGATCATTATTGTTACTACTACAAGAAGGAACACTGGATTTCCCATCAGAGGGTCTGGATTTGAAACCCTAGCTATGGGAATGTGGGCAAATTGCATCATGTCTTTGGACCTGTTTCCTCCTATTTAAAATGAAGGGCTTGTAGTAGTTGATCTCTATGTTGCCTTCCACCTCTGATATTCTTACTGTAGCTATGTAAGTATAAAAAGAGTAGCTAGATGGCACAGAAGATAGAATGCAGGACCCAGAGTCACAAAGACCCATCTTCCTCAGTTCAAATCTGGCCTCGGACACCTTCTAGCTGTGTGACCCTAAGCAAGTTTGCCTCAGGTTCCTTACCTTTAAAATGAGCTGGAAAAGGAAATGGCAAACCACTCCAGTATCTGCTGAGAAAACCACAAATAGAGTCAAGAAGAGTTAGAATCAATAAAATGACTGAGTAACGGAAGATTTTTTGTTATGGAAGTATAAAAGCTATGCCATTTTAGAAATATTGTGGGACTGAAATGGCAAGTTTGTTCTTTTCTGTGGGAAGTGTTTTCCAATTGACTTTGTAACAACCATTGGCTAAGACTTAAGCAATAATAATCTTGTTGACCAAGTAGACAATAAAAACAAACTGTTGAGCCTTCATTATCAGAAGTCTAGTTATCTGCTTCCCTTTTAAGGCAGAACAATACTCTATTGGTTCAGTTAAATGCTATAGAAGACTGATTATTGGTTGTATATCTTAAATCCCATCATAATAAAGAGGTTAGGTCTAACCAAATCCCATATCTTGAGCCGGCCAAAGCTGCTATTAGAGAAGGACCTTCTTAGTGGACTCATAAGGCTCTCTTCCTTTTAATTTGGTTTCTCTGGGTTCCCTTTGATCACAGTGGTAGGTGAGATTGTCCCTACTCCCTCCAGAAAAATTCACCAATAACTCTTCTCTCTTGAGCAATCAGTCAAACAATAATTTTTTTTTAAGTGCCTGTTATGTGCCAGATCTTGTGTTGGGTGTTGGAGAAAGGAAGACAAAAATGAAATAGTCCTTGCCTTCAAGGAGCTTACATACCATTAGGAAAAACTATCTCTCTTTCAGTCTCTTTCTCCATGTGCATAAATACATACTATAACACGTGTATATATGTAATGTGCATGAAAATAAACATATAAATACAAGGTTGTTCTTATTTGTTTATTTGTTTGTGTGTTTGTTTATTTATTTATTTTTTTTTTTTTTGCCGGAAGACACCAGCCCAACTGAGCTCAAAGAAAAAGCTTCATGTAGATGGTGACCCTGAATTGAACTTTTAGGAAACTAGAGATTCTAAAATTGGAATTTTTGCAATATCTCATATAGTAAATCACTAGTCTAATAAGGAATCTAATATTGCTAAAGGATTCTCATTCTGGTACACCAGGATAGAATTCAGAGGACCAGGATCAGAATCCCACTGACTCCCTGGGATCATCATGGCCAAATCACTAAACTCTTTTGGTTTCAGTTTGCTCATCTATAAAATAGCTGCCAGTAAGAGAAGGGGTGGAGGGAAGTAGATGGCTTTCAAAATCCTTCTAATTCCAGCTTTTTGAGTTTGATCAAAACATATAAATCACCTACTAAGTGTACAAAGTTTACTTGCTTAGATTTTTAAATCAGGGTACTCTTTGGCTGCCTCTTCTATGATGTCTAAAAAAGCAATCAAATATTTGGACATTTCTCTTATTTGAAGGCAATATAGTACATGAATTGACCCTTGAGGCATGTGACCTGGATTCATGTGACATCTCTCATGTTCGCTATGTAATCACGAGCAAATTATTTAACTATACCCCACCCCCAAACTCAGCTTTTCCATTAAAAAAAAAAAGTAGTAATAATAGTTACTTCACAGTATTGTTGTCAAGAAAAATACTTTTATAAATTTGTTTTCCAAATTTCTACTAAATTTACTTTATGTCATGATTTAATCACTAGTTACCCAATAAGTTTTTTTTAATTTACATTGTATTTTTCTAGATTACATGTCGGTACAATTCTCAATAATTGTTTTCTGATATTTTGTGATCTATGTTTTCTCCCCTCCCCAAGATGGCAGACTACATGATATAGGTTGTACATGTGTTATTATTATACAATACATATTTCCATATTTTTCATGTTGTAAAAGAAGATATATCTCAATTACTAGAGAAAAATTCATGATGGAAATAAAATGAAAAAAGCATGCTTCAATATGCATTCAAACTTTATCAGTTCCCTCTATAGCAGTGGATAGCCTTCGTCATCATGAGTCCCTTGGCATTTGTCCTAGATCCTTGCATTTCTGATAATAGTTAAGTTATTCACAGATGATCATCATCCTTTTTTTCTATTACTGTGTACAATTCTATTACTGTCCTTCTGGTTCTGCACACTTCGCTTTGCATCACTTCCTATAAGTCTTTCCAGGTTTTTTGGTGATCATCTTGTTTGTCATTTCTTATGGTACAATAGTACTCCATTACAACCATATTCCATAACCCCAACTGATGGACATCTTTCATTTTCAAGTTCCTTTCTACTACAAAAAGAGTTTCTATAAATATTTTTGTACCCTATTTTTTATTTCTTTTGGACATAGTACTAATACTGGTATTTGCTGGGTCAAAGGATATACACTTTTTGATGGTCCTTTGGGCATGCTTCCAAATTGCTCTCCAGAATGTCAATTCACAGCTCCATCAACAATGTATTAATTTCCCAATTTTTTCATATCCCTTCCAACATTTATAATTTTCCCTTTTTGTTATATTAGCCATGTGACAGGTATGAGATGGTACCTCAGGGTTGTTTTAATTTGCACTTCTCTAATTAATAGTGATTTGGACAATTTTTTCATACGATTAAAGATAGTTTTAATTTCTTCATCTGAGAATTGCCTGTTCATATCTTTTCCCTACTTGTTAACTGGAGAACGCTTTGTATTCTTATAAATTTGACTCTGTTTTCTATATATTTGAGAAATGAGGCCCTTGAGAGAGAGGAATGAGAGATAAAATGCAATGAGTTACAGGGTGAAAATTATAAGATTGTGGTTGGAATGCAAGGGAAAGAATTCTAAAGAGAATGCAAAAAGAGGAGAAAAGAGGAATTTAAGCAGAAGCTGAAAGAATGTTCCTGGTCTCTCTCAGAATTCTTAGAGAGGGATGGTCGGGGGCAGAGGGGAAGGGGGGTTAGCTGCCAGCCTAGAGGAGGAGTTTGGGAGCAGTGAGAGAGGACATAGCTTGTGGACTTTGGTCTCCCTTTGATCCTGCTTGTGGATCTTTGTGTGATCCTATATTGGGTTCCTGTCTTTCCTTGAGATCCTCCTGCCAGCCAGTGCCTGATCTAAAGGATTTCTACCTGTGAGAATTTGAGAGAGGAAGCCAGCTTGCCTTGACCTGAACAGTTATTCTTCCTCCACAGGCACTAGCTTGCAGCTTGGTTATCAGGCCATTTTGGTCACCACCCTTGATCCAGCCAATTTACTCTGTTACCTTTGCTGAAACTGGAGGGGCTGTGGACTAGGAAGCTAGGATAGGGATATTTGGGGGGAAACACAGAATAGTCAGGAAGGGTGTGAGATAGTTTGGAAGAAAAAGAAGCAAGACTTGTGAAAGTCTCTTAGTTTTTGAGTAAGTATAGTTTATTAGCCTAGGGACCTCCTTGGCCTTCCTCCCTCACCCAGTTTTTGTTGTTTTAATTCATTCAACCTGTTGTTAATAAGAAGTCAGATTGAGGTTCTGAGAGCTCCAGGCCTGAGGGTAGCCATCTTGCCCTCTGTGCCTGGGAGGAAACAGCACTAACAAGACTTTTGATTTTACCAACCTTGTTTAGTGAAGAAACTCATATATTTTACCCTTGTCAGAGACACTTGCTATAAAATTCTACCCCCCCCAGCCCCGAAGTTTGTTATTTCCCTTCTAATCTTGCCTGCATTAGTGAAAACAAACCCCCTTTTAAATTTAATATAGTCAAAGTTGTCTATTTTACATCTCACAATGTTTTCTATGTTTTATATGGATGTAATCTCTTCCCTCATTCATAGGAAAAATATTCGATGCTCCTGTAATTTGTCCATGGCTTCCCAATTAACTTTTATTAAAATAGTCCAGAGGTGATGATGATCTAAACTAGAGTTGTGACTTTATGAATGGAATGACTAAGATGTGCAGAAGAGTCATAAGGTTTTAGAGTTAAAAAGCATCTTGTCCTTGAAGATTATCTAGTTAGCTCATTTCATTTGAAGAAATGGAGATCCAGAGAGATGAAAAGACCTACCCTCCAGCTCCATAAGTTTGCAGTAACTACTTTGCTACCATTTATTTCCCTCCAAGTTTTCTTTTGATTTTCTTATTTTCTGGAAAGAGAATTGATGGCTAAAGGAGAGTTGGGATATCTTTTCAAAGTGTCATTTTGCCCAACAATTTATTCAAGGAAAACCATGAGTCTAATCCTGGGAAGTAACTGGAGGAGGGAATAATTACATTTTTAAATGCCCCCTTACAGGGTCTGAGGTTTGTAGGTCCACACATGTATTCAGTTAGGGTTCTCAGATCCTAGGGGTTTTTTTGTATGTTTTTCTCCCCTTCCCTAAAGCATCTCAGTTCACCTTTAACCATCTTCTTTAAGACAAGTGGATGAGATTTCAACTTCAGAGCTAGCTGCAAAGGGAGTCTTTAGGAGTCTGTGACCCCCAGGTCTTTGGAGTTGGTCAAACCAACAATCAACAGAGCCTGTGGTCTCCAGGCCCTTCTGCCCTACCTTCAAAGAGCCTCCGGTGTCATGGGACAATTCTTCCTCCCCCATATCTAGCAAGTACAGTGGAACTGGGCTTGATTTCACTTTTTCTCTTCAACCCTTTGGTATTGGTGCCTCCTCAACTTTAAGGCTGATCCAGTGTTGTCATAGTCTGGCCAGAATCTGAAGGAAGACAGATACTGATAAATTCCCTTTTGATCTCTGCAAGGCCACTCAGTCCAGGAAAAAAAAAAAAAAGATAAAAGAAGAGGGCTCTCTGTTTAGAAGGGTTTGCTCAGGCCTCACTGATTTTTCTCCTTACTGTAGTATCAAATCAGGCCTGGGAAGGGGACCTGGATAAAGTTTCCTAACTTAGCCAGCTCAATGCCAGAAAACCAAATTAATTAGGTGACAATCATTTAAGTGATTTTCAAGGAATTGTCAGAGTTCAAACATTTATCACTACCTAATGCATAGTCAACAGCCTGGGACAAACAATTCAACAAAAGCCCTCCTCATTTTTGAGGGATTATGTTAATTTTCATTAATCTTATATATTGCCAACTTCAACTGTATGAATGTTATCTGAAAGCTCCAAATGTCTTCTTTGATCTTCTGAAAAAAAAAGAAAAAGAAGAAAAAAGATTTTCCCCAGACATTTGCTTAGAAATGACATTTTAATGACCCAGAACCTCAGGCTAAAGAAGAGTAGCTAAAGTTTTCCTTACCCCAAAGCTAATTAATCTACCCACATTAAAATAATAATAATTTCTGGTGAGAAGAAAATAGATGCTATATACTGATTCCCCCATATGAGTATAGTCCCAGGGGGGCTCTGTTTTGGTCTGTGACAGCCTTTTTTTTTAAACCCTTACCTTCCATCTTAGAATCAATACTGTGTATTGGTTCTAAGGCAGAAGAGTGGTAAGGACTAGCTAGGCAATGGGGGTTAAGTGACTTGTCCACGGTCACAAAACTAGGAAGTGTCTGAGGCCAAATTTGAACCTAGGACCTCCCCTCCCTAGGCCTGGGTCTCAATCCACTGAGTCACTTACGTGTCCCCTGTGATAGCCTTTTAAAAAATGAATATGTACAAAAATATATTAAAGAATTGCGGTATTTAGTAAGATTTCAGTCATGAAATGTTAGAATTGGAGAGGAATTTAGACCATGGAACATGGAAGGTTAGAGTGGGGAGAGATTTTGGAGATCATTTAGCCCACCATCCTCCTTTTATGTGTTAACCTTGTATCTGTATCTGAATTACTATGGAGATGGAGATGCTTTCTCAAAATCTCAAAAAAAAAAAATGTCATGGGACTAGCATCAGTGGCTGATAGCTTTTGGGGAAAAGTCTCTATTTCCATAGTGATGCAGACACAGGGTTCCATATAGATCAGGAAAAAGAGACCTTCAGGGACAAGGAGACTGGCCCAGTTTGAGAGCAGGAAGTCAGCATCCCACACCCAACTAAAATGAAGACCCCAATGAGATTTTGGAAGCAAATAACTCATTTTGCTAGCACTAGAAATTTCATAAAGGCAATTTCCACACAGTCCTATGAGCGAAGTAGCACACATATTATTTCAAATGTACAAAAAAGACAACTGAGGCAAAGGGTTTCATAGCTGGGAAATATCAGAGCCAGAAATTGAATCCCAGACTATTGTTTATTCCAATCCTGCTGTTCTTTTCATCATGTGAGTTCTATTAACCACCAGTTTATTGACTTTTTTGCTTTGTGTAGAGGAGTGAGGCTATGGAAAGACAATAGACAGACATGGGTATTTACACTTTCTTGGATGGTTTGCATGCATATCTGTATGAGAGATGAAGTAGCAGAGTGGATAACCAGCTCTTAAGGAGTCCGGAAAGCAGGCTCTAGTCTAGGTTCTGACACTGACTATTCACTTTAATTGCCAGGGTCCCATTTGTGGAAGGAATTTATAACTTGGAGTTTCTCGCATTGATGAAATCACTTCAGTACCAAATATATGTGTGTGTGTGTGTATGAAATATAGATCTATAAGCACTAAAAAGATAACGCGTAATAGAAGAAGACAACTAATAATAGAAACTAGTACAAGAATTCAAAGGAAGGCAAGGTCACTGAGTTGCAAGTTTCTCTAAGAAGGTGAGATTTAAAACCAAAGCAGTCCCCAGATAAGCAGGGGAGTCTGAAAGAGCAAAGAATAGTGGATTACAATAGCAAGATAGATGTCTGTTCAGCTTTAATGTAGAAGGTTTTCCATTCAGGTCACTGGTCAATGATAAAGTTACTCTGTTTTCAAACTAAACACTTTCTTTCCTCTGAGGACTGGGAAGTTTGTATAGAGATACAGCATTTTGCCCTTTCTCCTGTGGATCTTTCAGGCCATATCATTAAATGAATATCATGCTAGGGCTCTTAAAGGAAAGCTGAAACATAATCCAAAAGATATCTTAACCATTACAGCCAACTTCAAAGAACCATAATTGATGGCAGCAATCATTTTTAAAAAGCCCAGTGAATGGCCCTTTAAAAAGAAGGAGGGAAGAGGGACAAACGAAGAACAATTAAATTTGAGTCTGGTAGTTTCCGCATGGGTGACAAAGGTGCCCTGGGCATGTCTCAGTCCTCTAGCCTTGAAAATCAGGACAATTTCAACCCATTCCTAAAAGTAGGAGCCTGGCTGAACCAATCTGGCATGCGCTCCAAGGATGAGAGAGATGCTCCAGAGGTCAAATGAGTTAACATATGTAAAGCAATTTCCAAACTTTAAAGCACTATATAAATTCTTTGTGGCCCATTGGAAAGAGTTCTGGGGCTGAAGTCAGGAAGACAAAGAATTCAGATCCAGCCTCAGACATTTACTAGCTGTGTAACTCTGGCCAAGAAACTTAACTCGTTTGCCTCAGTTTCCTTATCTGTAAAATGGAAATAATAATAGCATCTGCCTACTCAAGGTTGTTGTGAAAATTAAATAAGATAATAATTGTAAAGCACTTAGGACAGTGCCTGGCACATAGCAATTACTAAGTATATAAATATTAGCTATTATTATTATCATTATTGGTGGCAGTAGTAGTAGAGATGGTGGAAGTCATTATTGTTGTCTTCATCATCTTCTTTGTTGTGGTTATGTAGCTGTGTAGGTCCTACTGAACCTGAGAGCCTAGGCATGAATAGATCATAGGTTGTGTCTGCTGGGGATCCATTTTGAGGTGAAAGGAAGGGAACAGTGAAAATGTCCTCCATGACAAATAAGATGATTACAAAAAAACCTTGAAAGACTTATATGAAGTGATGCAAAGTGAAGAGAGCAGAACCAAGAGAATGCTCTCCACAGTAACAGCAATAAAATACAATGATCAACTATGAAAGACAACTATTATCAGCAATGCAAGGATCCAGGACAGCTCCAAGGAACTCATGACAAAAAAAGGCTCTCCACCACCATAAAAGAACTGATGGCGACTGAAGGATACCATTCTTCACTTTATTTCCTCCATGAATTTTTCTCTAGTGTAAGTGCTAAGTGTTTTCTTTTACAACATGACGAACAAGGAAGTATGTATTATATGATAACAAATACAATCTGTATCATATTACCTTGCCTTCTTGGGGAGGGCTAAGAGGGAGGGAGAAAACATGGATTATGAAATGTCAGAAAATGATTATTAAAAATGGTATAGATGTAATAATTTGGAAAACATTGAAAAAATGAAAATTAAAAAAAAGAAAATGTCATTACAGGCTCACAGTCTCTAGGTACCTATGGCTAAGAATCAGTGAAAATGAATGAATGAAAAAGCATTTAATAGGGGCAGCTGGGTAGCTCAGTGGAGTGAGAGTCAGGCCTAGAGACAGGAGGTCCTAGGTTCAAATCCGGCCTCAGCCACTTCCCAGCTGTGTGACCCTGGGCAAGTCACTTGACCCCCATTGCCCACCCTTACCAATCTTCCACCTATGAGACAATACACTGAAATACAAGGGTTTAAAAAAAAAAAGCATTTAATAGGCACTTATGTGCCAAGCACTAGTTGGAGGCACAAAAACAAAAGACAATTCCTGCCCTCAGGGAACTTACTTTCTGATGGAGGAAACAATGGGTAAGGAGAAGTGAGTGATGCTCAGGAAAAGGTATTTTGCCTTGGGAAATTATGGAATGGTGAATGGAGACATAGGGAAATAAACTGACAGACCCTTTGAGGTAGCAATGGCAATATTGATTTATTATTCCAGAGCTAGAAAGACAAGGCAGCTAGAGAACACAAAAGAGTATGCCAGAGATTGCCTGGGAGCAAAATGAAGCAAGGCTGGAGATGTCCTGACTGATACAGTGGGCAACATAAGGCACCAAGCAGGACAGTGGGGGCCAGAGTGAGAATTCTGGAGAAGACAAGGTTGTCTTCCAAGGCATGAGAGATTGACCAATGAGGTTTTTCTTTATAGTGTGACTGTGTTCACTGTGATCTGGGGAAAGGTAACAAGCTTGATTACAGATGATAAGACACCCAGAGAGACATATATACCCATACAGAGCTTCTTTCCCCAAATGGTCAGCTATCCAATACAGCCAATAGACACGGAGAGAAGGAAATGCTTGATTCTGAACCAGGTTCCTAATATTTCTCCACCACTCACCAGAATGCATCTCTTATCTGACTGATAAATAACAGTTTTCCCATCTGTAAAATGGGGATAATAAGAGCCCCTACCTCCCAAGGTTGTTGTGAGGACCAAATGAGATAATAACTGTAAAGGGCTTAGTGCAGTTCCTGGAACATAGAAGGCACTATTTAAATCTTAGCTAATATTATTTCATATGGTTATTTCTGTGAGTTAGTTTCAGATGCCAACAAATGCTAACATAGCTTCATTTCCTTAAAAAACAACTTTAGTGCATATGGAAATATAAGGGTAGCCCCTGGCAATATGGCCCTACTTGCTCCTCTGCTGTATGAGTACCATCAATAGCAGACACAGAATCACCAGCCAGGTCTGAGCCCAGATGACCAACCTGAGCTGCTAAACACATCAGCTTTCTAGAATCCCCATCACTGCAGTTATGCTGGCTGGAGTCTCCTAGGTTTCCTACAGATCAGACGAGAACTATTAGCCTTGACTCAATAGGAGAGGGAAATACTTGCTGGATTCCCCAAAGTAGAATCTCCGGGACATGAGGCATCAGGATATATTTGAAGTTTGATGGTTTAAGACTCAGGGACTCTGGTTTCCAGTTTGGGCCCTGCCAGTCATTCGTTGTGTGATTTTAGAGGAATCAATTCACATTCTGGGCCTCATTTAGTCGGATGATCTCCAGGGTCTCTTCCAGTTAATGACATCCTCTGAAGTTCACTTGCTTTGTCTAATTGAATGAAACAGAACTCTATGCAACTGGATGTCTGGGAAATAATGGCAGCCCCAAATAACCATGAAGTAGGCCAATTGCAAACAATGGAGTTGCTTCTTCCCTATTGTGAATCTCTGAATTCTGAAAGGTATTTCAAAGTTGGGACTAGGCTTTGTATTTCTTTTCTATCCTTCATAGGTTCTTAGGGTCTAGATCAGTGATTTCCAAAGTGGGCGCCACCGCCCCCTGGTGGGTGCTGCAGCGATCCAGGGGAGTGGTGATGGCCACACTTTTTTTGTATTACATTCTATTCTGAGTTCAAGAAATAGTTTCATAATTTCCAGGGGGCGCTAAGTAATATTTTTTCTGGAAAGGGGGCGGTAGGCCAAAAAGGTTTGGGAACCACTGGTCTAGATCCTCAAAGGGAGAAGGGATGGGTTGGAGGCCAGACTCTGGCTAGCTGACTAGCAAGTGTGACCTTGGACACTTCAGTGTAGGGCAGTGATGGGCAAACTTTTTAAAGAGGGGGCCAAAGGAAAGGAAAAAGACTTTACGTGGGCCAATATAATTTATTAAAAAATAACAATGATACATTTTACAAAATTATTGTATTTTTTGTGATACTGAGCCCTATTAATAACTGAAGATTATGAAGGAGAAGGGCTGCATCTGGCCCGCGGGCTGTAGTTTGTCCATCACTGGTGTAGGGGGCTTTGGTTCCCTCATGTGTAAATAAAAAGGTTGAGCTAGATAACTTCTAGGACCATTCTTATATCAAATATTTTAGCATTATACCTAGGTACATAGTAGATTTTCAAAAGCATGCTAATTTGAGGCAGCTAGGTAATATGGATAAAGAGTTGAGAGGATCTGGGTTCAAATCTAGCCTCACACACATCTCCAAGCTGTGTGACCTTAGGCAAGTCACTTAACCCCAATTGTCCAGCCCTTGATGCTTTTCTGTCTTAGGATTGATATTAAGACAGAAAGTAAGGTGTTTTTTTTAAGGCATGCTAATTTAACTAGAAGAAAAGTTTCAAATCAGCTTATTAGGTATCAAAGACAGATGGTCTAGGGCAATATCTTATGGAAAGGTTTGTTGGACCTATCTCACAACAAGGCATTAGTCAAATCTGGGATGCTCTGCTAATCATTAGCTAGACAATTCTCTGATGTTCAGTGTTCATTATAGATATTTGAACTACTTTGTTTGAGTTTCTTAAAAAAACAAAACAAAACAAAACAAAAACTCTTACCTTCTGTCTTACAATCAATGCTGTATATTGGTTCTAAGGGAGAAGAGCAGTAAGGGTGGGCAATGGGGGTTAAGTGACTTGCCCAGGGTCACACAGCTAGGAAATGTCTGAGGCCACATTTGAACCCAGGACCTCCCATCTCCAGGCCTGGCTCTCAATCCACTGAGCCACTTAACTGCCCCCAACAAAAATGCATAACTATAGAAAAGGATTTTTTCCACTCCAGAACTGCCCAAGAAGTCAGCCAGAAGCAGGAGGGCAAGAAGCAGTAGGAGTTTCCAGCAAAGCCTGTGCCTCTGTACAGTAGCCTCTCAGTATAGACCAATGAGAGCATGTTTAGCCTGCAAGGCTCTGGGTAGGCTATGAGAATACCCAGTTCTCCCAACAAAGAAGGCCCCAGGGTAGACACCTTGGAAGCCTTGAAGATCAGCAGTCCAGGCATGGCAGCACCTGGATCAGGGGCTCTAATGTTCCTGATACTTTTCCTGAGATACCAGAGAAGGCCTGAAGATACAATGCTCTAAACTTCAGAGATTGAAGAGTCATAACCCCCTGGAAGTAGAGGTCAATGCAAGGACCCAAGAAACTCAGGGAAAGACTAACCAGGGCCAACCACATCACCTAAAAGTGAAGCAAAAGGCAGAGCCTGGTCCTAGAACAATTCAGGATCTAAAATTGAGAGTATAAAACCATAGAAAACACTGACTAGTCCATGGGAGGTCTGGGTATTTTAAAAAAGGACTGGTATGCCAGCTGACCCAGGTCTTTTACACTTCAAAGTTTACTGATATTTGAATATGTGAAAACCTGAAAATATTGGGTATCTGCCATGATTTTTCAGGCATCTTGAACAGTCACTTTCTGGAGATTCACTTTGTGACTTGGATAATGTTAATTTGAGTTATTGCCATTAATTTCCCTTCCTTCCTTCCTTCCTTCCTTCCTTCCTTCCTTCCTTCCTTCCTTCCTTCCTTCCTTCCTTCCTTCCTTTCTTCCTT